>NW_027222415.1:0-328153 GCF_014235925.2 Colletotrichum truncatum | reverse complement strand
TAGGGTTACGACCGTAAACAAGGATAACAGCTGAACGACCCACTTGGACGTCGGGCGGCTGTAACAGGACATTTGTACTGCAGATTGATTGATTGATTGATTTATTCCTACTCGGTTATGAAGCCGCTCTTATGCCAGCAGCTATGCCCGGAAAGCGGGGTTTGGCAGGTAGCCGAAGCGTCGACAATGAACAGCGACGCCCCACTTCGCCCTGATGTTGCATCAGGGCCAGCTATCCCCAAGCTCCCCACTATGTTCTCTATTCTGTGTGTTTGTGCCCTCTGTTGAAGAAGTGTGTTGCTCTCCTGTCTGCTTTCTCGCTTTTGTGTTGCTCTCTAGAATGCTTGTTTTGCGTCCTCCTGCTTCGGTTCAGTTGGTGCTGGTAGCACCGTATCTGGTTCTTTGTACCTACAGTCTCCCCCAGCGCTCAGCTTTGTCTCTTTGTTTTGTCCGTATCCTCCGGACTTGATATGCCGTTTTCTCAGTTGCATCTGTAAATTCTTTGTTGCCTCCTGCCGGGTTCCTATGTGGCCTCTTGTTTCTTGCCTGTTGACCACTATTGCCCTCCACCACATTGGCCCAAGGGTCTTCCACGAAGCACAATGCTCCACTGACTCCGACATGTTCGATTACTGGGTATGAGAGCTCCCGCACAGATTCCGCAGACATTGTCGCGCGTTGAAGGGACACCAATCCTTCTTCGCAAAAGGGGCGACAGGGGACCAGTCTGTCTGTGGTCTGTAGTATTGTGTGGCATCGATCGTAGCATGCCTAATGCCTGGTGCTTTCTCCGTGCGGAAGGTGATACTGTTCTGTCGGACTCATCTTCGTCGTTGTGGGACGTTGCAAACTTTGTCGGGGGGGTGACAGGTGACCCAAAACCTGTCGGCGGCTGTTGTGTTGAAGTTGATTGTTTGGGCGCAGTCTTAGTGCTTCGTGTAGCGGCTTGTGGCTTGCCTGTGGGTGGTAACAGTGTTGTCTATTGATATGTCGTATTTTGCGGCTTGCTCTCAAGTTTTTCATTGTAGTCGGGGCGTGCTCTGCGGCCATCTTGGGCCCCTTTGGGACGTAGAATCAAGGCCGAGGATGGCATTGCATCGAAGGGGCTCTGTGGCCGCGAGCACGCGTATTTAGGGCCGTTTTTGCTCCGATTTCCAAAATTTCGTTCTCGCTGTTATTGATGTTTTTCATTTGTACTGCAGATTGATTGATTGATTGATTGATTGATTCCTACACGGTTATGAAGCCGCTCTTATGCTAGCAGCTATGCCCGGAAAGCGGGGTTTGGCAGACAGCCGAAGCATCGACGATAAACCGCGACGCCCCACTTCGCCCTGTTGTTGGATCAGGACCAGCTGTCCCCAAGCTCCCACTATGCTATCTATTCTTGTGTGTTTATGCCCTCTGTTGAAGATTGTTGTCCTCCTGCCTGCTCTCTCGCTTGGTGTTGCCTTCTAGAATCCTTCTTTCGCGTCCTCCTACTTCGGTTCTGTTGGTGCTAGGCACCATGTCTGGTTCTGTATACCTATAGTCTCCCCCAGCCCTCAGCTTCGTCTCTTTATCTTGTCCGCATCCTCTCAGACTCGCATATGCTATATCTCAGTTGAATCTGTAAATCTTTTTGTTGCCTCATGCTGGGTTCCTATGTGGCTCTATGTTTCCATCTTTCGACCACCACCTCCATCCACCGCCTGGAGTCGGACTCAATCCGCAAAACACAATGCTCCAACCGCTTCGATTCGTCCGATTACTAAGTATGAGAGCTCGTACACAGATTCCGCAGACATTGTCATACGTTGAAGGGGCGACAATCCTTCTTCGCGGAGGGGGCGACAGGGGACCAATCTGTCTGCAAACTGTAGTATTTTGTGGCATCGATCGTAGCATGCCTGGTGTCTGGTGCTTTCTCTATGCAGGAGGTGATACCGTTCTGTCGGGCTTGTCGTCGTTGTTGTCGCGGGACGTTGCAAACTTTGTCGGGGGTGATAGGCGACCCATAACCTATCGGTGGCTGTGGTGTTGATGTTTGTTTGGGCTTGGTCGTTGTGCTCACGTGATAGCCCGTGACTCAACCGCGGTGGTGTCGATGGTGTTGTCTATTGACGTGTCATACTTTGTGGCTTGCTCTCGAATTTTTCGTGGTCAGAGCCCGCCCGCGGCCACGAGCAGGCTCTTTGGGAGCAGAATCAATGCCGAGGATGACATTATGCCCAAAGTGACCTCTGAGAGCGCGAGCGGGCGTGGTTTGATCAATTTGATGCTGTTTTCAAAAATTTCGTTCTCGCTGTTGTTGATGTTTTCTTGTACTGCAGAATCACAGGAACAACAGGGATTCACTCGGAAACGGAAGAACTATGGTGCAAGTCACGTGACGATAAGATAAGAGATTAGATCCGTACGCCAAGAATACGGAGTCCGTCCTTAGCATATACGGGATCCGTATGAACGAGGAACGGACCCCGTCAGGATCAGGAACGGTAAAACAAACAAAGGGTACTGTTCGGACTTGTATATAGTATGACCTGAGCTCGACTCATAGTCAGACTTCCATAGCTCTTCAGCAATCAACTTTGTATTCATCCTCAGGATACTTTCAGCTTACCTTCACTGCGAATAACTTGTTGAGTCTAAGACTGATCACCTTAGCCTCTGACTACCGATCTACGATACAGCCTACAACCTACGAACCAGATTTACGATACGACAATACTGTTTACTAGTGTCAATCCCCAGCTTCTGTTAGCAGACCCTACTGTCGGATAGCTGACCGTAACACTTATTAGTAATACTATAGTAAGTATTACAGTTCTTGTTATCACGAAGCCACAACAGGCAGAAGTCGGAACCGTGATAAGAACAAAGATATAAACAGAATAGTACAGAAGTCAAACAAACGGTCACAAGGCAATAAAAATGATAAGTGTGTAAACGTAGGTATCAGGTAAATATGTCTCTCCTTGATTAATGATCCTAACTGTGAGGCTATCACGGGTGTCTCTTATACGGGTCCGGCAGGCACGTGAGATATCACGTGTCTGTGACAGGAAGAGTGTCTTTTACTTAAGGCAAAAAAAATTTAGGGTAGAGCATTTTTAGAAGAGTTGTAGCATTGTACTCCTAATAACGCTCTACGCATTAAGATTTTTAACAGTGCAGTATATATTACTTAAACCTTACACCACGTTTTGTTAGAATTAATGTAAGGCTACAAGCCTGAAACACTGTTTTTGTCTACATATGTTTTTTAGACAGAAGGTGCAAAACGCCTCTTTGTCTCGCGTCGCATAACTTAACATTTTCCAGCATTGTCTACCTAGAAAGGCAAGGGGGCTAATGAACAATAATAACCTGTCTCCGATTGACATTTCTCAGCAAACACCTTGTGTACATTTATGATAATGCAGTAGGATTTCAAAATCATTTAATATAAAGGCGATTGTCGGTATATATATTATATACAGACGCATATCTTGTAAACTAGACTTAACGGGGACGAACACTTGGAAGATAAACCTTTGCTGGTGGTTAAGTCGGTACGAAACGCACAATAACAGATGCTTCAGATTGGATTAAGTTGCTTATGTCTATTTCGACTAAGACTTTGTATACTAATAAATTGCCTTAAAGAAGGGTATATTCCCAACCTGAAAAGGATCCCTTGACATCACCAGGAAGGCGCCGGGTACGAGAGGTTGGAAAGCGAGGAAGATAAAGATAAATGGCGCGGGTTCCACCATGTCGTCCGCATCCTCGCTCAACGGGGGCCGCACTCTCCAAAATCACAGAGCTTATTTCCGACGACAACCAGATTCAATCGGGGCTCACATGCGGCATCTTCCATGCACCAGAATAATGCGTAGAGTACGACCACCTTGCCACCGTGATCAAGAAGCCAGGCTTTACCACACTTAAGCTTAACCTCATGGTATGCGGGGTAGACGACAACAACTACCTAGCCTTCCGCAATGGACGCCTGAAGCAGATGTTGGAGGTCGATTTGCAACATTTCGGCTTAGAGACTGACGAAAATGCCAGCCTGGAAATGGAGCCGCAGCCCCCAAGCCTTATGGATAGACCGCTTTCAAATAATTTCTTCCCGTTGAGGCGTCGATGAACCTGGCGCACTTTGGGCTGTCGCGCTTCCTTGTTAACCCTAAGTTGTCAAGCAACAGGACTTGCTAGATTTTCTCATCGTTCTGATGCAGACCATACGCTCTATATAACTCAGGTTTCTTATGTCTTTGAAGAACAATGGCAACTATAGAGAGCTGCTCTTCTAAATCTGCGACTATTTAGGCTGGAAGGATCGTATCGCAAGATCTCGGTTGCTTATTCGAGATTGTGTCCTCGGTGAACCTCATTTAGGAGAGCACGTCATCGGGCTAGAGGATGAGTTGCGGGGATTTATTTACAACAATGGCGTGAACCCCTATATTCCATCGTCAGCGGTGAGATTGGGAGGCCTGCTGGGCGATGATCCGGCGAGGCCCATAGTGAAATATGGTTTAGGAACATAGAAGGACGACCTCGAGTCATGGTTTGAACGACCCTTTGTGTCGAAAAGGCAGCATATCGAGTTGGGCATTGTTTGAGAATCGGTTTGTGGAGTATTAGGACTTGTTTCCTAGGAGAATTGGAAAAGCAGACTGCGGTACGTACTCTTCAATAAACGAAGCGCCCTGCAGGGTTCGAAATGCTATTCTTCTCTGAGATGTACAGTTTAATTTACTGGCAGCAATGCTGACGGACTCGTTAGACTTCCTCTACCTATAGACAGATTTTATAAGAATAACCCGACATTCATACAAGTTTACTTGTTAGTATAGAAGCAAATCGTTTATACCATGATTCTCCAGACTTACGCCAATTCAAAGAAAAACATACATTCGCCAGGTGCCTGGAACAGCCTGTGTTAACCGCAGGGTTGCATACATAATCGTTATCCAACGCAATGCACCTGGCCTAAAAGATCCCCCAGTACCCGTCGCCAGACTGAACGAGAGAAGAGCTAACGCACTTCCCAATCATTCCCTCTTGCACGGAGCTCGGCGTTCTGCGCCCGCACCGGCAACCCCGCCGTTTTAGAACCAGACTAAGGCGTGTCAGCAGCCTTAAGACCGATGAAGACATGGAAGACGGCCTGGAGACCCGTACAATACGTATTGACGGCGGGGTTCTGGGAGCAAAAGTCCAGGACGAGGACACCGTTGGCGTCGATGATAACCATGTCTGTGCCAACGCTCTTGACGGGGGGGTTGAAAGGAAAGAATTGAACGATGATGAGGTCGTTCGGGCCGAGGTCGCGGGGCACGAAATGTCTGATTTTGCAGCACCTTCACTGTGCAGTCGACTTTCTGGCTGGCTACGTGGGGACTGTATGGTTCTGTGATTAGTATGGGAGCTGTAACGGTGAACTTTTGTAAGCACACTGGTTTGTCATCGATAGATTTGTAGGAGTTAAGAATAAGAGTATGTTGCATACATAATGTTCATTGTCATCATTGGCAAGACTCACCTGTCTGGTATAGGAGATGCCAGTGCGACGCAGTAAGACCTGCCTGCTGAAATATTACATAGATACCTATGCGGTTTTAGAGACTTCTTTAGGTTCTCGCGAAAAGACGTATATCATAGAGCAATATCCTATAGGTGGTTTCTTAGCGGATCGTCAGAGGGCGGAGGTTTGGGCTAGTGTACTCACTTCCCGACACAGGCCGTAAGTCATACTCATTCATTACCCAGTAGTCGCTGAGAATACTATCAGTGATGTGATATATTCAAAGGTAGCTGTATTAGACATTAGTAACTCTTATGACGAACCGAATGGAAATGTTCGTGACAGATGTCTTACTCGTAGCAGTCGAGCCGCGTCCCGTTAGCAACCTTAATCACCAGCTGTCTGAAGTATAGTTGGCAAAAGAATCTTCGACAATGGATATGCCCGTCGTGAACTTGCGGATGAAACTTTTCATTGTCATCGCCAGGAGGTATCCAGGGCATGGAAAGATAATTCTGAAAGGTCTAACGCAGCAATAGTAATCCGCCGGACATGAGTGCAGTCCACCTAGACTTTGGGGTTGGCAAAGAAGCTACAAATACCCCCGAAGAGGTTTCCGTTTGACGCTGTCCGGTGAAAGAAGACAGAATTAAGCTAGAAAACGATGTGAAGAAACATCTTTATGCGTGATGACAATAATAAGCAGAAAGCCTACTGTGGCTTTACTGCGCTCTTAGTGAACATGTGTAGAGTCGCACTCAACGGGATAAGGCTTAGTATTACCTTGGTTTATACTAAAGTTAGACACTAGACTCTGTCTAAACCGACTTTATATACATGCTCAAATTATTGAAGAATTCTTTCATAGCTGAATTAGATAATTTCTCTAGTAACAAAGAGTTAGGGTTTAACAAGTAATAATAAGTAAACCTATCTAAACTTCTTATAAGGGCGGTGATAAACACCTAATATCCATGTCCAAGTCATCGATTCTGATAATGTCTGAAGGGGAATCTCCTCGTTGTCTTCAAAAGCTTCCGGGAATTCAAAGCACCCTAAAACATGCTCGTCTTTCTCGGGACTATCGTAGTGTTGGATGACACTGCGGCCATACGCACCTCTGCGGACGTCAAGGCACACAAGACCTGGTCCCATGTTCGTAGCCACCTTGATCACGATTATGCCGCTAGCAACAAGTGTGCGCAGTTCCATCTTAACATCTATAGAAAAGCCGTCATCGTAGCGGCGAGAGAAGAGACGGTTGAACGGACCTTTTGTGTCGAGTATGGTATACGACTCTTTCGCTAAGAGGTACTCCATGATATCCTGCGCATCTACGCCTGTGACCATTTGCAACTCGGATACACTACGACAGGGAACGCGACCTCGCAGGAAGTCGCGCCACGGCCATTCCCCAACATAGAGACTCTTCGCAAGCAAGATGATAAAACCAGCCAGAACCCAGGCAAACATGGTGATGTTAAAAGGGTCTACGCCTTCCAAGCGTTCTCCGAGTAAGGTGCCAGCCAAGATGCCACCAACAACGAGGACCCCACAGAGCATCATAGTTTTCACAACAAAAACCCTACGCATCACAATAATCGTCTTCTCTTCGATGACCCAGCTGCATACAGCGCGATCGAGATTTTGCGTCTTCGTTTCAGCTTCTTTCAGTAGCTGACGCCGTGACTCAATTAGGTTCTCGGCCCAAGCTCTCGTCGACGTAGGGTTTTCCGTACTGCCGTAAGGGTGTTTCCACGTGTATAAACGATTTTGCGCCAACAGACAGCGCGATACTGGTCGAAAATCGACGTCTTGAATACTTGTCTGGACCTGCTCGTATGCCAATGTACGTAAGGGTGCGAATGCCGAGAATTTGACAACTGGCAATCAACTCATGTCGATAGAGCTTGAAATCGTGGAAAACCTTGCTATGCATCCAGAAGCCATGCTCATGAGCGTTAAAGCCTCATTTTGGGTGCACAACAGGGGAACCATAACAGACACGACGTCAGCAAGTGTATGAAGGTTAAGATGCTGAATATCATCGGCCGATTCGAAGCCACCAATGTTACCTTCGGTCCTCGGTTCAGCATCTTGCATGGTCAGAACAAGATGTGCGCCTGTGGGGACACTTGACTCCTGTGGCGATGCCATTGCGGTATTGTGTGACTCGTTGGTCTGCTCGGCTGCAAGTGTGCGTGCAACCTGACGAATTATGCGGTACATCTCATAAAGAGTTCGCAAATGGCTTCGTGCGGCAGAGCCTCTGATTTCACCATTTCTATCCTAACAAAGCAGAGTTGGCATGTCATTCCAGCCTACTTTAAATACAATAGAACAAATATCGAAGGCGTCAACAGAGTACCCAGACAGCATGCTGCCCTTCAAATCCTCAAAGATAGCACTTATACTATCTAGACTCCATTTAGATGACACTAATACTTCGGCAAAGTATCTATTGGTAGTTAGTTCGTCTTCGAGGAGGAGGTTCTCGATGGTTTTTATATAAAACTTGTGAAAGTTGTCTCGGCCGCTGGTGTCAGCAGCAATGGTGTCGAAAGGTGTTTCCTCGTCTAGACCTAAAGCATGGCGTGCCTGATTTACAGCCATAACATCCTCTGCATAGTCGAGACTTAAATGTGCAAAGTGTTCGGGGTCTATCATCAGATATTTCAATTTAACAGCGCATTTTGCTAATCCGGCCAATGCACTCGTGTGCCAGTACTCGTTTGGGTTGGTGTAACATGCGTAACGGGCTGCCACAGCAGTTACATAGTCAATTAATGCGCAGTGGAATGCGCGGCTTTGGTCTCTCGTTATTACCAAACTGCTGTCGTGCTTCCTGGTTTGCTCGCTTAGTCTTTGAGGATCATACCGGTGTAATATCATTTGTTTCGCTCTGAGACAAGTTTCCCGGTTGAATAGATCTTCCCTTTGCTCATATAACAAAATCTGATTGTCGAAGTTGCAAATACTTATGATATACAATAGCTGGTCGGCAAGTACTGATAAATGTTCGAAATATGATTTGTTCGCTGGCTAATTATCTTTGACCTTGAGACGAAAAGCTTTAAGACCGTCACTTGTCTTCACGGCGCTCATGAGTCGTTCTGTCTCAAGCTGCTATAGCTGCCCTTTTTGCGTCTCTGATATTCCATATCGAGACAGATCGTCAATTTTGGGTAGGTCAATTAGGGTCTCCCCAAGGTCTGGCGGTGTGTATGACTGATGCGCATTGATGAAGCGTAAAATCTTTTCTTGCATTGTCCTCAACACCGTGGATCCTTCAGTCGGCTGTATCTTGTGGATAGTGGCTGGAGAGATGCCAGCCTTGGGGTTGTGGCTGTTATAGTCTCTTTCTTCTGTGGGATACTGGCGTTTATTCCGTCACTGAAACAAAATCTTCTTGTGTGAAGTGGATTCAAGTCTTGCGTTGGGAATAGGATTCATTTAGTATAGTTATGTATAACAATCTCCGTGTCTTACTCTGTTTCGGCCCCACGAATAGGTATATATTCGGGGTAACTTAGGTTCTTAGACAGGAACTGAATACGTCGACGAAGATTGTGTATTTTCCACTTCAATTGAAGCGTCATCTTGTTACGGCCCAACCAGTTGGTGCCTAGCCGGCGTAGCTATATAGTGCAGAACAGGGGATAATGATGCCGGAGTCATCATTACCGAAGCTTTTGCTTTGTGCCACAGTTGGTTGCCCTGACCTGCTCGTAACACAATGATGACTCCACCCCGCGTAGAGGGTTGTGGGTTCAAATCCCATACGTCGCCAGTCCTCCCTGGTCCCTGCGACGCCCGACCGTGGGCAGGCAATTATGTAGATTGGTTCCCTACTAGCCTGGAGTTTCCCTGCTTATACCCGCGATATGTCCGATTGGTCCTCGGCATAGGGACATGCCTCTTAGAGGGGAGACATGGTGTTACGGCCCAACCAGTTGGTGCCTGGCCGGCGTAGCTATATAGTGCAGAACAGGGGATAATGATGCCGGAGTCATCATTACCGAAGCTTTTGCTTTGTGCCACAGTTGGTTGCCCTGACCTGCTCGTAACACATCTGCCGAAGAGATTGGCCGACTCAGGTCAACACATAAACTAAGCTATGTCAGATCGGTCTACAACGGAACGAAATTTGGCATAACTGAAGAGACCGAGTATTTCGGGTCAAGGTTAAAAGAGGTCGTTGACATTACTATCATGAACCTCAAGCTCCTTCCCATGAGATTCTTGTCGACACAAGAGCAGCATGAGATTAGATGTAGGCTCATTGCCCGAGGCAAGAAGTACTGTGCGCTTTCTATAGCGTCTCACAGATTCATGCATTATAATGGACCCATCGCCCTTACTGCTACCAGCAATGCCAGGTTTTTAGGTGAAATTACCAGTAATAAGGACCAATCAAGCAGGAATCTGGCAGTAAGTTGTAGTTCCTTCTCATGGCTGTCCGCGCAAAAGCTAACGAGTAATCTAAGACTAGTCAAAGAGTCATTATTGATAGGAAGGCTGAAAAGGAAATTAGAAGTTTATTCGAGAATTTTGACCTCATGGCGCCGTCATTAAAAGAATACCTAGGGTACTCTCCTCATGGGTCAGATATCCACGACAATGAAGTCACGTTTGAACCAACGCATGACGACGATATCCCATTAGTTTCTATCATAGACTCGAGCTCTGACTCTGATCTTGACGCAGAACAAATTGCTCAGAAGTATAGAGAAGAAACAAGGAAACGCAATATGGTTTGGGACGGTGACCAATTCACGGACAACGATTATCTGATGTGTCCTCCGACATTGATTGCTTTTCTACTTAAGCACAAAGTCTGGGCATTTCGTATCTACATTTCTGGACTCGAGGAGATTACTTGGAAAGAAGACCCTTTCTTATCACTTCAACTTCCAGAAGAGAAGAAAAGATTAGTGAAAAGCCTCGTTCAGGGGTTTGGATTGGATAAGGATGATTTTCACCTGGAGTCTTATGAAGATATCATTGAGGGTAAAGGGAAAGGCCTAGTTTTCCTTCTCCACGGCCCTCCTGGGCTTGGAAAAACTTTAACAGCAGGTATGTATCGGTCTGCTAACTAATACCTGATTAAACCGGAATCAACAACTAACTTTTGAAAACGCAGAAAGCGTGGCAGAAAGCACTCATCGCCCCTTGTACCATGTGTCAACAGGTGAACTCAGTACAAATGTGGAAATTATAGAAAAGCAACTGACTGAAATCTTCCGTCTGGGACTTCGTTGGGGGGCTGTAGTGCTACTAGACGAGGCGGATGTTCTCATGACAAAGAGAACAACAGCAGAGCTAGAAAGAAACGCTGTCGTAGCCGGTTAGTTGCTCTTTGCTGTCTGCTAGACAGAAATCTCACCTTTTGTTGACTTAATGCCTACATTTTGTCACCAGGACTGATCAGTATCACTAGTTTTCCTTCGTCTTATTGAGTATTATGACGGAATGCTCTTTCTCACTACAAATCGCTTTGACGACTTTGACAATGCCTTTTACAACCGTATTCACGTTTCTCTTCGCTACTACCCCCTTCAATCTTCAGAGCGGACCAACATCTGGCGCCAGCACATAACACGAGCTACGCAGAGACCCCGGAACCACAATGAATACTCTCAGTGGTCTGAAGAGACGTTCCAGCTATTGGGGCAGATCGAGACGAATGGACGGGACATCCGTAACTTCACCCGGACAGCATATGGCTACGCCCTCGCCCTTGGTGAGGATCTAAGCATCAGCCATGTTATGACTGTTATACGAAATAACTTGAATGTTGACGATTCATCGAAGTTGGTCCAAAGTCTGAATGAGCTTGAGGCTTTACAGTTAAGATAACAGTGTTAGGTTTAGTTGATTACCTAGTAGAATTGGTTTGGAAGAAATACTATCACTGTGTTTTCCGATACATAAACTATGCTACTTTTTCTGACTTAGGAGCAGTTTTCCTCCTCTGTCTCCTGCATTATTCGCTCTTAAAAAGAAAGGTGCTCGTTAATTTCTATTATCAAATTCGAAATATTGCTGGATCTTGCTTCAGTAGGTATCGTAGTTACGAGTCGCTAGTTTTAAGTGATTCGTTATATTCTATTCATTCATGAGGCTCTCATTATGCTTATTGGGATCACAGAGGTACCAGTATAGTAATATAATCTCTTAAGTAGAAAGCTAGTGTCTATCATTATGCCTGATATGAAGATCAAGCAGAAGTGCTAGAGGAAATAGTCGCAGAACTCATGTCCGTCTGTCAGACTACACATAGCTTAGGAAGCCCGGGTACCGGCAGGTCTGCCGGAGACGGAGCCACTTCTACCCGGAGTTCTGGCTGTTGCAAATCATAGTCGGAGTGTGTTTAAGAGCATCTTTGGACATATTTTGATGTCTGCCAATACCCTCTGCCTCTAAGGCGGTTAACGACTGCTTTCTTTATTACAGTTTCCTAGCAGGCTCTACAACCGTTATAGTCATTTTCCTACATCACTTTTAGGGGTTTCTTCTGCAATCTTTTTCTTCTACATAGGTGCCCCTTGCAATTAGTAACGCCTACTAAGGTCGTCCTCATGGCAGGACTGTGACCCACGCCCCGCAAAGTGGACTTGGTCGAGGCCTTGACGGAGAGCACAATGTTCTTCTCCTTCAACTGTTAGATACAGGTCATTTTTTCTCTCGACGTTTTGCCTCTTGTCAATCCCAAATTGCCAAATTTCTCTTCGCTAGTAAGCGTGTTTACAACAAACTTATCAATGGCAATGCGCTGGTTTTGAGCCTTGACTAATGACTATTTTTGAATAGTCCTGAAATTTTCGAGACTTAGCATCGAATATTGAAACATGCTTTCTAGTGAAGGCACCTTGGCGGCCGAAAACCTTTCGTCGAATCCGATATACGGTATCACCCTTTTGCGACTTAATACTTCCACCTCACGACCAAGTTCGTCATAGACCTAGCGCGTAATCAGTCTAGAGTCTCATTGAAGTATCATTCGATCCAGACAATTAAATCGTACGTTTTGTAATCCATCTTCCATACAATTCCTATATATCTATCGATAGACAAGGTCAAAGGGTGACGTTCAACGGTGCCGCCCATTGTGTCTATGTGACTGAAATTCTTCCATACAGGTCATATACGTAGTTGTTGCGTTGCGAGTGTTCTTCCCAGCTCAAAGACTGCAAAGACCAGAGGGGCTTTGAAAGGGCGTCTAAGTGATCGGAACTCAGTGTTTGGCTGTGTACCTCAACACTTGAGGCCGCAATCGTCATGTGTTCCATTTCACCAGGATTCAGCTTCTCATATGCGGGCACGGTTCTGGGCTGAGTATGTCGGTTACGCCACAAAGGAAAGCAGGATACAATCTCGAGCCTGAAGAAGTTTTCTACAATGTTGCTATCATCAGCTGATTTCCTCACCGTGACATTGTCCCCCTCATCGAATGTTGTGAGCATCCACGCCTGGCGCCGGATTTTGCTATAAGATTGGGTCGGGCTTAGAGTGTCTGCGCGGCGTCTGCATGCGTCTTAAAACAGTGTGCTACAAAGAGATGATACATTTGAATTTGAAGTAAATGCTTAAGTTGCTGATATCCAAGGCTTATAAACCCGGACCGGATCCCGCTTCTTGTCTGAAATAACTTGTTCACTCACTTGCCAAGCCGCCACGTCATTGATCGTACTCGCCAGGTTCACCACCTGAACAAGACTTCCACTACCCGCAAGATACGTGAAAGAAATGATAATTTTAGCCTCTGTTCCTTCTACGCTTGCTTGAGACCTATGAGTGATATCAACGTAAGATTTTGGCGCGACGGAGACTGTGGTTCTCGAGGTGGCAAAACCTGTTGGTATCACAGGATACCCGTAAAATGGGATAACTAAAGGGGAAAACTGGTTTTTTTCATGTGTTTCTGATGTCTATGGAGTAAGTTTTAGCAGGAGTGCTGGAGGAAGTGGCTGTTAAGCTTATAGCCGTCAATCAGTCTGCCCGTCACGTGGGCAGCCCGGGTGCCGGCAGGACTGCCGGCGACGAAGCCACTTCAACCCGGAGTTCCGGCAATTACAACAAAAACCGAATAACTTTATATTCTGACTGCTCCAACCCTCTTCAGAAGCTGTTTGGCCTTTTGATTTGTGGGGCTCTGGAAGACATCAACAAATTGGTCGTCAAATGGTGTCTGCTCAACGTCGTCGAGGCTGTCGCCTTCTATTTTTTCATTTTGCCTCACCTTGCTATGGCTATCAGTAAGCCAAAACAATCCCTAGTTGCATTGGATACGGTTAGAATGACTATCCGTGACCTCCCGAGGATGCAGAGTGTAGCAATCATAACTGGCCAAGGTTACAGACCCTCAGCATCGCTTGTCGCAATTGGTAACAAATGATAATCTGCCATTTTTGCGCTGTTCTTGTTAAGAGAGAATACCAAACCACCGTTAAATGAATAATGAGCATCTTACAATATCTAGGTCGAAGATTTGATTAGTGAAGAATAGAGAAATCGAGGATCGCTGCCACCATCAGCCGTCCTTATCTATGTCTTCGTGGCCACCATCTCCAAAGAGACTCTCAATTTGTCGTCTATATTAGCCCAGCGACTCGCTGTACACATCTTCAAGCTGAGCACGTGTTGCAACAAGGACATACTATTTGTCAATGTGTCAAGTACTTTTCTAACGACCCGAGATCCTGGCGGGTGGATAAGATCTTTATGCTGGAGGAAAAATTCTACCTTATTATGTTTTGATTCGTTGATTTAGGTTCCTATTGGATAAAATAATGATTTCTCTTGGTGATCAAGATAAGAAGTCTGTTTGTCTTGAGAAACAGTAACGCCAGTAAAGTCTGATGAGGACCTTTTGGTCGATTGATATCAATGCTACGCCTACACCAAAAGCTTTCTGAAGCTAGCGTTTGTGCTGCAGATATTGGCGACTTTGTTTTCAAAGAACTCAACATTGTTGTCATGTTGATGTGCTCTGTCAGTTTCTGTAATTGTAAGATCAGGCATGCGACTTCCGTATATAACTGAGGCGAAGAGGATAATATCGATGAATTTATGGCATATATAACCAGTTCATGTAGCTTTCTGGGTTCTGAGTTTTCTCTCTCCTGATATATCTCTAAATACTCATCAAGAGTGATTCGGTACACGCCATGAACGCTTTTTACTCGGTTCTTAACTCTGTGGGCTTTGTATGCGCATGACTTGACGAATAGAGGCTTCTTTGCTTCCGTTGAACTGTCCTCTCTATAGACTTCCTCGCGGATCATGCTACCTTCCTTTGATCGGTGCACACCAACTTTCTCATATACCTCCAGATCTGCAGGCACCACAGCAGTTAACAAAGATGCTTTGCCGTGGGTCTGAGATAAGTTGGATTAGGAGTTCGCCACACCCATATGAGACTAAGTCTTCTTCAAAGTAGGGGGCGCAAGGTAAGCATGCCATCCAGCACAAGATGCTGGTTGTGTCATTCGCTCCATGAATGCACCAACCTTCAGCTACCCAGACCAAATGGTCCCTTCCTGTTACCAAAATTGTAACTTAAACCAAGACTAGACCTGAAGCCGCAGCGGCTCGGCAGACTGGAGATGGACACAGGGAAGGACATTATATAGTTAGCTAGATTCATTTGGAATGGTTGTCTCAGGGCTTACTGTGCGGTATTAGTGTCGGACGGAGAACCAAGTGATGGCGCGACAATTTTTACAAGGCTTCGTTTGTCATCAACCCGCTAGGTCTGAGACCTAAAACCCGGCATTGGCATTGGGTTCGAGCTACCATATCCCTGGTGCTTCTGTTTCTCATCCTTACCGAAGGTCGGAAAGTAATTGCTGCGAATTGTAGTGAAGGTGTATCTGCGAAGACTAGACAACGTATTTTGGCGTTCTACACAACCGATTGTTAGATCTGTAGTTGATCCATGATCTCTCTGCTCGTTGCTGATTTAACCTGAAATGCAAATACGTTGGAAGGTCGAACAGCAAAAAGTTTTCATCGTTCAAACGGGAATTTATTGTAAGGTCCAGAAGGCGCATAGCTGTATTGCTATCGTGGTATATGCAGTCTCTTGCCGTTGTGTCCCTGAGAAGTTCTGCCCACTAGATAGCCTCGCGACAAAGAGGTGTTCCCGTAGTGCATATCACGAAGATCGAACAAGGTTCAAGAATCTCCAATAGTACCTAAATTGCCAACTTGGCTGTTCATGCCTATCAATGGGTGGACAGGACTGGCACGAGCTAACTAGAACAAGCAAGCAATACGTATAACGGATCATATTCCAGCTAAATATATCAAACCAATATTCCATTTTAGTAACAATACACACAACTCGGTAGGGCTCAGCCCCACCGAGTTGGCACTATTTACGATCTAGCCCTTTGTTGTTTTATGGTGGTTATGTAGAACCCTTCAGGGGACACTCATTCGGCCTCGCTTACCTAGACCCATGCATAGCTGAGTTCCCATTGAGGATTAGAAGGTGCATATTATTAGGGAGTTCTCGAGAAGTAGTGCTGCATGCCACAAGTATCCGGTACATAGCCACATGTACAGCGTCTTTCAATTGGCCAAGAGCTGGGAAGGCTGGGCGATGTATTGCAGGGGCAGAATAAAACGAACAAGCCTGACGTTATTTCTAAGAGGAACTCTAAGCTGTTCTCTACATTTTGTCTTAAGACTGCAGTTCGTGCTTACGACATCACTCTTTTTACCACAATGATTGTTGATACACAAGCAAAAGCAGCAATAAGGCCGAGCCTCAAGACGTTTCTCGGTGATGCCATTGCAAATGCTGTCCTAGCTGAGCTTGACGGCAAGCGTGACCTCCGGTCAGCTCTGAAGACCGTGGTTACCGACCCGGTTGCACAGCAGAAGGCCCGGCTGATCACCGATATATGCGAGATAACAAGCTTAAATGTTCCGCTTTTAGTCGCACTTCTGAGAGAGGTACCAACTAGTGTGCAGGACGTTGCTCGTCATCACTTTGATAGCGACAGCGTCACTACAACCGTCGAGGAAACAGTCCTCTTTGAATACTAAGCAAGATTGTTTTCGGCTGAGCCGACTGCCGTCTTGCTTGGTTTGATTACCCGTGGTGTGATCGGTGTTCCCGAGGCACCCGTCAGAAACCTAGTTAAGGCTTGTCTAGATGAAAGTCTGCAAAGCCAGTATCGAATCGACACAACATCAGTCAAATCACTTTTTCACGACAGCAAGGCTTTGGCCAGTGTCGATGAAAGCATCCGTGAGAAGGCCAAATCATTTTTAAAGACATTACAAAAGCTGCAAGCTCTTGTACGAACTCCTCAGCAAATATCCAACCTCATCAACGCCTCCTTCGACTCGGCTCAATCCATCGCAGAATGTGATTTAGGTAGTTTCATCTCCATCATGGAGTCTGTCGATCTGGATTATACAATGGCTTGTCGCATCCATGATCAAGCATCAACGATTGAGTTGCGAAACGCACAAACCTGGACTCTGGGTCCTCAACAACGCGATAAATGGGTGTTGCCTCAGGTGATTGCCATGGAAGACCCTATCCCTGTTAAATCCTTGCATTTCGCAGCAGAAAAAGCAACAAACATGACGAATCACTTCAGGGACATGGACACTGTAGCCTGTGAAGAGTGCGCATCGGTCCTCAGCCCCGCTGCTTACCTTGTTGATCTTCTTCGACTGCTAAGAAAGACTGCAGCGAGTAGGGACCGTGACTCAAAGGAATCACTGCTTGATGTACTTCTCGATCGCCGCCCGGACCTTCAAAATGTCGGACTCAGCTGTTCCAACACAAAGCTTACCATTTCCTATCTGAACTTGGTAAACGAGGTGCTGGAGGCCCATATATCTTCACTCAATGGGAATCCTAGTGCCAAGGATGTACCACAAAACATTTTCTCCGACAAGTCGAATGACCACAAGGAGGCACCGCCGCCCTTCATCAACATCAGCGTATACAAGGATGCTCTGCAGAAGCAAGTCTTTCCAATGGCCGTTTTCCCCTACGATTACTCGATTGATGGAATCCGCTCGTTGCTAGCAGCGAGCGGAACATCACGATACGACGTGTTGAAGACATTGTATTCACCAGAGCGTTTGTTGAGTCAATATCCACACCTCAAAGACTCCTTAATGGATATGAAAGCTGCACAGCAGTTGAGAGACCAAGCCCAAACTTTGATTTCTCGCTCGCTTGCCGCTGAACTACTCAATTTGCAGCAGGGCGACTACATGGCTATATGTGGCGAAGCATTTTACCCTGTAGAGCTCTGGCTGGCTTGCCAAAGTAGCCCCGTCGTGGATGTCGACGGAGAATACAAGACTGTGATGGGTGTCCCGTCAGTCTGCCAGCTTTGGGGCTACGTCGATTCTAACACCATGCTTGACGAAGAGAACTGTCAAGGCTTGACCTTTATCAAATCTCAGCTCCTGTCCAGGGCCGGAATCAATCTCAAGGAGCTTCAAGCGATACTCGAGACGCATTTCATAAGGCGCCGAGTTTATATTACAACTGTAGCCGCCACAGTCGACACGAAGTTTAATATAAGCCTCGATAGCATGCGCCTGCGCCAAACTTTGCTTGCCAATCCTGATTCCGATCGACTAACCGTCTAAGTCTGTCGGGACTTTCAGGCCTTTGTTCGTTTATGGAGAAAGATTGGCTGGTCTAATTCAGAGTTGGACTGTATCTTGAGCGTCCTTCGGCGGGAGAAGAGCAATGCATCAACAACGAGAGCGCTCAATGCAGATTCAAGTATTACACCAGACATCCTTCAAGACCTAGCAGCAGTCAAAGAGCTATCGACTATCAGTGGCTTGTCGCCAGCTGCTCTTCAACCTCTGTGGGGCAACATCAACACCAATGGACCAGATTCTCTCTACAGCCAGCTATTCCTTCAAAAGCATCTCATTACTTTGGATCCCGCCTTCAAACCGGACGAGACTACAGGAGTAATTATGGCAAACGCAATATGCATCGAGAAGCACAAATTAACGCTGTTGACATCATTGGGTATTCGGGAACAAAACTTTTCGCCGATTCTATCCTGTGCCAACCTTTCCCTTCAAAGCAAGCTGTCTTTACAGAATGTGTCCATCATATACCGTATCTCACTCGTCTGTGATATGTTTTCCATCAAACCTGCTCAGTATTCCGATCTCTGTACTTTGATACCGAACAAGGACTGGCTGTCTGGTCCTGTGGATACTCTCGAGGCTTTTGTAAAGATGCGGAAGCTTTTAGACAACGGCTGGACCCTGGTAGATCTAAAGCGGGTGACTGGAGGGGATTTAAGTGAAAACGAAGCCAAAGCGGCTTCCAAAGCTGTAGCAAGACTGCAGTCTGCCGTCATGTCTATTGACACGGCTTACCCAGCGGCATTAGACAGCTCCCTTATAGCGCAACCAGAAACGGTGGACAAGTCGCTCGCGCTCTTGTTTCAGCCGAGTACATCCCAGTCTATTTATAATCTGATCGAAGGTAAGTATACTATTTGTTAACATTAGACATTGCGCAAGACTAACAGATTGAAAGGTGCCTAAAAGGTATCGCAAGTCATTGAGATGAAGTCAGAAGTCAGCATCAAAATACCAGAGAAGCTGGTTTCAAAGCTGTCTTGCTTTGCTCTCCTGGATAAACCTACATCAGAATACGGGCCTGAGACGGATTTGACAACTCCTCCGGATAAAAAGATGTCTGTACTAGCAGCAAGCAAAAGGTTCCGCTTAACACTGTCGGGCTTTCTTACAGAGGATGAAAAACGGCTTGCATCCTCAATTCTACCTAGTATTCCTGAATGGTCCTTTGCAATTGATGTACTGTGGAAACGGATCAAACTACCTGTTGAAATACTGCTTCGGAGGGTTTCAGGAAGCGAAGTGATCTCGGATAGTACGGCGGCGATTTTCGCCGACACTTAGGAAACAAGTATCAACCAACGCCGTCTTTAGTTTCTTTAGAAAACAGCACCTATGCTACGATCACATCGGCAGCAGCAGCTAATTGTGGAAAGCCTGGCCAGCGACTTTCGGATTGACAATTCGATGCTGGTAATGCTTATGACTCACGTTGTACGATTCGACAATGATAAAAATGCGTTCGACGCCGTCAAGTCGTTGACCACCACCAGCCTAGCAGGTTCTAGCTTTAATGGATTGTTCACGCCACCTGTCTCTGAACAATACCATTTTTTAGTCAATAGCCAAGAAATGCCAGAAGTCTCTATTAACGGACAACAACTTGTGTTCACTCAGACTGGAGGCCAATGGTGTTCTGATTGGGTTCAGCTAACTGTTGGCCAAAGTTGTACATTTCTGGCCGCAAGGTTTCCTCTTTCAGAAGCCCGGTTTGTCACCAAAGATGCGCTGTTGCTGTTCATGTTTACTGGCGACCTGTTGCTAAATATAGCTACCCTCGAAATGGTGCAGAAACTATACAAACAACTGGGATCGGCATCCACAATTATCCAGATCTTGGAGCTGGATATTGAAGCTGTTCAGCTCTTTAGCAACGGTGGCGAGAAAAATCATTTTCAAAACATTTCACTGGAAGCGATACTCCAACTTCAAGACTACAAGTCGATTCAGTACCGCACAGAGTCTCAAACAGATAGCAAAAGTAGGAAGCTTGCCGAGCTCTTTGTATAGGTATAACAACAGTCCGAGACTGACAGCACTGAAATCTTCGACAGGCTAAGCGCGGCAACAGGTTGGCCGTCTAGACAAATTCAAATAATCCTGAATTCAAAATATCCGTCGCATTCTCCTACGGACATCAAGAAAAGTTTAACATCGCAGAAGGAGCTAGTCGAACTGGCGAACATTTTTGAGCTCCTTCAGGGACTCAAGCCCCTCGGCCTCGACCCGGCACTGCTTTTTTCTATTGCAACTCCAGATCTTGTTAATACCAAATACCGCAACCGAGATACCAACTTCTCGGATCTTACGTCTCTTGAGCTTTTTGTCAGTTCATCCGCCAACTCCAGAGCCCTAGCCACAGAACTCCAGCAGGCTTACGATGGACTTCGAGAACGCCGCAGGAATGCCATGGTGCAATACCTCCTTGACCATAAGTATTATAAGAAGCTTGACATCCTTGACGCCGAAGGCCTATTCGAGCACTTGTTGATCGATTCGCAAATGAGCCCCCACTTACAGGCGTCGAGGATCAACCAGGCCATCTCAACGGTGCAATTGTTCGTCCAGCGGTGCATGCTCGGCCTCGAAAAGACAATCGACAGAGAAGCGAAATGCGTCGGCGTTTCTGCCACCCAATGGAAACACATGTCTAAGTACACGCTGTGGGAGGCCAGCCGAAAGTTGTTTCTGTACCTAGAAAATTGAATAGATCCCACCATCCGCGACAACAAGACAGGGCGTTTCAAAGCCTTTAAAGCCAGTATCATGCAGAGCAACCTCGACATGCAAAAGATCAAGGATGTCATATCATCATATATTAAAGGTTTTCATGAAGTATCAAGTTTCGATGTTCGTGCCTACTATCACGAAAACATTGACACGGATCGCTCGCAGTACCACTTTCTCCGTAGAACTCGGCAGGCTTCTTTCGTCTACTTTTATAGCAACTTACAAACAAGATTCCACAATTCCACACACGGTCACCTTGGGGTAAGCTTGAGGCGGAGATCCCCTCCGTGGAAACAGCCGCCGGGTTCCTGGTTGCTATCTAGTGCCCACAGTCGTGAATGGCCGTTTATTCCTATGTCTTCCTCATTTTATGCTGCAGACTAAGAGATCAATGGAAGAAACAGGATCTCTTGACTTTAACTCAAAGTCGGACAAATCAGTTTAGGTTGAAGATCCTGCAAAGTACTAGGAAGTCAAAAGGGCTAGACTAAATACCGCAATAGAAGGTAGACGGCGAAATCCGTTTCTCCGTCGATTTTAGATATCCCAGGCCTTGGCTCGAATGAGACTCCGCCTCCCCTTTCCAGCTTACAGTTCTTTGTTGACAACATCTCTGTAAGATATTGGGAGCATGAACTGGGGACAACCAACCACGTGGTGTTGATCGATGTGAATTGTCGTTGAACAATGCGGGGGAATGACTGGGAATTTACCGACGGCCAGACTGATGTAAACTTTCAACAGAATCGCTCCATTTCTGGTCATCTAAAGATCCGAGACACTCAAGTCACAGTCAAACCTATATCTAAAGGCTTCAATCCCAATACAGCCTTAAAGCCTGGCCCTTCGGCGATCCAATACGAGACTTTTAGCAACAATATGGAGCTGGCACATGGTGAAATCCCTGATCAAACTATTCCTATCCATTTTTCCAAGCTCCGAAAGATGTCAAATGATGCGCAAACACCTTAAGCCGTCGCAGATATTTGTCGCCGTAAGGTCGGAATGCGAAAAGTCAACAGGCTAAGCATGGGAGTTGGAACATCTCTCCTCCAACGATAGTTTGATTGGGCCAAATCATACCAGGACATTCGCTCCGCAAACTATCGAGGCAGTCACTCATGCAAAGCGCACAGCCTATTTTGTACGCTCTGTAAGTCTGCCTGAGAATAACGTCGAATGTAAACCTTTAAGTTTCGACAGCTCCTACGCCACGCGCCCATGTAACGGAGCATCTCAGGGGTTGCCGAACTGGTCTACTAGTATATGAGCACGTCAGTAGATGCTGGCTATCTTAACAACGCCTTTGATGGCTTGGCCTCTGGGTACTATGAACAAGTGACTCTTTATGCATTGTACGCGTGGGAGCTGGGCATGCATGCCGTTACATTTTTTGATAGAGTGCCTCCTCTCGACGCAGCAATCTACACTAGCAGTGACTTTGAGACGTCTTGTATTCGACCCAAGCGTTGAGGTGAAAAGAGCTGAGTCGTTGCTGGCGGGTATACCCTGTACCGACGTGTCCTAAGGCGGTTTGAGTTCGTTACGGCTCAGCTGAATACCCTTGAATGCGCGAAATATTTTTAAATAATTAGACTTCATACCGATCATGACGAGCATATTACACAGTGGGAAGAGCATTCCTTAACTCCTCATGGCGTTGCGGGCGACCGCCCAATCGTCTACATGAAGCGATTTATCATGAAATATACTGAGATCTTATTGGCTAGTGGTGACCTGTACTTTCGATAATACAGTCTGTAATTCATTCCATTGGCAACAGAACATTATGTTGAAGCCTTACACCTATTTGGGCCGACATTACAGCAGATTCACTAGCTCGGCCGCTTTCAACCCAAGAGTTTCAACGATTTCGGGAATTATGCCGACGCCTTCTCCAATGCTAAAGTGAACATGAAGCTTGACTTTTCCCATTAAAGCCAGCCATGTTACCGATGGTCGAAGTAGACAGGCATCGAGTCAGTCGGCAGCACACAAACGACGCTCACGGGTCTGGTTCGGTCTCGTAATTTTGCCGTCCTAGCCAAATCAAAAATCAATCGACTTCTAAATCTGATAGGTGATCGATTTTATAAGGGTTAAAATGCTTTTGATATATATTGAAATCCACCAGCTTTTCATTATTTTACACACCGCTTTACCACGGTCTGCTCGCTCGGATCCAGGCGGCCGGTCTACCTCCTTCGGCAAGCTTGAACGACCTTTACGTGCGCTTGCCTAACTATCGATTCAACTACCTGCTGCAAGAGGCATTCAAGGTCTGTGCCGAACTCAAAAGCCCCAGCGATCAGTTCCTGATTGTGGAGGAAAAGAAAAACGCTAAGGGCTTGCGATACAAGAGTTCCTAGTTAATAATAGCTTGTTGCCCATCTGAGAACTGCAAAAAACGGCTTACATTACAGCTCAAATCCTTTGTGTTCACATCGCACAGAGTCGGTGATAATGCTGTTGCAGGCAGTGGAAAGCGGACTAGGCGCCAGATACACCAATTCAGCCACTTAGAGATTTGATAGAACCTGTGCCTTCGTCCACCTTTTTAGCCGACAACCACATGTAACCTGTAGGGACGAACCGGTCTAGTATCCGGTATCTTGGCACTTACTCAACTCAGTACATCGCACTTTCTTTTGACCGTCATGGAGATGCTGCAGCCCAAGAAGCCTCGCATCATCGCTTTCAGTCGCGACGTCATTACCATAGAACCTTCAAACATTCGTCCCTGTCGTCTAATTACTGGACCTCAAAATCGCTTAATATAACTAGCGCCATAAGGCAATTCCAAGAACCCCAAAATTCCCATATTTAAATTTGCTACCCTTATCGGGCGGGTGATCAAGATATGTGGGTCATCCTATACTGCTAACTTGCCCTGCTCGGTTTAGGGGGTTGGAATCTGCTCATCGATTTAATACGGCTTAGACGCAAGAGAAACTCATTCTCGTGATGTTAGACCTCCAAAACGTCATGCTAAGGCAGAAATGAGGTATCGAAAGACAAAAGGGCGCTTTAGAAGAATTACCAGAATTTACTTGTCTGTTACTTTTCCGGCTTCGTTTTTACCCGTGAAGTCCGTCGGTGGGTCCCGGAATGTGGGGGCCATGCAGCCGGAATACCCGACCGCCCTTTATTTCCAGTCATCCAAGCATTTTTCGAAGACTCAAATGTAAAAACCACTGTAATCCCTTTCGGTCGGTTGTTATTGCTAGTCTGATTTCCGTACGTTGTAAATAAATACGAAGCTGTGGAAATCGGACCCCGAAAACGAAGATCCTAACCTATTTGCGCTTATTCCCTCCCCAGTTTCACTTGTCGATACTTTCTTTATATAGATTAGCAGTCGATACAACAAAGCCTACAATCCTTTTGACTTTACTCACTTAGATGAAAGTCATAGCTTAGCGAGATATCCACTGGCACGGGTTAACCTCTTGGTTACTTTCATGACTCAATCCAGTCCTGGGATCAGTCCTCCGAGTTGAGATGAACACAACGCATCACCCACAGCCAAGCTTATGTTAAGTGGAGGAAATGAACTGGTTTTAACCTTCACCCCACTTGTGCGATTCATTTCTCTCGGAATAACCTACTACTTCAGACAGAAGCAGGTTACGAAAAGGGTAGCTACTCTTTTGTCCCAACTAGGTAAGATAAATACTACTGCTACGTCGATTAGCTTCCTTCGAGGTGTTACCTCTTTGTAGTACGAACCTCGCTTTCGATTAAGGGAGGGAACTATGGGAAGCGCAATTATGCTTTAATTAGTCAGTACTGCTAATGTTAGATTGACGCCTGCGTCCGGATAAAATGCTAGGAAATCTAGCTTAGTTGCATTCTTGCAATATGCTGAAACCGGGAAGAACGGGTAGATACAAAACAGAACCCCGCTTCAACCGGAATGGGTAGAATCACTCAATCAACAACATGAATCACTCTTTGCTCAATGAACCCCAGGTGTATTGCATCAAACTAATATCGTTTATCTAACACTGTAGATGAAACCCCGATGAGACAAATGGATAAAAGCCTATTTACTCATCTAGACAGTCTTTTCCTAATACATCACATTTTTGGCCCAGCTGGCTGGTGGGACGTACTGCTGCGTGACACGTAACTGATCTTCGCGGCCAGAAACTTTATTTGATTATGTTACAACTTGAAGTCATGGGACTATTGCTGTGGAGGTTTTCCGAAACGGTCCGCATAGTATGTCAGGCCTTGAGAACGACCAACAGGCAGTAACCTGTCAACAAAGGATATAAAGGTTAAAAACCTCGGATTGGTTTAGGTAATTCCAAGCCTTCTCATTGTGTTGTAAATTAGACATTAACTGTCAAGCTCTACATCTCCGGTTCGTCACAATGAAGTTCATCACTTTGACTTTGTTCTCCATATCCGCTTTGACGGCCGCCGTTCTCCTAGAACCAACCAAAGTCATTCAGGACACACCTCACCCTGTTTTAGCGGCTCGTGAAGTTTGCTGCTCCGAAACTTATCCTCAGAAGAAATGCGTAAGTGAACATAAAATATTTTTACTGTCCTGCTGGACGCGATGGTGTTAACAGGAGTGGCCAGGTGTGCTTCAGCTCTTCTCAAGCGGTCAGTCCTGGTTTCGGTGGAAAACGTCTGACTAGAAATTGTACTGACTTGCAAAGGAATGTGCTAAGGGAAACTGTGAGTGGAGGCCGTAGATTGAGGAACCTTATGCTAGATCTACTTTCGTCGACATTTGAATAGGAGAGTTGTTTCCACTAGATTTTAAAGCTTGCTTGGCAGCTAGTAACATACTTCCTTACTCAGTATCTGTGATTCCTTATGTTGATCTTGCTTATGTCACTTCCGAATACAACAAACAAAGTCAGAGATCAATAACTCAGATATGCATCGCTTAGGTGGCAGTGGCCTTGTACAAGATCGAAAGTCAGCAAATTTATGGACAGTGTCACTCTGTCAGAAGGAAAACAACCATCCCCATCAGTCACTGCTTCACTTCCCTGCCAGGTCGGTCGAAGTACTAATCAGGATGAAGACGTACAACTCTTTCGCATAGACTGGTGTGGCCGTGCCGTCTACCTACTGAATCGCTTAGCAAAACGAACCCAATGCTTCCTTATATGATGCTTCGTGTATCAGGTGTCATGTAAACGTACACCAGGGGCAGCGGCTTAGCCTTATCCTGAATGCCACACGGTACTTAACTGTTCAAACTGTCTAAGAGCTTCCCGTCCGCAAATGACACAACTCGATGGTCTCATGCGAACAAGTCGAAAAGAGTGTACAAGTGGTAGAATGAGTTTTACTGGCACTCAACAACTGGAGCAAAACCATGTACTTTCAGCTGGGGCTCATGCTGAAGAATGTTCTACAACGAGTGACAGAAAGGTAGTATGTTGTTTGACATACAAACAATCTCTGACCGTCTCAATTGACAGGCTTGAAGCCTACCGTAGGACGCAAATCGTCGCATCAATGTCCCAACCAAAACTAGCCCTGTCATCACGTCTACAAATGAACCACCCACCACTGAAGCTCGACATTTCCCGCCGGTTAAATCCTCATCAACGCCTTCACTGGTTATGCTAACCAAAATTAACAGGAATCTCTCTTCCGACGAGCGAAGGCTCTTTATTGTGACACAGTCTTCGCGTCTGACGCCGTGAATGTTGACCCAGCCAGGGCAGTCTACATCATGTTTGTATTGATTAATGCAGGGTATCGGTCCATAATGTCAGCGATCGGCTGAAGAGTTTGCGGCAGGGACTTGCGGATGACGCTTTCAGGAGCTTTTTCGGTGATAATCACTCGCGTTTGAAGGGAAGTTGGAGGTCAGTTTATGCCGTAATTCTTCCTGGAATTGCCAGTAGACTTCAGCAAGTTCCTGTTGGTTATAACTGGCATGGTCTGCTTCATCATTGGCATTCACCCCACTTACCCATCACACGAAGACCCGTAGAAGAACTATTGATTTTCTGCCTAAATGGAGCCAGCGGACAAACACTGACCAATGATATTAGCTGGTCGGCAGCAAAGCCCTTTTCGGACAGAGGAAAGCTGAACAACCCGGTGGGATATCCTGCTCAGTGGCGTAATGCTCTTGTGCTATTACGTATAGCTGTTCTGTCTACTACCAACTTAACACTAAACTCGCGCTCACGGAATTGCGTCCTGATGGCCCGAAAGTGCTAATTTTCCCGCAATTGCGGGTCGCCCAGTTTTATCTCGTGGAACTGTGAACAAAGCAAAGCAAAGGTTATGCTGCTTTGACCGTAACATGCCTGATTTTGTCCAGAACCGCAAAACGCTAGCAGACCACAGAATCAGTAATATGCCGGCTTTACTATAACAGCCTGAGAACAACATTATATTCGCTCTAGTGCTGGGCAACTATTATGTTGTTTTCGGATAAGACCATTTGGATGAACGGAAGGGCTTTTCCTCTAGTGTCTCATTGGGAGATTTCATAGGAGATGATTCTAATTTATTTGCGGATTAGGAGGGCGTACTGGCCGTCATGGCCTGCTTGGAGTGGTATGAGTCTTGGCCGCCTTGGTATCGAGGTCCCAGCCCTGGAGCTAGATGGCGGTTCCTGTTAGCCAAGACGTCTACTTAGGACATTGAAACAAGTTCGTCAATACTCCAACCTGATGATAACGAAAAGAAGCCACCGTAATGTGTTCCAACGTGTCAGGTTAAAGCTTCTCCTTTCTCACCTCTGCCGCTTTACCCGAAAGGGACATTTCAAATTTGCTACATTCACGCCGAGGTCCAATTCATACTTTACAACAGAACGAAATCAAGTATGCCAGATCCTCAAGTCTTTAGCCATAGCAATTCTGCTTATTTACTCCGCGATGTACTCCTTCATCTAAATAGAAGCTTTCGAATGTCTTTTTCTCCCCAACGGATTTGTTTGAAATCCAGTTGACCGAACGTTGATTCGATGATGAACGAGCAGCCTCGAGTCTAGTGAGGACTAATCAGCAGAATAATACAAAACCTTCAAGATTTAATATAAATATTTACTTTGAAACCGAGAAACGGCTTTATTGGGTCCATTCCAGTTAAGAGGTGGCTTTGGTGTCCCGACCCACGGCGCAGGCCGCAAGCAATCGGAGCCTCGGTGAGCACGATTTGGCTCATTAGCATCATTGATGCAAATCTGATTTCAATGCCTAGTTAGTACATTGCTAAGAACATTCACCAGGATGCCGACTTGCTCATGTTTTGGAATGGCACCCGCCGCATCTCTGCCGAGTTGGGCTAGTTCTATATAATCCGAATCGCGCCATGCCGGGGGGGAGAAACGCATGCTCTCTGACTACCCAGCCTGTATCAAGAGTACAGAGCAATCCATCTTGATCGATGAATGCCATGAAAAAACCATCTTTTGGTTTTGAAAGCTGTGTGAATCCCAAGTGTTGTTAAACGCGTTCCAGGATTGCGCGGGGTGGCAGTGCACCAATGCAAGTTGTGCAACAAGATGTCAACGGCAAACACGTTTATCTCTCTGGCCTGTGAATGAGGATTGATCAGCTGGTAGAAAAAATGACCAGACGAGAGCACTAACGTTTCTTTCCGCTAGGTTCCTATTCCTTTTTGGTTATCAGAATCATCTGCTATCTGATAATCCAACTTTCAAGAAGATCGAGGTGCATGGGGTGGAGAACCATTCACGGTCATTCATGTGGAAACTCAACTTGGGATAGAACAAGTCATTGTGTTCAAGGTGACCAGACTTGGAAAGGGGCGTGGTTAGCATGCCTTGACGGCAATGCCTTGAATCAAGCTGGTGGAAACTCTCAGTATAGACACAATAGTAGAAGTCATAGGCCCTCACTGAGATGTATGGTTCATGAGACCACAGGTGTCTTCCAGCGATGTCTCTTCCAGTCGCCAGCTGTCTGCTCTTAAACCTCCCGTTGTTAAGAAGTTTATTCCTTCACTTGCTTTCATCGAGATCATGACTTGCAAGGCGGTGACCTTCAGCAGACAGGGAAAGGTCTTACTTTGGAGTCAAGGTAAGCTACAATATGAATCATCTGGGTACTTACGTTCCACAACCAATTCTTAAAATGGATGGCCGCAAGGTTGCCAGAGTCATGCATGACGAAAGCCGGGTGCATACTTGTAGTAATGAGATGGCGGGCCAGGAGATCCCAGAGAGAGAGCCAATACTGGCCAAAGTCAGGCAGTTATCCATATTCTGGTTTTCCGAGTAGGCCGCTTGAGAGTCTTAAAGAAGCATTCCAAGGTTAAGAACAAGAGACAGGAGAGGCCTGAAGTTTGCTCTCCGCATGGAACCTAAACTAGAACACACCACTTCATCAATACAGATGCACAAGCCTTTCTGAGTGACGAGTCATGGTGCCTTTGAATAACCCGTCATCATCAGTTGGCGCAAGATGGACCTCATAGCCCACGATATCGGAAAGGTGCTCGGATATGGGAAAGAGAATATTTGGGCTACAAAACTTTGAGCAAGTAAAGACGAAATTTCCAAGGCGGTATATATAAGATCACCAAAAAGTAAACGACTATGAATCTACATACGAAGAAGACGTTCTGGATCAGATTGAACGACATGAGGGACAGCTTGCGCTAGGGATGGATTGGTACAGCTCTCGAGGCTGGTTCATCAACTCTAAGATTAGGAGATCGAATAGCAAAATCTTAATAAAGGGGGTATAGTTATGTTCACAGGATGCCCACATTGCGTGATATGTCCAATGCTCGGCATCCCTCTGATTCTTTGGTTTGGTCCTCATCCAAAGCCAGCATCACCAAACAGTTCCCTCAGCCCTGACTTAAGCCTTCGCATACAGACTCGGTTCCTCTGTCGCATCTAGCCTTTCTCTCCGCACCATCGTACATCAGAAGCTATGCGGTGCCCCAATTGGCCTTGCGACGGACGCTTACCGCCCAGACAGAGTCAGTCTCAAGCCAATCTCAAGAAGGATCAGAGTGCGAGTCTTCACTAGTCTGCCCTATTCATTACTTCACTCTCATCTTCATACTTAGTATGTTGTGTTATTGTCTGACTAACGCTTGGATATACAGGTCTCAGCTCGATCGATCCCTCATTCCCGTCCATCCTCGACGTGGAGACAAACCAGAGCGAAAGAGGTGCCAAAATCACACACCAAGCAATCTCATCAAAAGGAAGATATTCCAATACATCAACCAATACAGACGGTTCCATTCATATCACTGGTCACATTCACCTCTTGGTCCGTTGAATCGAAGCAAAACTCGATAGCTGCAGACCGTTCCACGGAGACGCTACCGGGGCTTAAGCAAAATACGTTCAAGAGAGCATCTGACTCAACTGAGAACACAAGTCTGTTGACATTGACCTCACGTAAGCTAAGTTCTTGTCAAGCAAAGGAGCCCAGCCCCGCCACAAGGGAATCAGGGACGCAAGGCTCGGGGCTTCTTCTTTGAGATCGACCTCTTCAACCACGTTGCCGGCAGCGAGGCTTACTTGAGGGATAGACATATGTCCAAGACTACGGGTACCGGGGTGAGCCACTCGCATGGGCCAACTCAAGGTAAGTGTCAATGGTAGAATAGACGGAGTGAGGACGATAGGACTATATTGCCAAGGTAGGTCTGGGTAGGTGCTAACGCTGAAATCTGCCCCCCCTCTTACATCCCTCGACTCCCCTTTTTGTGCCTAGCTTGTGCGCTGCCGACTCGCGGCGCCTGCGCTTATAACCCTAATATCTCCTTTTTACTCCCTGCCTTATTAATACCGAAAGTAGGTGTTACGGCCAGCTAACTGACAGTGGGTTTGTGTTAACAGTAAGCCAGGGATTGAGAGTAGTAACAGTCGTTCCGTGGTCCTGGTCGAATAGATCGTAGATCTTCAAAGGTCTTGGTGATCAGTCAAGGCCTCAACAAGAGTCGTAGAGTAGTCGTCACTTAGGTATAGCTGAAAGTACCGGTTAGGGTAATCACAAAGTTGATTGCTGAAGAGCTATGGAAGTCTGTCCTCGAGCCCGGCTCGAGTCCATCCTATATACAAGTCCTGAACGGTCCTCCTTATCTTGGCTATGTTGGATATTTGACATATCCAACATATCCGGGGATCGGTTGGATATTTGACATATCCAACATATCCGGGGATCGGTTGGATATCTGACATATCCAACATATCCAGCCCGGGTTGTCCTTACCCCGCGTTATCCCCGAGGCCACGTGACTTGTCCATAGTTCTTCCGTTCCGAGGATCCCTGGTTACACCTGTCCGGCTGGGTTACATATGCCCTGCGTTAGCCGCCGGGATCCAGGCGGGGTCGTGTTGGCGACCATGTCCAACGGGTCGTAACATATTGGCGTCGACACGCCTTTCAGCCCAGCCTACTAGTTCACGATGCTTACCGCTCAGGAGATCGGCGCAGTCTCTCAAGAGCCGTCGCCCTGCCCGCCCTACCCACCATACGTTTCGTAATTCGTTTAGCAAGAGACCAAAGTACGCCAGGAGTACAATGGCCAGGGGTTTCTTCTGTGTCATCTCGTCGTAAAATGCCGTAGAAACAAGCACGGGCCACGAAAAAACGGCGGACTTGTGCCTAATTGCGGTGCTCCTGCACGCATAAACCTCACGCAAACGTTTTACCGCGTCCAAATAATCCCCGAGCATGGGATTTGCCGTGAGGTCTTCTCGGACGCATGCTTCTACTCTGTCCAAAGCTTCGTTGTCGTCGAGAGTAATTAAACAATCCGTCATGCGCTCGCTGAAGAGGAGCAAGGAAGAAAAAGGTGTGCCGAGAAGCCAGTCCCACGTTAATCGCAGAATGTCGTGAATACCACGCTCCAATTTGAATGCATCAAGGATGGAGTCTAGAGATAAGACGGCTTCCAAATCCTGTTGGTCGTTCTGCTCGAACATCTGCAAAGACATGCACACCAAAAAGCTTGAGAATATGAAAACAGGCGTGGCAGTAGACCTGGACAATTGATCAAGGATAGGTCGATAAAGTTTCAAGCTCTCGGAATAATGCTGTGTAGCCAAATGGTTGTAATAGGCCGCAGATTCGGGACGCAGCCGTCGGAGATGCATCGCGGCCACAGCGAGTATGCCGTGCATCAAGAAGTCATGACGTGCCCCCTCCTGCGGAACATTGACGCGCCAAGCTCGCTCCGTAGACTCGTCGTCAAGAATCGTCTGGTATGTGACGGTACTGTAGTGGTGGAGGAGCTCGAAATCCTCTCGGAAGAAGCTTGTCAACGGCTGCCCCGAGGAGCCCGCTTGCAGATGGACCAGCGAGCCGACCGGCGGGGATTGTGACACATTGGCACGGCCGTTGACCTCCAGTACTCCTAGACCTGGTGCGTCATCGGGGCTAGCGACTGTGGGCAACGGAGATGCGAGCCTCGGGACATCGTCGTATGAGCAGTGGACGCGACGCTTTCTGCACCGGCTGCAAGAGGGCCTTTCCTCCCCACACTTTTCCGTCGTTGAATTAGTTAAAATTTCTTACGAGATGGAGATGAATCAACGAGGTTGACTCGTGGTTCATGTTTGATGAAACTAGACTACAGTACCTTTACTTTGCGTGCCTTGCATTGACTGCAGCCATGACGTGACTTGGAATGTGTCCGCCTAGAGGGCATGTTGTGATCGGTCATCACCGAGTGGGCAATCAGAGAACAGATGTGAACCTGCGGGTATCGAGCCGAGAAAGCTCGTTTAAATACGAGGTTTAAAGGTCGTGGTCCGGGCTTGCTGGAATGCCTATGCAGGCGGCCGTCCCATCCAGCTTGGGCTACCTTAAAAGTCTAGTTGCTCCGCATCTTACTGAGACTAAAATTCTCTAGAGCCGCCCTCCTTACGGTAAGCCAGCGTCTTGGCATCCGGCCCGGGTTCGACTCGTTGGACAGGGGAGACCCCGACACATGGTAGGGAGGTGATCATCCTCAATACCAATCCAAGGGTTCGGGTCAATCACTCGTTTCTGTCACCATGCTGGTGCCATCGGCGCATCTATATGCCGAGACATGGAGGGGCAGGTTGCATATCTCTTCGCGTCACCCATTACTCATGCGTCATTTCGGAATTTGCCATTCTCTATGTGTCCCCAGCTTCTGGTCAGCCAATACGCAGACTGAACTTTTCTCTTATTTCTCAATATCCGTTTACAGTATAACCTATTCGCTCGGAGCAAGATCTGAGAGTATTGGGTGATATTCATACGACGACAATCCGTTCTTTAAGGTTCTCTTGATGCTCAAAATTCATTCTATTTATGACTCGCCAAAATACCATCAAAAACAGCGGCGATCCGCTTTGTATCCGTGTTGCCACCAAAAGTCTTTGCATAGTGATCAACTAACGCGCATTTCGATTTCATCAATGGATCCATGGGTCCATTCCCCTTGAAAGATTTGTAGATTCCTTGAGCTGGATACGCCATCAACCCAAACATGGCTGTTCAATAACGTTAGCTGGACCAGGAATCTAAAGGCTAGGTTAGAGTTGGTGTTGTCTCTCGCATACCTGCTCCCGGTTTGGTAAAGAGTCCGATTGAGCCCTTCCCCGCCCCTTTGAGAAAACCCACTGCACCACCCTTCTTCGCACCTTTGTAAGGCTGGGTAACAAATCCAGTGATGCCGTCATAAAAGCCGTGGCCAAAATTCTTCTGCTGTTAACGAAATTGGCAACTTAAGAGGATTAATTGCAAGCAAGACTTACCTTTGCAGCAACAACGCCCCCACTCTGCCAGTCTTTAACTTTGCCGTGGTTCTCAACTTCTTCACCATAAAGTCTGGGCACGCTCCTGAGACCCTCGGCCAAAGCCAACGGCATATTAACCAAAGCGCCCTTCGTAACCACCCCAGTCATGGATCCGAAGCCCATGGCAGCCCCTTGAGCGGCAGCGCCGCTTCCAGCAGAAACGCCTCCCCCGTTTCTTCTGGCCTCCTTGTATGCTTTGAACGGATCGATAAACGTCCCGCCGAGGGCGGTCGTGAAGTCGGTCATGGTACCCAAGACGGAGGCTGCGCCACCAGTCACAGGATCCCATCGGCGTACATCTGTGTCGTATTCTCTCGTGCGAATCCTAAACGCGTTTCAGTAGGGCGAATATTCAGAGAATCTTCGACTTTGATTCGCTAGGACTCACGGGTTCAGTTTTCCAAGCTTGATCCTCTTTTCCGCAACGAGCGCGGCAACTGCGGCGTCTGACAGCCGGACATTTACGCCACCAGCATTGAATGACCAGCGTCCTGGCTGGTTGGACAGGATTTCACATTTCATCTGGTCGATCGGAAGCCACCGGTAGAATGATTTCACGGCAGTCTCAGCACCGTTTTCCTGTCTCATTTTATGTGCAAGCGCCTTGGCTGATTCTATAGCCGTGGACGACATGGTGTAGTTGATACCTTCAACGAGGCTTTCAACGGTCAGTTGCTTCTGTGGAATAGGTCTTGGCCCAGCCCCGGCGGTTGCTACCACGTTAGCCCAGAATGGCTGGCTAAGGCTCTATTGTCAGCCATGAGACGTCTCAGCGTGAACGTGAGGGCCAGCATACTCGCCAAAGAAAGGTACGATGATGGTTGGGCGAGCATTGATGAGTCCGCAAGCGGTCGTACCAGCACCTCCATGATGCACTACGGCCGAGACCCTCTTAAACAGCCATTCGTTGAAATTAGTATCATAGACACTAATGACTGACAAACTAACCGTGCGGGCAGTCTCCCAAGAAGAACACTTCAGCAGTGTTTGGAGAGTCGCCGCCCAGCTTGCTCCAACCCCTGGAAATGATGACTCGAACACCACATCTCCGAGTGGCTTCCAAGATGATTTTAGTGAGCCGCTCTGGATCATCTAGAACAATGCTGCCGAAACCGATGTACAGTGGCGGTGGACCAGCAGCGAGAAATGCATCCAAGTCGGCTGGTGGTGCATATTGAGGCTCATCTCGCATGAAGAAGCCACTAACGTCTGGCAGTGTTTAGCATCGAACTGTACCTATTTTATCGGTTGAAACTCAAAGGATATCCGTGAAACCTACCAATTTCAGGTCGCCAGTCGGCTGGTTTAGCAACCAATGCCGGTGACCAACAGTAAGTGTGCGGTATGCGAAGATGGTCAACAATAGTGGCACCCATAGAGGCGGGCAACACTTCCAGCTTGAGTTCTTTCTTCCTCCAGGAGTTTATCACGTCGCCTAAGCTGTTATTTGAACATTGTGAGTCCATCTTGATGATTGTAAAGGTGGGGGCAGTTTGTCTAGAACTCACCCTTGCCAGGTCATCAGGTCGACGACTCCATAGCTAAGCCAATTCGCTTGTGCAGGTTCAATACTACTTCCCATGATGTTAGCCAAAGGGTGAGGGAACTCTCTAGTAGCACTCCAAGGCATGGTAAACATGATGTGAAGAGGGATTCCCAATGCCTGCGCGCAGTGTACGTGGGCAAAACTGGGCGGATTTGCTACGATTGCATCCGCCACAAACGGATCACCTGAAACTGGATCAGCATCAATGCATGAGAGCCAGCATCCATGCAGCATTTCCTTGACCATTCGTCGTTTTCTGCCAATATCGCCACCTCGGAGAGACTCGATGGAAGGGATCAATCCGGGATTCTTCACCATGTACTTGGTAGACTGTCTTAGCTTGGTATACGTTTCTTGTCCTTTGATGAACTCACCGCCATCAGATCTTCAGGGTCTCCTCCTATGGGGTAGAACTCTAACCCGGAACTTCTCACGAACTCCGCAAAATTGTCATGAGTAGCGAGACGAACTCGGTGGCCTTTGCGCTGAAGAGCTACGCCATACGCGATGAATGGTTGTACATCACCTTAGGCATGAATTGTCAGTGCTTCGAACGGTTTCAACGGAAGTGGCCCATAGCGGCTTACCACGACTACCAACAACCTGGATAACGATGTTGAGGCTAGGGTGCTCTTGACGGACGTATTCTGAAGCCGCTACTGGCTGTTGCTGGGTCGAATGTTGAAGCAACCGCTCTTGTAATTGCGTAGGTGAATGCGACGAAAAAGATATGTCAATGGAGCCGTCGCCTGCACTCAGTCAGCATGGTCGACTCAAGAAGCGATGACTTGTAAACACCATTGACGGCTGCAGAGCTTGCCAAGACTTCTCCGGAGGAGTGCACTTCGTAAGGAGGGGGAGCATCTAAGAATTCCTCGCTGTCGCTCGCTGCAAGGGGTTCATTCTTCGACATGGTGATCGTGGCGCTCAACAAGCGATAACAAACGGTACTGTGTTGGGCTAAAATCAATATAACGACTTTTCCGATCTGCAAACGAACCCGTGACAAAAGGAAAAAGAAACAAGGCGTACAGATGACGAGACAAAACACATTAATGAGATGAAAACCATCAGTAGCGGACTATACACCTCTACTGGGGTCTTGGATGTTAGTTCGCATACGACCCCAGTTTTTAACCCACAGCTCTCGATTACGACGCTACTTTGTAGCTATTGGTATGTCGTGGACCTTTATCACTGATTTCTACTGGCTTCATGGGATAGCACAATAGAGGTGAAAAGAAATGGAACCGCTCTGGCCGGCAATACTAGTACAAAACAAAAGCTACCTGGCCCTGGTACGGAGGAGAAAACTCTATCCTCTCCAGGTTACCAGGGAATCCCCTAGGGATTCCTGAGAGCTTCATTTACATCAGTAATCAGGCCGACTGATAAAGTTGTACTGGGTACTTGGCATTCGCTGCATGTAACCCTTAAGTCTAAGTAGCTTAAACCAAGTACCTGGAAATAGAAAATGTAGGGCCATGTACTGAATTAACATTTCAAACAAAAGACAGAGGAGTATGGCTTGAGAACCGGCCGCAATAGCCTAGGTTCATCTTCTTCAAGTTCCACGGAATGTTAATTAGTCTAATCTGGTTATTGATGTACATCTCGCCTTCCTACGAGAAGTAGGGCTACCATGAGATGGCTCGCTCTAATTCTTTAGCAGACAAACTACAATATGACTTGATATTCATGAATTTTATCCCAGTGTGCAAATTTCTCAATGAAGCGGCTGTATTTGTCCATTGCAAAGCCTTTGAAACAGCGTATGGCCACAATCCCCCAGCTGAAAAAAATGGTAATGTCGGTAGGGCTGGCGACGCTTTTCTTCTTCGGAATTTTCACGCAGTAGCACGAACAAGGTAGACTAAACTGGGATAATGCCTGCATGGGGCCTTGACATCTCGTATATCTCGGATTGTGTCCTCTCCACTTTTGTCTATACGCATTCTATCCGAGATAAAGTCGGCAGGCAACGCAAGGTACGTAGGGTCATCTTAATACGGTATAACCGTTCCTTCGCTCGCATTGCATCCATCCTGCTACTCCTTCAAAGATATATAAGTAGCGCTTCGGAGGCTGCCAAGGTAAATGTGACGTTTCCGCCAGTTGTCACCCCTGTCTCGAAGCTCTGTTGGCCCAGGATGGAGCAATCTTTATGGGAGAAGTATTGGCCTACAAATGTCAGCGAACACCGACCCTACAAGTCAATGGCGCGGACGAAAGCTTACTTCCGATAGTCAGACCCTGTTCCCCGTCTGAGTTCTTCAGGTTGGTTGTGTATTCGCTAGTCGACGCTGTCATTCGAAGCGCCTTTACCTCGGCAGCAGTTACGCCGGTCAAGTTGAAGGTTGTGATATTTCGTTCGCCCTCACCCGAGTAATAATCAGTGTTGATCAACAACACCTTGTGCGGGGCGCCGTCCCTGAAGATCACATACTGAGCGTAAGCATCGTTTCCGTCATCGCTGGCAATGATGCTGTGACCTCCATTTAAGGCTAAAGCAGCCATGTACCCTCCATAAAATGGGGCCTCGACTTGGTCATCCGACCACCAATTGAAGAAAGCTGCACGAATGGTCAGCTATTTCTTCAACGCCAATTCGCGACATACCTTGATTGATCGTTCCTTGATGATAATAGAGTCGCTTGATACCAATGGCCGTGGCACGCAGTGTCTTGTCCAAGATCTGGATAGCTCCTCCAAGGGTAGCGTCAATCTCCTCATCCAGCCCATGAAACCCGGTCTCCCCTGTGATTATATCAGCTTTTGGTTTTCTGACAGCGACAGAAAACCCTCTGGCTATTTTCAAGGATGCTCACTCACCGAGAATGAGATCTCTTCCCACTGAGCGGACAGTAGCAATGTCATCAATAAAGTGTGATACGTCGCTGACTGTCCGCACGTGGTTCATCTCGGTCTTGAGATCTTTGGCATCAGAGAGGGCATATAAATGGGCGCAATACTCTTTGACTCCTGCTTTTACCGTCTCATTGAAGGCTTCAGTCACTAGATGTACGGTATTGGGCCAGTTTGGCTCCAGAGGAACGGGAACCGCATAACTGCCGCTGGACAGCATGGGCTCTGGCTCGTCCCAGCCGTCAATAAATGCCTGCGCCCACTGAGCGGCATTGGCTCCCTCCTGGCTCATGTTCCAGGGTGCCGTTGCCACAGGCTTGTTCCAGTACTTGTAGTACACTATCACAGCGCGGCCCATCAGCGTGGCTCGCTACGACACTTTGAGAGTTCATTGAAACCTACAATCTGGCTCGTTGCCGAGCTCAATAGCATGCAAGAAGCCCCGAGTCTTGTTTTTAGCCACTAAGACGGCTTCCATAGTGTTGGTAAAGTTATCATCGCCCCGATTGAAGCCTGAAGACTGGTCAACCTCTTACTCATTTCAAAGGTAATTGGGCCAAATATGCATACCGAGCGTTGTTTCAGCACCCCAAGCCGCTGACATGGCAAGTTAGCGCTCTTGTTGCTGCCACGCTCTAGTGGGTTTTCGACAGTTTGCCGTGAGTGATTACTTACGAATGAGATCGAAGAACTTTGGTCCATATTTCAGAACCATAGGAGCTTCCAGAGGATCTTCTACATGATATGATACGTAGCCATCAAAATCTGGATCGAACTCGGCACGGTCCTGCGTAGTACCGCCGATACGGGTGGGTGTCTTTTTCCCGTAGAGCTTGTCAAAATGCTCCAAGCAGCTTGTGGCGATGCTGATATTGGTCATGTAAGAGGGCCACATGAAGAATTCAAACCTATCGCACGAGAGATAATCGGGAATCAGCAAGCCTCCAGGCGTAATACCAAACATGGAGAGAACTCACGACATTCCCACAGGAGTAGAGTCAAGCTTGCCAGCGTCACATGGGCTACTAGGAGGTATTGGATACGAAACTCCGGTTGCCACTGTGGTATGGGGAGCCACGGTGGCCAGCAACCCTAAAACTAATAGCGTGAGCGCCATTTGGTGAATCGACCAAAGAGCTAGAGTAGTTTTGATACAAGGTTAGACTTGGATGAAAGACTTGAAGCTTCCAGCTAGCGTTTTTAATGGATTTGTTCCTGGAAAGGTGATTGAGGTCATGGTCTTATATGGATGATGCCGGGCACCAAAGGCAACTTTGAATAGCCCCAGAGACTGGATGTAGCATCCATTTCCCCACGAGGTGTGTCTGGGATGAGATGCGAATGATTGCCCGAAAATCAATTTCCCCGCGATCCATTGCATTTTGCACCAGTTCACAGCCGAGCATGTTGAAGTCTACTATCCCAAGGTAGCGGTGCATTCCCCCGGCGGAAGCGGGGTACCGGGATTCCGCGTTTCTCCCGTGACCGGCGCCCTGCCGCTAAAAATGCGACTCCACTCGGCCGGACGTGCATGCAGGATTTCCGTAAGCCCTAAGGCTGCGCACCTGGTCCCACAACCCATTACGAGCTTTACGAGCTTTACGAGACAATCATCCGAGCCTGTCTTTTGAAAATCATGTTATTTTTACTACCCTTCGGAGTTATAGCTCTTGTATTTAGTCTAATATTTTACAAATCTTTGGAAGTGGATGAGGCACTATTGGACAGGGGTCGAAGAACTTTGATCCTTCTAGGCGTGGTACCTTAGTTGAACATTCGTCGTTAACTGCTCCGAATAAGTCGCGCCCATTCGCCAGTCTACACGTTTTTGCTCCATGCTTATCTCACATCCGTTCCGTCTGCATCAAGGAATGCAAGACATACTCGGTTCGCTTTAGACCGATGTGTAATTTATTGACCCGAATGGATAATCTATGATCCGTCTTAGTAAAAAAGGGCAATGTTTATATGCTAGACATGGGCCTTGCTGAAGCCCGCATAGCCTGTGATCAGGTCTTGGCGCCATCTTGTTTACCCCGCTACCAGCTTCGAGGCACATATCTTTGACAATGGCATCACCTACGGTCGATAAATCCTGGATGTGGCATCCGGGATTCAGTGAGGAGCGAACTGATACCGCAGGCTTGTTCGTTCACTTTCGCAAAGATCTCAACATCGACGTCAACCTACCCTCCTCATTGGTCGTGCACATCACGGCCGACACGCGGTACAAGCTTTACGTCAACCAGCAACTCGTCACATTTGGCCCAGTCAAGGGCGATAGCAATCTCTGGTTCTATGACGAGGTTGACATTGCGCCGTATTTGCACGTCGGCCAGAATCACATTTTCGTCAATGTTCTCCGATTCTTCCATGCCAATCCCTATGCCCTATCTTTCCCAAGGCTTCCTCAAGGAGGACTACGTGTGGCAGCAGCAGACGCCAACGACCCGTTACGCCATGAACTCTGCAGTAGCACACAGTGGCAAACTGCCATCGACAAATCAGCCATTTTGAGGATAGATGATGCCGAAGACGACTTCCTCCATATCTACGAGCATATTGATAAGTCTGGGGGCATTGGCATGGAGTGGATGCCCGCGAAACTCTATGAATTTCAAACTTCCACTGGCAACTCGGCGCCGTGGACCCTGTCTCCACGCCTGATTCCTCCTATGAAGCGAGGCACGGCTCATCTGGGAGCAGTTCATGTTGTGCAGAGCGATCTTCCGAAAACGAGCTTTGAAGCAGCCTTGCTGAATGCTGGTTTGGATACTCAGCGTCCCTCTTGTCCCCTTACACTACCGGTCGGCTCGAGCCATGTTATTGACGTCGAGATGGCTCAGCACACCACAGCTTTGGTTCGATTTCGATTCAAACAACCAAGGACGTCAACTGGCACATTCCACGTGACCTATTCTGAGTGCTACGAGGAAGAACCGATCCTTGTCCCATACCTAAGGCGTAAGGACCAAAGGTGCGATCGCAGTAAATCACTATTCGGTCCTCGAGACATATACCGTTTCGGAGGTTCACGACAAGCTCAAGAATTGAAGGACCCTGTGGAAGCCGATTCTGAAGAAATCTTTGCTCCTTTTCATTTTCGTACTTTCCGTTTCATGCGTCTAGTTATCAATGTTGGAGACGAGGAGCTTACAATCAACGGCATTGATGTTGAAACGGTCAACTATCCACTCGATATTGCGGCGTCATTCGAAGCGCACAATGATGACTCTCGGTCGAGCGAGCTTTGGACTACCAGCCTTCGAACATTAATCAATTGCATGCATGACTGCTACGAAGACTGCCCCTTTTACGAGCAGCTTCAGTATGCAATGGACACACGAAGCTCCGCCTTGTTCACCTATTACGTGTCTGGGGACGATCGTCTAGCTCGCCAAGCCATTATTCAGTTACACAATTCTTTTCAGGCACGGTTAGGGCTAACTTCTAGTCGTGCACCTTGTACCCAGGCACAAGTCATTCCGCACTTCTCTCTGTACTGGATCTGTATGCTCAATGATCATTTCATGTTTTACAACGACAAAGTCTTCATGACACAATTCTTACCTGTGGTGGACGCAGTGCTGGGTTATTTTCACGGCCGTGTGGATGCGGGCTTGGGACTTACAGTTTCCGAGTCCCGGCCTGGTATCTGGAACTTTGTCGACTGGGCCGAAAGCTGGAGACCATACGGCATTCCACCGGCTGCGGAGCGCACCGGCATTTCCACTTATACAAACAATCTGTACGCCTACACATTGAAAAAGGCCGCTGCTCTTGCCAAAGAACTAGGACGGCCAGGCCTAGCGGATGAGTATCTCCGGCGCTCGGAAATCATTTTGGAAGCCGTGAGAATGAACTGCTTTGACGGCGAATTTTATGCCGATAGCCTTGCATGCAAATCTGCCAAAGACAAAGATTGCTCGGAACAGAACCAGGTGTGGGCTATATTGAGTGGTGCGGCAACTGCTCAAGAAGGTGCTGAACTTCTGCGCAAATGTCTGCTCCCAAATCGAACAAGTCAAAGTCTTGTGAGATCTTCCATATCGATGAAATTCTACACCCTGCGTGCTCTTAGCTTAGTCAATGACGGTCTATATGAAGAGTGTTTCCACGACATTTGGGAACCGTGGCGTAAGCAGTTAGAATTGGGCCTGACGACATGGGAGGAGGACAGCGTTTCTCAGCGCTCTGATTGCCATGCATGGGGAAGTGCACCGCTCCACGAATTTCTCGCCGAGGTTGTGGGTATTAGACCCGCTTCCCCTGGATGGACAGCTGTTCGGTTCCGTCCGAGGCTCCAACTGTACAAGCAGTTGAATGCAAAGGTGCCACTTCGTTCGGTTTACGGTAAGCCAGAAGAGATTATTAGTGTCTCCTGGGTCACGGATGACTCTGGGAAGGTTACTGTGACTCTGGATTTTGAGAACTATCATCCAACGTCAAGGATCGTTTATGTTGAACTACCATCACAAGCGGTGCAGACAGTGTATTCTTCAAAGAAGCATACGTTTCGTGTGAGGCTGGATAAATAGAGACCATGCAGACCGAGATGAATTGATGGGAATATAGATACACTTTTCGCCACATCACTAAGTAGATGGATGTAGATGTAAGGATTCAAGTGGGGAATTTTCGAGAAAGCGAGCTATGGTGAAGGGACATTCCCAACGAATGTAGTTTCTTACGTACCCAAGTAACATGCGATCGTTTACGGTAAGTCTATCATGAGATATGGTGGTTTCCGAGATATACGAGCCCTCCTGAAAGTGATTGGTTCTTTGTCGAAACCCACCCGCACCGGTCCTCCACCACTTGGTTTAACCACGCATGCACTCAAAAGCAGCTAACTCCTAGTCGTACCACATGACAGGGTTCGAAGCATGCTCCCCCGAGATTGACACTTCAGCCTCTTACTCCTCTTGCGGGGAACAGTGGTCCTGGTTGTCTGGGGAAAGAGGCCACTCGGATATGATGCTTAATTCTAACCACATGGTTCATTCCCCACACCCATTTTCGTTACCCCATGATCGGTTTCGTGCAGTCATACCCCGAGGTATAGACAAGATGGCGTTACTGTGGTCGGTGTAGTGTACGCCGAAAATGATCACTGTCCAGTGACTTCCCGTGTTCCTTTGGCTTCCTCACATCATAGCCCGAGAACAATCATCAGGCAACTACAGTTGTATAAGTACTTTAAGAAGCGGTCATCGAGCAAAGCAGCTCAAACCCGGAACCATGTGCCCCGTTGCCCTCAATCCTTCTGATCTGATATTCTCTGACTTGTTTCTGTTTCTGACGTCCGCTACCGGCTCACAATGGCCATCAAGGACCATATTCCGCACGTCCAAGCAATGGAGGAGACTCCTGAGCACGCAGTGTCGACTATCAACGTCAACCGTTGGTGGCGATACCGCAACCTTCGGTCCTTGAACCTATGGATGATGGTTCCTCTGCTTTCCATCTTCTCCCAGGGGTAAGCAGTCTTTTCACCATTGTCCAATCGGGTTCTCTTTTCTGCGACGCTAACACGGTCTTGATACACAGATTCGACGGCTCGATGATGAACGGTCTACAGTCTGTATCGCACTGGCAGTCCTACTTTGGTACACCCAAGGGAGCAACTCTTGGACTTTTTAATGCTGCATATCCTCTCGGCGGTGTCGTCGGTGTCTTCTTGATCTCCCCTGTAGCTGATCGCTGGGGCCGACGTGTGGGCATCTGCACCGGTGCTCTTGTTGCTTGTGTAGGCGCGGCTATACAGGGTGGGGCGCTTAATATCGCCATGTTCATCGTCTCGCGTCTTTTCATCGGCGCTGGAAGCGTCATTGTCGCCGGCGTGGGCGCTCCTTACATCACCGAGATTGCACACCCCGAGCAGCGCAGCACGGCGACCGCCCTGTTCCTTACCTTTTACTCAGTGGGCTCCATTACAGCGGCTTTTTGCACTTTCGGAACCTTTCGCATCAACGGCGAAGCTTCTTGGAGAATTCCTTCGGCGCTCCAGGCACTGCCATCCGTTATCCAGGTCTTGCTGATCTGGTTCGTCCCGGAATCACCGCGCTGGCTCGTCGATAAGAGTCGGCATGAGGAGGCGCTTGCCATGCTCATCAAGTTTCACGGCGAGGACAACCCCTCGGATCCTGTTGTTGTCTTTGAGTATAACGAAATCATTTCGGCCATCGAAACCGAGCGTGCCGATGCCCAGTCCAGCCTTCTTGGCACCCTACGAGAATTGGTATCTGGAACCGGCAACCGCAGACGTACAATGATCATGGTATGGGCGGCAGTTTGCTCTCAAATGTCTGGAAATGCTTTTGTATCTTATTACCTCTCTCCCATACTCACATCGGTTGAACTGGAGAAGGACGTGCAGCAGACACTCATCAATGCCACCTCTCAGATGGTGTCGTGGTTCTCCGCCATCTACTTTGCCACGCTGCCCGCTAAACTGGGCCGCAGGACCATGTTTCTATGCTCTCTGGTTGCCATGTGGTTTATTGTCATTGCAATCACGGCCGGAAGTGCTGAGTTTGCCAAGGACAGGTCAAACAAAGCTGCCGGGTACGCTGTTGTGGTACTCCTCTACCTCTTTTCGCCTGCATACAATTTTGGATTCAATGGCAATCTCGGTCTATACATACCTGAGATTCTACCATACTATCTTCGCACCAAGGGCATCTCGTTCTTCTATTTCGTGCAATATTGTTTTATGATTCTATCGACGTTTGCAGTACCGATAGGTCTTGAAAATATTCAGTGGCGACTTTACATCATCTTTGTCGGATGGATTGTTGTCGAATTTGTTGGCGTCTGGTTCCTGTTCCCAGAGACGAAGGGCCCTTCTCTAGAGGAGATTGCTATCATTTTCGATGGTCCTAGCCAAGCCAAGAATATCGACTCCAATGATGTTGAAGCCAAACAAGTTGAGGCCAAGAACTGATCCGGTTCAACTTGTTGGTGTGGCCCGAAAGATTCATCATTACAGCAGGAATGGCTGGCATTGTATCCGTCGTTTTCGTTAAGCTGGAGATGGGTATTCGCGGCGTATACGAGCAGGGACACTGTGTAATGGAATGTTAGGTAGCTTATTGAATCCCACAATATTTGGTCATTATGGCATGTCCCCTAATAAGTCGAAGTCGAGGACTCTTACGCTTGGAACCCACGATTCTCCAGTCAGGTCTTGGGGACTCACGATGTGTTGTTAGCTGTGAAAGTTAAGAGCGCGCTCAAAAAGACCGTCCGATAAGCTACTCAAGCTCAACCAGTTCTAATAAGCACGTATCAGCGACAGGATATTTGAGTAGAATACCGGGACAAGTCAATCTCAAAATTCTCAGAAGTGGCCGTACTTTCTAGAAGTAAAACTAGACAGAATAGAAAAAGGAGAAGCTGGGAATGGTGGCCTTATTTCCAAGGGCCTCTGCGTCTCTTCCAACATTTGTCTCCTTCGGCGTCAGCGCGTCCCTAAGTTTATATGAAAGCCTCAATTGTCGTGTGATTGTTTTGTTGGAATTCACAAGCTCGAATCATGCCGCCAGGTTCTGCAAGTTGGGTTCAATTCTGTGTTCTCGAGAAGTTTGACATTCATCTGGATGCTAATGGTACTCTTGAAGTAAATAAACGAGGACATGGCTGCTGCTACACAGAAATTGAATTCTTGTATTTAGCATTGTCGGAAGATTCACAGTACGCTAAGACAAGTGTAAAAGACCGCCTCAGCTGAAAGGAAGAGCAAAGTCCACACTGCACATGCCAACTGTCAAGACTAGGGCCAAAACAGCTGTCTTTCAAAAGAACCATGGGATCTGGAAGTTTCATACTACAAGCAGAAGAGAAAACCCCGTTGATGAGGCTGGCGACAAACTTGAACCTCTATCTGATATTTTCGAGACAATAAGGATGATGAATGGCCCTTCGGCCAGCTCTCGACACAAGGTATATTATCAGCACCATACGTCTCAGGAATCGGGTATGCAGTTCCTGGCGCATTGGGCATCTAGTCAATCTTTTGGCTATCAAGTAGGTGCGTCCCATTTGCAAACGGAGATCTCTACAGGCTGGAAAGCTGTATCATTCACCAACTGGTTAGAGTAATTGCTCCGAGGTCAAAGACGGTCACTACTAAAACCCATGACATTCCTTTTGGACAAGAGGCTTGGGGTGATAACTCGAGTTCCGATAGTGTTTCTATTCGGAGAGCTACATCATATACAATTTCAGTCAAGACAACATTTCGAGAACGTTACTTAGGCACTAGAGACCCGAAGTTCTTCCGCTTCGGTTGAGTTAAGGAAAGATTATTGAGCTTGCTAAGTTGCTGGCAGCCCAGAGTCACCTGATCAAGCTTAAAACACATACTTATTGGAAAAGACTGAGATTTATGATAACGTTCTCGGGAGAACTGACAGAGTTCCTTGGTCGGTCGTATCACCCCATATCAAGCCCCTTTGTGCGCCCTGGAAACTCTACCTTACACGGCAACAGTGGAAAAGATTGGCCACTGTTCTTAGAACGCTCGTGTCCTCAAACTTTGGCCAAGGGGTTGCTAGAATTGAGTCTTCCGCAAGAAGGCCATCTTGATCGAATCAGGAAAGCCTCATGGTGCCGCGAGATTCTTTGCAGCTCTGCTCAAATACTACCACACCTGGCCACTAGAGTACTGAACGACTTAAACTATTTACATGTTCCAGAAGACGCCAAGAGCTACTTTGCTGTAAGATTTCTTAACATATGTCTCAACTACAATCCAAGAAGGGCTTTCTATCGAACATTGATAAACTTGATATTACGATGCAAAAACGTCTACCTACGAACCAAAAGACTATTACTGATATTGGAGTTGTCACAAGCACCAGCTCGGAATTTTGAGACTTCCTAACAAAAGTTGCTCGAATGATTCCGGAGTCGACAAGTAGGTCGTTAAAACTTGACATATGTTATGCATCTACTCTTACGTACCATCTGAAATGGGCGTTTTACAGAAACACCCTATTAATATTCTACAACTTTTCCTTGAAGAAGCTTTTAATACTGAGGCTATAGGTATTTTATTCTCTCACTTAATATTTGTTGCTTTGAAAGCTTGCTTTCGAAGTACAAGTCTAAATACAAGCTTGAACTCAATTCCACGTTTTAGAACTTTTTTGGGGATGAATCATATTGTTTTTATAGGTTGAAGACCTAGGCTTTCTGGCTTTTTATTTCTATTTAAGATTTCTATTTACTGTTTACTAGAATCTACAGTTGTACTCTTTAATATCTTTCAGTCAATAAATATAGCAAAATAACTACTGAATTCATTAACACGATCAATAGCTCTTTTTCCGTTTGCAATAAGATTCTCACGTCAAGACAACTGCTGTACCGCAAATTAGGAGTGTTACGACCCGTTAAGTATGCCTAACAGAGAAACTAGCCCCACTCGAGGACAGCGGCTAGAGACAAGATATATGCAGGCGACGGAAGGGACAAGGGTCGCCCCGCCGGAAAAGGAAGAACTATGTTCAAGTCACGTGATGATAAGAAAGGAATAAGAGATACGACTCTTGGCATGTCGGCTGCCGACAATTGAGATATCGGCAAGCGACGACGCGGACGTCGGTCTTGGGAAACGGGACTTGTATATAGACCAGGACTTGAGCACCTGCTCAAGCCCTCTAGATAGTTCTTCAGCAATCAACTTGTGATTCATCCTCGATGACTTTCAGCTTAGCTCACAGTTTGTGATATTACTATACCTCGTTACCTAGTGTAAGACTGATCACCTTACCCTAACCCTCGATCTACCAGTACGACATACCTGTATACGACGCAAGACCTATTGTTAGTATCGTAGCCTCAACTTCTGTTAGCAGAAACCCTACTGTCACTAGCTGGCCGTAACAAGGAGGGCTTGCTCTCTCAATTGAACGAGGTCGATACAGCTGGAGTTATACACTTAAGTGGCACACATCACAAGAAGAAGAAGTTAAAGTAAATGATGTTTCGAATCCTTAAGTAAACAAAAACAGTGCGCAAAGACAAAATAGCAATTCCGTGAGGAAAAGAACTGAGGCGCTGGGGGTGAGGGAAGAAATCCAATCGCGTGAAAGCCCATTTCACACGTCGAGCCGCCAAACAAGACGCCTTTGTCCAACCAGCAAAACGTGAGGTACTGATGCGACGGACGTGCAAGACAAACGCCAGCGTATGGGGCCCAACGCGAGCATCACAAGTTGGCTCTGCGTAAAAACCGAGCGTATGGTCGTTTTCTTTCTGCTGCTGTAATAGACATATTTTTTACAAGTGAATTGAGACTCAAGTTCAAGTTGCAGGTCAGGGTCATTGAAGAGGACAATAGGGCAGAGACAGTAAGTTGCAATATGGTACCGCAAGCGGCAGATTTAATCAAAAGTAATCCTGATGGTTTCGTGTGTTTGGATCACAGGGGTACCCGTAAGAGACACTGAGGGGGAAATGGTTGCTTATCTTGTATCTGACAATGTCCATCGAAGAGATTAAAGTGGGAGTCTCGGTTGAAGTGATCGCGAAACTTATAGCCGTCTGTCGGACTGCCCGTCACGTGGGCAACCCGGGTGCCGGCAGGACTGCCGGCAACGGAGCCACTTCAACCCGGAGTTCCGGCTATTCCAACAGCGAGCTTCATGATAGATCCACTGTCAGAACACGTTTGGAGAACCTGATAAGACAAGAGAATGGGTTCGGCATCCTGCGTTGATTGAATAAGAAACATCAAGATACGCGTACTATACAGCGACGATCAAATTATCTAAATACCCCAGTGAGAGAAGAAATGAACTTTGAGGAGATATAGTTGATATACTACAAGCACAGCCACGGGCTTGGCGAGCATTAAAACTCGCTGTGAAGGGCTGGCTGAGCTAAATGACTTGTTTGAGCCATAGTCTTGCCCACTAGAATTAAGGGGAACATTTTGGAGAGTGTGCGAGACTAAGCCTTTTTCTTGTGCCGCCATACACTCACACAGTCCCTTACAACGCCTTCTTTCATAGAAGATTCATGCGTTCTCTTCGGCGTCCAATGCGCAATCCGTACCAGGGCATCTGCGCTCTCGTCTCTATCTGTAACAACTACCACACCATTGTGGTCATAGGTCAAATCCTCTCCTGGCCGCTTAAGCAATTCCAAATGGACGGTTGGTGGGAGCGACCATGGCGGGCCGCCTGAAGACGCTGGTTTGTGCGTAGGAAATTCGAGGCAAACGAGGATGCCAGTGGGGGAAAGTAATGACGCTGTTCGTGCTGCCCACCGTGGACGGAGGGTCGGCGGAAAGGAGCACAAGAACTGGACGAGATATTAGCATATATTCCCTCGATTGACTATTTCATCCTGAAGAAGGCCTACCGTATGGTCATAGATGATGTCAAATCCTTCCACAACGCCAGCTTCCCGCACCCACGCATCGTCAAAATAATCACCCAGTAAACATTGCACGCTCCCCTTTCCAATCTTTTCATCCTTGATCTTATATTCACCTTCTAGCACGCCCTCACCTGAGTTCTTCAAAAATAAATTTGCATGGTCGACCGCATGCTTTGAAATTTCCAACCCAAATGCGTCGTACCCCCAACTTGCCAACAGCGCTACATCATACCCTGTACCACAGCCAGGCACCAGCGCCTTCCGCCTTGTACCATCCTCTTTGAGCGGTGCCGGCAATTGCACTTCCTCGGTGTGTTCAATGGTATTAGGTTTCGGCGCGCCAGGCGTGGGGTTGACGTTGGGTGAAGTGGGAGGGTTAGACGGGGTTCGTAGGAAATCGATGAATGCGGGATTAGGGTTCCCACGGTCCCAGGGTACAGATGGTCCTTCTGCCCATATAGCCTTCCAGTCTGCAGCTTTCGAGACCGGTGGCACGGAGGAAGACTGGGCAGGCAGAAGGTCCTGGTTCGGAGTCGACATTTAGATTTTTGGAGCTTGTGAAACGACTTCGCGTGGGATTTGGCATAGAAGTATGAAGTTGAGTCACTCAATTTAGAGAATATAGAAAAGAGACTGGTAACGTCGCACACCCACTTCTCGCACACCCCCACATTTCGCACACCCATAAATTGGGTCATCATGAGGTATTCATCAACTTCATAACTATAAGTCTGATTCGTCTCCTGCAACTGTGATACTATCGCCAGTTTTAATAGGTAATTCAGGCTCGCTAGATTCATCTGAGCTATCCTCAATTTCGCCAGCCTCAATTTGGGCTTTGTGAATTGCCTCAATGTTGGCAAACTTCGAATTTGGGCTCATTTGGACCTTACGCCGCTTCCGTACCATTCCAGCCTCAACTTCTGCTTCCAACATTGCAATCTTCTTCTCTGCTGTAGCTAATTGATAGTCCTTTTCATCAAATCCCTTTGAACCTTCCGAAACAACAGTCGCTGCGTTTGCTGATCTTTATCCAACTTGCTGAATAAGCTAAGTTGATCATATAGATCAACTGTCTTCTTGGGCGTTGACCAGGCTACTATGGATGTAGCAGATGCCCAGTTTTCGTCTTTTCCACCATCAGAGGCCCTCATAGGCGTAGAATAGCCTGGCTTTGAGGGCTTGGAAGCATTCTCAAGCAGTAGAGGGCTCATGAGCGGTCGAGCTATCGAAATGGGCCATAGTCCTGTTGCTTTCCAGCCGCTTCTGATATTCTTGCTTGAAAATGCCATCTGGCGTGCTTTTCCATAGCAGGTAAGAAAGTTCCGTTTGCCTACAACTGTAGAATCGTTGTGTTGAATGAGGTATCCAAGCTCTTTTCGATAGGTCGCCTTGAGAGGCCCAAAGACTGCTTGGTCTAGAGGTTGGAGAACGTGGGATGTATGTGGCGGTAGGAAAAGGAGATATATCTTGTGTTTATAACAGAGATACATAAATTCTGTTGTTTCATGACTGCCATGACCGTCTAGGATCAATAGTCTCTGCTCAGAGGGATGATCAGGCTTAGTCAGAGGGATAAAGATGTTCTCAAGCCATTCCACAGCTGTAGAGTCTGAAGTCCAGCCATTCTCAGTTGCTGTGAACTTCCAACCACTGTAAATATCACGTTTATGGATATCAAGAGGAAACCATTGTTGTTGAACCGATTTCCCTCGATAAATAACAAGTGGAGGAAGCGCCTAACCAGTTGCAAAGACACACTCAAGCATAGTTATCCAAGCCCGAGACCCAGGCTGTTTTTTTCGCATTGATGAGCTTTCTGATGATCCCAGTACTAAGCCATTTGATCCTCTGCCTTCTAGGATACCAGTTTCATCCATGTTATAGCGATGATGTGGTTTGATCGCCTTGATCTCTGGAAGGGCGAGTTGTTGAAACCATTGCCTGATTACATTAGTTGAGGCCCCATTGACACGCTTAGAATCGATGGCTCTAGCTCTATGAACCTTGATTGATGGATTTCTCTTAATAAAGAACTGAATCCAGTTTCTCCCAAGTGGCTGGGTAGTGCCTCTGATGTCTAGGATTCGCTGGGCAAATTCCTTGAGTTGTTGATGTGTTGGCGGCAGCCCTAACGCCGCCTGGATACGCACCCATTCAGCTAAGTGACTTTCCTGTGCTGGAGATAGCTTCTGGAAGCTAGAGAAAGCTACATTTCTTGCCTGTGAACCCTTTAATCGAGACTGGAGGGTTAATGGTGGAATTCCAGCATCATGAGCTGCCTTTCGGACACTCTGCCCACTTGCAACTGCATTGAGAGCTTGATTGACTTCTGTTTCCGTATACTGGCCCATTAAGCGTATAAGAGTAACTATTCAAAGAATTATAATAATCGCTGTAAAAGTAGTAAAGATATTAAAGAATGTTGAAGAGGGTAAAATTCTACATGAGCGATTTATGGGTGTGCGAAATGTGGGGGTGTGCGAGAAGTGGGTGTGCGACGTTAGTTGTAGGCTACCAGCGACACTATATGCTTCGCTGTATGACTATGCTGCTAAATAAGGTTTATGACTAGTAATAGGAGCTAGGGAGTTTAGAACAAAGCTTAAAGGCAAAAGAACAGGTGAGATTGGTAATATTGTTACGAAGTAGTGTTACGACCCGTTGGACATGGTCGCTAACACGACCCCGCCTGGATCCCGGCGGCTAACGCAGGGCATATGTAACCCAGCCGGACAGGTGTAACCAGGGATCCTCGGAACGGAAGAACTATGGACAAGTCACGTGGCCTCGGGGATAACGCGGGGTAAGGATAACCCGGGCTGGATATGTTGGATATGTCAGATATCCAACCGATCCAAAAAACATCAACAACAGCGAGAACGAAATTTTTGAAAATCGGAGCAAAAACGGCCCCAAATACGCGTGCTCGCGGCCACAGAGCCCCCTTCGATGCAATGCCATCCTCGGCCTTGATTCTACGTCCCAAAGGGGCCCAAGATGGCCGCAGAGCACGCCCCGACTACAATGAAAAACTTGAGAGCAAGCCGCAAAATACGACATATCAATAGACAACACTGTTACCACCACCACAGGCGAGCCACAAGCCGCTACACGAAGCACTAAGACTGCGCCCAAACAATCAACTTCAACACAACAGCCGCCGACAGGTTTTGGGTCACCTGTCACCCCCGACAAAGTTTGCAACGTCCCACAACGACGAAGATGAGTCCGACAGAACAGTATCACCTTCCGCACGGAGAAAGCACCAGGCATTAGGCATGCTACGATCGATGCCACACAATACTACAGACCACAGACAGACTGGTCCCCTGTCGCCCCTTTTGCGAAGAAGGATTGGTGTCCCTTCAACGCGCGACAATGTCTGCGGAATCTGTGCGGGAGCTCTCATACCCAGTAATCGAACATGTCGGAGTCAGTGGAGCATTGTGCTTCGTGGAAGACCCTTGGGCCAATGTGGTGGAGGGCAATAGTGGTCAACAGGCAAGAAACAAGAGGCCACATAGGAACCCGGCAGGAGGCAACAAAGAATTTACAGATGCAACTGAGAAAACGGCACATACAAGTCCGGGAGGATACGGACAAAACAAAGAGACAAAGCTGAGCGCTGGGGGGAGACTGTAGGTACAAAGAACCAGATACGGTGCTACCAGCACCAACTGAACCGAAGCAGGAGGACGCAAAACAAGCATTCTAGAGAGCAACACAAAAGCGAGAAAGCAGACAGGAGAGCAACACACTTCTTCAACAGAGGGCACAAACACACAGAATAGAGAACATAGTGGGGAGCTTGGGGATAGCTGGCCCTGATGCAACATCAGGGCGAAGTGGGGCGTCGCTGTTCATTGTCGACGCTTCGGCTACCTGCCAAACCCCGCTTTCCGGGCATAGCTGCTGGCATAAGAGCGGCTTCATAACCGAGTAGGAATAAATCAATCAATCAATCAATCCAACCGATCCCCGGATATATTAGATATGTCAAATATCCAACATAGCCAAGATAAGGAGGACCGTTCAGGACTTATATATAGGATAGACTCGAGCCGGGCTCGAGGACAGACTTCCATAGCTCTTTAGCAATCAACTTTGTAATTACCCTAACCGGTACTTTCAGCTATACCTAAGTAACGACTACTCTACGACTCTTGTTAAGGCCTTGACTAATCACCAAGACCTTTAAAGATCTACGATCTATTCGACCAGGACCACGGAACGACTGTTACTACTCTCAATCCCTGGCTTACTGTTAACACAAACCCACTGTCAGTTAGCTGGCCGTAACACTTTGATTGCTCCTGTTCAGTAAGTTACCTTTTGAGAACTACTAAACAGTATAGACAAGATGTCTTCTCGCGCTTCTGCCAAATCACCTACTCCAGGATCCTCATCCTCTTCGCGCAACCAGCCTTAGAGCCTCGCGCAGGAGCCTGCTAACACTGAGGACTTCGATATGCCGGACCTTAAGTACGACTCCGATGGAGATGGCTCTTTCACCAAGGAAAGCTATGATAAGCTCCGACGCATAATCTAGAAACAAGAAGCCGAGACAAAAGACATGTAGAAAATCGTCAACGAAAACCGACAAGCAATGGAAAACCTCAACGAGCAACTCCAGCACGCTGGACAGGCCTATAAGAAGCTAGAAGAAGACATCAAGGGGGACGCCAACCTCCGGAAGATCCAGGAACTCCAGGGGGAAATCACCACCCTCCAGGCCGCCGCCAACATCGTCACCACGCCCGTCCACGGAGGACGACAAAAGCTCAAGCTCAGTGCGCCTATCACCTACGACGGAACCCCCGGGACCCTCAAAGGATTCCTGATTCAGGTCAAAAACTACTAGAACTTTCACCATAGAGATTTCACTAACGAAACCGAAAAAGTAGTACACGCAGCCACCTACCTCCGAGGAAAGGCCCTTAAGTAGTTTGAACCAATCCAGGAAGAATACCTCAAATGCGAGACCCTCGACGAGTGCACCACCGAGACCCGCGACATCTACGCTAATTTTAAAGGATTCGAGGATACGCTTAGGTCACTCTTCCAAGACCCCGACGAAAAGCGACAAGCCGAACGAGATCTAGCACAACTTAAGCAGACTAAGTCCGCCAAAGACTACTCCACCAATTTCCGACAACTCAGCGTTCAACTCGACCTCACCGAGGAAACCAAGATCTTCATGTTCTATCAAGGACTAAAGGACGAAGTCAAGGACGAGATCATCAAGATTGATCGACCTGACGACTTTCTCCAGTACGCCGAACTCGCTATCAAAATCGACAACCAGCTTTTCAAACGACGAAAGGAAAGAGGCGAAAAACGATAAAACCCCAACTCAGGACGCAAGTACCAGTAGCAGCCTCAGCACCAGTTCAACAACTAGCGAAACGACAATAGACCCCGTAATAACTAGAACAACCCCCGACAAAGTACTGCCTATAGTCACCACAGTAGACCAATAGACCTTAGTGCTACACAGAGAAACGACAAAAAGAACGATAGTTAGAAGAAAGACAGACAGTGCTATAACTGCCAGAAGATTGGATACCTAGCATACGAATGCAGGTCACCCAAGAAGGAACGCTTCCAACCGGTACCAGAGAAACGACAAGCGAGTATCGCTACGAAGACGATCCCTCATAAACAACTTAATTAGACCACCTGCTTCGATGACAACTGCCATATCCACTCTAGCAGTAAGGAACACGCAGGATAGTACCCCTAGAAACCTCAAGAACGATCTGGTTACGACACTACCAACGTACCTAAACGGACCCTCGCTGCGGGATATAGAAGCAATAGCAAAATCGAGCGCAAGACAATCGAACGGCTCGACAGTATGAACGACAACGAGGAATTAGAACAAGACAATCAGCGAAGGCTAAGCCTCCTCTACGCAGGACGACAAGCCCACCTGCAGCGGATTCAACAGGACTCACAAAACCCTATGTGGCAACGATAACTCGGTGCGCTGGACGCATACATCGAACGACGACAACATGCACAAGGAGATCCCGCACGGATCCGCCAGATCAACCAAGAACTAGAAGAACAGGTCGAATCAGAAACGACTAAGAACACCCCCAACGACTCGGAAACACCTCGCGATGTTGCCTGCCAACATGCCTAACTGGAAGTCGCCTTTGAAGTCGCTTTAGTTAACGACACCAGCTCTGGAGAGGACTCTGACGAAGAAATATAGTGGTATTACTGCTACCAAGACCAGCGCCGAGTCTACTATATTAAGAAAGACGAAGCATGGAAGAAATAGCAAGAAAACGACGAACAAGGAACGGACGAGTAGTTAAAAAACTAGACTTGCCTACCGAAGACAAGGGATAACGACAGGCAGTCTAGACAAGGTCCCTATGTAGCGCAACGACGCTTACGACATAACGACACGAGCATGTATAAGTCTAAATACAGCTTAACGGAAGAACAGCTACCGCTATGATCGACAGCGGAGCCTAAGGAAACTTTATATCACTAAGAACGGTGAATGAAAGAAAGATAACCTGGAAAAGAAAAGCAGCCGAAGACTGCTACGAACTCAGCACCGTTGAAGGAGAACAAGTCTAGTACGGCGGAGGACGCATTGTTATGGAGACAGCGCAACTCCCAATGCAGATCCATGGCCAGAATGAGCGACTCAACTTCGATATTACGGAGATAGGAGACAAGTACGATGTCATCCTTGGAAGACCATGGTTATACGATAGTAACCCACGGATAGATTGGAGAACAGGCCAACTCCATTGGGACCAGGATTCAGTTACTGAGAAGCAACCACGGAACGGTGCCTCAAACGAACCTCTCAAGACTCCTGAAGCGAAGAGATTTCTAGCATACCTACGGATAAAGGATGCAAACGCCAGGACGTTATCAGCAACAGACATCGGCAAGGAAGACCGACTTCTGTCTATCCTAGAAGAATACCGGCAATACCAGAAGCTATTCGCCGAAGAACTCGAGACCGGACTCCCGGAACACAGCAACTACGACCACGAGATACCCCTTAAGGAAGGGAAGGAGCCAAAGCTAGAAGCAATCTACGGACTCAACCAGAAAGAAATGGAAGCACTCGACGCTTACCTCGAAGAAAATCTACAGAAGGGATACATCAGACCCTCCACATCACCAGCAGGATACCCAATCCTGTTCGTACCAAAAAAGAACGGCAAACTACGACTCTGCGTCGACTACCGGAAACTCAACGACATTACGATCAAGAACTGCTACCCACTACCGCTCATCTCCGAACTACGAGATCTACTGCACGGAGCCTAGTGGTTTACAGCACTCGACCTAAAAGGAGCCTATAACCTGATCCGGATGAAATCAGGTAAAGAATGGAAGACAGCGTTTCGAACACGCCGAGGACATTACGAGTACCTTGTAATGCCCTTCGGACTTACCAACGCACCCGCGACATTCCAGACGATGATCAACCACGTCTTACGAGAATTTCTAGATGTGTTCGTCGTAGTTTACCTCGACGACATCCTAATCTTCTCCAAGACTCTGAAAGACTACAAAAAACATGTACACCAAGTACTACGGAAACTGCAAGACGCCAAACTCCTAGTGGAACCCGAGAAGAGCAAGTTTCACGCCAAAGAAGTCGAATTCCTAGGTTTTACGATAGCCCTAGGAATCCTCAAAATGTCTAAAGACAAAATCGTAGCAGTACGAGACTGGCCTACACCACAGAACGTTAAGGACGTATAATCCTTCATTGGATTTGTGAACTACTACCGACGATTTCTGGAAGGATACTTAGACAGAAACGACCCCCTCACGAGACTTTCGAGGAAAGACATCCCCTGGCAATGGGAAGAAGAACAGAAAAAAGCCTTCGACGAGATCAAACAACAAGTCACATCGGAACCAATACTCGTCATACCAAACCCCGAGAAACCATTCGAAGTCGAGACCGACTCCTCAGACTATGCCATAGGAGGACAACTAGGTCAACGAGACGAAGAAGGACAGCTACGACCTTGTGCCTTCTTCTCACGCAAACTACACGGCCCAGAACTCAACTACCAGATACACGACAAGGAACTTATGGCAATTATCGAGGCATTCAAAGAATGGAGACCGTAACTCTCAGGGACCAAGTACGAGGTTAAAGTATACACCGACCACAAGAACCTCGCACACTTCACCACATCGAAAGATCTCAACAAACGACAAATTCGATGGTCCGAATTCTTGTCAGAATTCAATTTCAGAATCGTCTACCGGAAAGGCAAAGAAAACGGCAGGGCCGACGCCCTCAGCCGAAGACCGGACCATAAGGTCCAGGTACCTGAGGAAACCCGAGTTATCCTCAAAGCAGACAAAAACGGAGACCTTGTGCCAGCAGCCAGACTCTTAATGATGGCCAGAAGAGACAGTACCAGCACGCCTGGAAGGATGTCTCCTGAAGCCATTAGGGAGATACACTCCGCACCCGCACACGGTCACCAAGGCGTAACTAAGACATGGAAACGCATCCGCCAACACTATGACAAAACGGCTATACGACAAGAAGTATCTTTAGCGATTAAGGACTGTGAGGTTTGTGCGAAAAGCAAACCCAGCCGACATCAGCCTTATGGAAAGATATAGCCGCTCCTAGTGCTGCAAACCGCATGGGAATCCATCTCGCTGGACTTCGTCACTAAGTTACCTAAGTCCCGTGAACCGATGACTAACGCCTACTACGACAGTGTCCTCGTCATCGTCGACAGACTTACAAAGTATTCGTACTTCATCCCGTACATGGAGTCTAGCACTGCAGAAGACCTCGCCTACAAGTTTCTGCAGGTGATCGTAAGCCAACACGGAATGCCGAAGGAAATCGTATCCGACAGAGACAAGCTGTTCACTCCCAAGTTTTGGAGATCCCTGATCTCGCAGCTAGGATCTGACCACAAGATGTCTACCGCTTTCTATCCGCAAACCGATGGCCAGACAGAACGAATCAATCAGATCATGGAAACCTACCTATGCTGCTACGTCAACTATCAGCAAGACAACTGGGTTTAACTGCTACCTATGGCCTAGTTCGCCTACAACAGCGCAGTAGGAGAAAGTATAAAAGAATCACCATTCTATCTGAACTATGGATTCAACCTAACAGCCTACGGACAACCTCGACAAGGCCCAGCAGCTCTGAAAGCTGTGGCAGACATCAACAGACTTAAGGAGATCCAGCAGGAACTCCCCAGAGACCTCGAATTTGTGCGCGAACGCATGCGCAAATACGCCAACAAATCAAGAGTTGAGGGACCAACTCTAAAGGAGGGGGATAGTATATACCTTCTCCGCCGCAACATCAAAACAAAACGACCAAGCGATAAGTTGGACTTTAAGAAACTTGGACCCTTTGAAATTACGAAGAAGGTATCCAACGTCAACTTTAAACTCGCACTACCCGATAGCATGAAGTGTCATCCAGTCTTTCACATTTCACTTCTCGAATCAGCACCAAAGGGATCGTACACTACGGACTATATCGAAGTAGATCCCGAACAAGAATACGAAGTCGAACGGATAATCGATCACATCGAAGAACAAAAAAGTATCCGCTACCTTGTCAAGTGGAAAGGATACAGACACGAAGACAACACATGGGAACCACCTCAGAGCCTCGAAAACGCACAGGAAGAACTCGGACGTTACTGGAGACAGCAAGAACAAGAACAACAAAGACAAGCACCAGTACGAATCGAAAAACAAACGCCAAAAAGTCAATTTCGACTACGACAACTACAACCTATCATCCGTCCACCACGATCAAACAAGCCACGGGATAAACACCCTCTCATTCGTTTAGGAACCCCAGAGCCGCCTAAAGGAACCTACTAAGGGCCTCCAACACCCCCAGGAGACGCTTCAGGAGTACTCCGCCTCTCAACAACCGACCCTGAATCCAACAAACCAAACTCAGCCAACAAGGATGGCGACAAAGCGACATCCGGGTACAGGGTATCCCAATCCGCTGTGAACTCCACCGGCAGACGAGGCGAATCAGCCGAAGGACGAACCGGTTCTACCCGACGCTGCTCTGCCTCTGCCTCCTCTCTCTCAACACGCTCTAACTCCTCCACACTGTCGATACCACGGCGCACCGCGCGTATCATCTTTTCAAACCATATCTTTTTCTGCTTTCGAAGACGCTCTACTTTGGCGTCTAGAGCACGACGCTCCTCTTCTGCCTTCTCCAAAGCATCCTCAAGCTTCTGATGCTGATCACCAATCCGACGAAGTTGTTGGGCACTGAGACCCTGAAGGTCGCAGTAGGACTTGCCGCCACGAACGCATTCGGCGCATCGAGAGGAATCAGAAAGAGAAGCTTCGCACGACGAAAAACCCTTTACCTCACAGGAGGAACAAACAGGCATGACGGTACGATTGCCCAAGATAAGACTCAAGAGGGAATCGCGCTGCTTTGTCTTTTCCGCACGAGAATCGAACGCTCGTACGACCTTTCGTTTTTTGACGCGACCTGACATGATGTGAGCATCATTAAAGGAAGCAAGTTGGGCGCCCTCCCACCTGAGGGCAGACGACCTACTTAAGCTGGTCTTGAGGACAAGACCCTTGGAGAGGAGACCTGATGTTACGACCCGTAAACAAGGATAACAGCTGAACGACCCACTTGGGCGTCGGGCGGCTAGAACAGGACATTTGTACTGCAGGATCACGGGAACAACAGGGACTCACTCGGGAACGGAAGAACTATGGTACAAGTCACGTGATGATAAGATAAGACTGAGCAGGTAGTATGGGTTACTGAGCGCTTAGTCAGAGCTACTGAGCGCTTACCAACGATCACTGATCGCTCACCGGTACCTGATCAGTGATCAGCGACAAGACACAGGGACTGTCCAGGACTTGTATATAGTATGACCTGAGCTCGGCCCATGGTCAGACTTCCATAGCTCTTCAGCAATCAACTTTGTGATTACCCTAACCGGTACTTTCAGCTATACCTAAGTGACGACTACTCTACGACTCTTGTTGAGGCCTTGACTGATCACCAAGACCTTTGAAGATCTACGATTCGATCGACCAGACCCCAGAACGACTGTTACTGTTGTCAATCCCTGGCTTACTGTTAACACAAACCCACTGTCAGTTAGCTGGCCGTAACAGTAAACCTCTCGGCAAGGAAGAACTATGTTACAAGTCACGTGACAATCGACCAATCAGGACAGAGTCGACAGAGTCGTCGAGCGACTCTGTAGACTCCTGTAAAGGACCAATCAGAAGAGAGTCGATAGAGTCGACGAGCGACTCTATAGACTCTCCAAGACATTGGGAAACGGGACTTGTATTAGGGTTGGGTAATACCCGCGGGTACCCGTATGGGTAGTACCCAAAACTACCCGTGGGTAGTTTGGGTAAACCCGAATTACCCACGGGCAGTCCCACTATATTTACCCGCGGGTTGAAAGGCCCGTGGGTAAAACGACCCATGGGTTACACTACCCACGGGTAATTTTGCTACCCACAAGAAACGCGGGAAATACTGTAACTAAGATAGAAAGAAAATATAACTAGTTAGTTATAGGGAGAAAGAGTAAGTTACATAAAACATAGATAGCTAGAATAGATTACTACAAATATAAGAAACTAATAGAGAATAATACGATAAAGTCGGAGTGAAATCAGAGGAACAATGTATATTTAATCGCTATCCTCGTCAGGAGAGAGTTCGACAAGATCTAGCCGAGTAAGTCTCTTCTTTTTGCGACCCCCAAGCTCGGAGAAGTTTGGGAGTTCTTGGGATACAGAAGGCGTAGGTGAGTTGCTAAGTTGGGAAACTTGACTCGATAGTTTTGGCTGTTGAGAGCTAGATAAGGATGGCAGCTCCTCATCTCTATCGCTAATATCCTCCTCTTCTACTGAGACTTCGTAAGGAGGCGGGGAGGGAGCATCTCCTGTAGCAGTAATAGAGATCTTAGTAAGATCATCAGAGACCTTCAGATATCTCTGAATATCAGCTTTATCCAATAGAGAAGAGTAGTTAAAAGCTTCTCTAATAATATGCTAGCGCTCTTCAGATGCTTCAGTGATATTCGTGTCATCTGGAACTTCCTCAAGTGTGGTTTGGGAAAGCCAGGCCTCATTATTCTGGCTAATTTTGATAGTCAAAGTATCAAAAATAGTATCAGCCGAAAGGTTGAACCGAGCGTAGTGACAGATATGGCGAGCAAGGCTGAATGATCGCTCTAAGGGTATTGACGTCGGTTGAATAGATAAGAAGTCTCGAGCCATGCGACAAATACCATGGAATCTGGGATAGCTATTGTCTAGGCGGACCCAAAATTGCTGAACAGTTTCATCAGGGAACATAACTAAATATAGTTATTAGCTGTTAAGCCTAGTAAGATATAAGTCTTTATCTTACCAATATTAAAAAAGTCATTACAGATATTTCGTGCGTCTTGGGATGATGACATTTTGCCCTTATAATAGGTTAGTACAGTGAGTTGCTACAATAGATTGCTACAAATACCCTTTTCTTTAGACTGCGTGATAGTAAACTATGCAGAGTGTATCGGAGTCCTTCAGTTGCAGCTTTTTGAGTATTGGTATGGCGTTCCGAATCTTGATGGTACTGCTTTGTATATACCTCGATAAATTCTTGCTGTACTCGAGTTCGAAGTGAGGCTGAAGAAGGAAGGTATTCGAAGTAATTTGCGAATTGGAATCGCGTGTCAAAAGTACTCGAAACTGATGTCCCAGCTTCAGGGGTAAGGAGAGTTGCAATACCATATACCTTGAAGGAATCCTCTTCAATTAGCTTTTGAACGTATTTTTCCAGCTTCTCTTAGCCCTTTTTCGTAGCAGCCTGAAGGATTGATATCCAAGTAAAGTCTTTGCTAGTAACTTTATCTTTAAGTGCAGAGGCGCAAAAGTACAAGTGAACTGTTGCAACTTGTAATAAAGTAAAGGTATGACCAGGGGTAAGGTCATTTAACCGGCTGAGGATGTTTGTAAAGAGTAAAAACGGGCTGGTGATATCAAGCAGAATATCAAGAGCCTCCCAATCGGTCTCCACAAGAGAGAATTGTTCCTGTAGAGAGTGCTTTTCAACCCAAGCTGAAATCGTTGTTTTAAGCTCTCTTGCGCGGAGACACATAAGTGTAGTAGAGTTCCACCTTGTCTTAACATCGCGGAGGAGGCGTAGTGGTCGCTAGCCAATGCGAGTCGATTTCTAGAGGTCGAGAAACTCTTGCGTCTTCTTACTAGAAAGCTTAAGGGAAACTGCGAGGTCACGAATCTGGAGGTATATATGTTAATATAAAATCTTATAACTAGGTGAAGTATCTAACCTTTTGAATAACAGCTCCAAAAGGATTTTCCCCAGCAGTAGAATCTTCAGTATCAAAATCATCGTCAGAGTCCTCTTGATCTTTAGCTCGAGTAGTAGAAGGCTCAAACTCTGTAGAGGCTTCTACCATCGAAATTCGAAGAGCCTCAAAAATCGCTCGAACAACAAGGTTGAAAATATGGGCTAAACAGCGAATATGATATATCGGCTGTACTGTGGATGTCGACCCTTTTGCAAGTTCTTGTGCTAGGACTTTTGGCTTAAAAGAACTTGCGTTGTCTGCAGAGACTGTCTGAAATCGAATTGTCTTCTTCGTCCTCTGGCGAATATTTTCTAACAGAGTCGATAAAGCCGTTGCTTGCTTAGAGGCTGTATGACCATCTGTCATATCAATAGCACCAAGAAGAACCTGTTGTAACCTCCAGTGCTTGTCGATAAAATGGCATAAAACACCAAGCAGTAAATATTTTAACCCAGGTGTACTCTAGATATCAATCATCAGAGAGACATAGCTACCAGGCGGAATTAGCTGAAGAGTATGGTGTTGAATGCGTAAGGCCTCCTCGGATATCCAGCTTCGGAGCGTCTTTCGAGATGGGAAGGTAGTAGAGAGGATTCAGGTGTAAACAGAATTGCCGGAAACTTAAGTTGTCAACAGTATTAAGCGCTAAGTTGGATCCAACAATACAGTAAACTAATGCTTAATGCTCCGAGACTGCTTTCAATTGGGTACCCTAGATTGCGATTACTACAAATGATTGCTACAATGACCTGTAAAACTTACAGGCACCTGGTTTGCGCCTAAACGTCGAGTCTTACAAGACTTTGCAGCGAGGTGTCGTTGCATAGCACTTGTACCAGAGTTTTTGATTGTTAGATGATTGAAAACTTGGTGACAGTGCTTGCAGACTAATTTTGGCTCCCCTGATGTCATATGGTAGCCTTGGTGAAAGTGATCCCAGAATGATACTCGGCGTTGTAAAGTCCACAAGGATTTGGCGAAGCGTTTTCGTTTAGGTTGAGGGGATTTGGACAACGGTGTGTGTTTGCCAAGGATTACCTATTGGAGATACCATGGCAGGGTTTTGAAAAACGAGAGAAAAGTCTAGAAAGTCTCAATAACAAATAAAATGATTTCCGACTGTATCTATAAACCAGAAGGTGGAGTATTGATTGTTGGAGTCTGCGTAGAATTTACAAGCTCGAAAGCAGCAGAACAATCGGATGCAAAAGGGTCTGGCCCAAAAGGGTCAGACGCAATTGAGTTCGACATCATACGTAGTAAGAATTACCTTTGGTGTGAACAGGAAGTAGTTTGCAGGATTACTACAAGATGAATACAAACATTTGATTATGTAGCCTTACGTAAATTTCTATTTTAGGGTTTCTGACTAATACGTTTCGTACACAAATCTAAAAGCTCTGAATTCTCCTTCGACTTGTTTTTTCTCCCACTTACATTCATCCTTCAATGCCTCGCTTATCAACTAGCCCTGTGTCAGATCAGAGCTCTCCGCTAACAGTAGAGGGCTCTTCACCGCCAAATAGTTACCCCTCATCATCAGCGAGGGGTAATCCCCTGAAACAGCCAATTACAGAGATTCGGGAGACTCCGCCAAGAAGTTCAAGTCATGCAACCTACTATAGCCAGGCTAGCCCAGACCTGAGTCAACCAGAATTACCACCGCTGAAGCGGAACTTTGCGACGAAGTTGGCGAGACGAACAGATACTGGCCAACCACCAACCATTGCACGGAAAGATCAGCTGAACTTCGCGCCAAAGAAGCAGCTAAAAGCTGCTCGAAAAAAGCCCGTCCAGATCACTAAACGCCAGAAAGTTCGTAGATGGAGGCCTGGTAGTAAGTAAGAAGTAACTCTTTATTGTTTAATTACTGAAATGTGAAGCAAATGCACTTCGTGAGATTCGAAAATATCAAAAGACCACCAATCTTTTAATTCCGCGGAGCAGTTTCGCAAGAGTAGTTCGAGAAATAACACTTGATCTTCTACTAAGAAACCGCCATAACATCCGCTACCAGTCAATGGCTATAGAGGCTCTCCATGAGATAAGCGAACAGTTTCTAATCAACATGTTCGAGAGTAAGATATCCTATCCTGATCTTCAAACTATTATATTAACATGAATATTAATAGATGCAAATCTCTATGCTATTCACGCTAAAAGAGTAACTTTGCAGAAGAAAGATCTTGACTTAGTTAAACAGTTAATGAAGAAGATGGGAGCATGGAGTGCTAGATTGTTTTAGCAGCTGTAGATTACTACAAACGATTGCTACAATACGAGAATCAGACTAGAGAGAATTCATGTCCTTATTCATGCTAGCCTTATTGCTAATTCTTAATTCTTAATCTGTCAAACAAACCCTCTCGCTATGCTCATCTGCAATTATAGAGAAAAGTCAAGCAAACGAGTTAGCTTCTGAGCTAACTCATGGACCTGACGCCAGTTGTATAGCGCTTTATCCCGAGCAAGGTCAAGCTTCAGGAAGAATGGTATCAGCTTTAGTATAGCTGAGAACTTCTTATCCATCGCAGATAAGATGTTGGCTGTTTTATCGAGAGCAGTAAACTCTTCCCAAACTTCAGCAGGGCCCAGAAGCTCCCAAACACCTTTCTTGATCATCGAGTCACTGATCTCAGAGAACATAGCCTTCACTGAAGGCTTTGGAGTGGAGGCATATCGGCGCTGAGCTGTAGTGAAGAGAGATCCTTGAATCTTGATGGCTGGGCGGTGCGCGAGTGCGAATTGGCTGAGAATATTAGTATTACTACAAAGGATTGCTACAATTAAGCACTTACGTCTTCTTCTTCTTAGACAAGCGGTTCAGGTGCCAGTACTTGGCGAGTGCAAACCAAAGAAGCACTTCCTCTTTGGTGAAGATGTCGCCAGCTACTGGAAATTTAAAGCCAGGTCGAATGAAGCCATAATCCTCCATCGCAGCTAGGGTAAAGGCAGGATTGCTGTTCAGCCGCTTGACCTTGATGTAAAGTATCTCAAGAGTCATCTCCCAGGTATCACGGAAGAACTGGTATTCTCGGATCTGGTTTTCCTGTCTGTTTGTTAGCTATTGCTATAGTAATTAATTATAGTCATCCAGTTACCTGGATCATCTTGTCGATAATCGCATTCGACTGCTCAGCAACATTAATGGTCGGCAACTGGTTATCAAGGTCAACGTCAAAGTTGAGCATGCCCTCAACTCCATCCAGGTTTTCCTGGGTAGCCTCATCAATCTCATTCAAAGGGATATCCTCCCAAGCCTCGTCTTCATCGTCATCGACGATATTATAGGAGCTAGACGAGACTGGGCCAGTCATCTGAGCTAGCAGCTGGTCTGGATGGTTGCCTTTGAGGAAGCTAAAAGCACTTAAGCACTGATTTGAAACACCAAAAGAAATAAAAAAGAACTCACTATCGTGCATCAACTTGCTGGATTTCCCTAGCCTCAAGGGCCGCGCGCTCATCAGCAGACGCACTGATGTAGGAGCTTTTAGCCCTCAAGGCTTTAAGCTTGCGGGATTTCTGCTGGTTGATCGACTTCTTCGAGCGATCAAGTGCCTTCTGCTTCTCAGTCATCTTATCGATGCGCTGACGAGACTTCTTGGTGTGCGCGTTGTCGGAATAATCCTCTTCAGCTTTACGCTTGGCTCCAGCACCAGATCCAAGCGGTCGGCCTAGAAGAGATTAGTACAAATGATTGCTACAAAGCTGGTGTGAACGTACCGCGATCCTGTCCTGAGGACATATTTTACTACTGTTCCCTAATTGATTTAATAAGTCAAAACTAATAATTATAAGATCAAAGTATTAAATTACCTTAATTGAGAGGCTTGTCGGTGCGGCTAGGTGTTAGTGGTGGAGGTAGGTTGTAGTATTGTCTAGGGAGAAGTTTTCTGAAGCTTCAGAACCTCACAAAAAAAAAACAAAATACGCCAAAAAGTGGTCTGTGCGCAGCCGCGGCTTCTTGTTTTTTTTCTCAAAAAGAATCTCTTTGAAAACCTCTGTTCAGTAGTTATCTATAAAAGATTCTATATTAATTAGACCTGGACTTGTGTTTCTAGGAGTCTTACCTGATTCATGGTTAACTTTATAATATGATGCCTGGCATAGCCCGAAAGACTATGCCTGGTGCTAAGGAGCAGCAGAAACGCCGTTGGCGCCCTGGCAGTAAGTCTAGATTGCTACAAAAGATAGCTACACACTAACCCTAATACCTAGCAAAAGCTCTCCGGGAGGTCAGGAACTACCAGAAGACATTTGACTTCCTGATTCCGAAGCCCCCATTCCAGCGACTCTGGAAGGAAATCTGCGATGACATCGACCCCTCCAAGCGCCTGCGCTGGCAGGCGACTGCTATTAGCGCTCTTCAAGAGTCTTCGGAGTCTCTTCTCTTTGGTGTTTTCGACAGTAAGCTTCACTTGCAAACTCTTATCGAGTTGAACGAACTATCTAGTAATTAACTTTGCTGCGATCCACACCAATCGCGTCACCATTAAGCCGAAGGATCTGCATCTCGTCCAGGCTATCTTGAAGGCCGGCAGAGTCCACGGAGACAAGTGGTTCGACCCCGAGTCTGGGAAATGCAGGCGATTAATTGAAGGCATTCAGGGCGTTCGGAAGTTAGGAGTAACAAGGTAGCAGGTCTATTCGTTGCGCAATATATCCACTCTTGAGGCTGGCTACTACAAAAGATGTCTAAAATTCGTGATGCATACTTACTGAAATCTACCCACGGGTATACACCCGTGGGTACCCAAACCCGTGGGCCCCCCTTCAGTTTACTACCCGTGGGCTTTTTTACCCAAACCCACTTTACCCATGGGTACCCGTGGGTAATAGTAAAACTTTCGGGCACTACCCATAACTACCCGACCCATTTCGCGGGTACCCGTGGGACCCGCGGGCCGGGTAATGCCCATGCCTAACTTGTATATAGACCAGGACTTGAGCATCTGCTCAAGCCCTCTAGATGGTTCTTCAGCAATCAACTTGTGATTCATCCTCGAATGACTTTCAGCTTACCTCTCAGTATTGTGAATACTAAGAACCTCGTTACTATAGTGTAAGACTGATCACCTTACCCTAACCCTACGATCTACCAGAACGACCCCTACGAACCAGTATTAGTCTCTTACTGCACCTTCTGTTAGCAGAACCCTACTGTCAGATAGCTGGCCGTAACAGCGGGCCCGTTACGGCTGAAAGACGCAGCCCCGCCTAAAGGTCTTAGAACTATAAGGCACTAATATCTTCCGGCTATACTATATTAATATACTACAGTTATAACGTAATAAGAAAGTGTTTTCAGCTATAGAATAATAGCATTTTATAGCTATAATTATGTTTTTAAAAAATTATAGTATTTTGATTATTATTAAGTAGTATTTTAAATATAGTATTCTTTATTATAAAGCCTATAGTATACTCTACTTTCCTTAGATAAGAGTTATTTAAAACTTATATTACTTATAGATAATAAATCTATAAATAAATATTGAAGCTAATAAAGATAGTTTACACAGAGTTATTTCTTTAAATATTAGTTAGTGTTTTTTAGTAATATATAAAAACATGATAAGGAAATAAAAGATAAATATTAAAATTAAAAGAGTTATTAACCCTTTTAAAACATAAGCTATAGAGATAGTTAGACTCAGCTATAAAGCTAAGTAATTATTAACTTACCAGTCATAGACTACGTTCCTTAAAAAGTAAAGTAAATACTCCTAAGAGAGTCATATCACTCCTATCAGCACTGGACTCCCGTCTGCATCCTCCCGCTCACATCCCCTAGAGTTCTCGGCAAACTTGATCGAACATTGAATCCGATGCCTTCAAATGCGACCTTCAGGCCTCCCGCTCTCTTAATTAAACGCTTAATACATCCGTTCTTACTGAAGAACGGCAGGTGAAACGCACACCACGCCCAATTCGGATTGCGCGACGGTGAGTTTGGCTCTTCGTATCTCCAACCCATGTGGGCATCGCGACCTCTCATTTAGTCTGGTAAACGTTTACCGTGGTCGCGGCCCCAGCCGGAGATTTCATAGACTCCAAAGTGACAGTACATGATGGCGTTGTCGAATGTGCACGGGGCTGTCGCGGTCGGTTTTGGACGGTCGGTGTTTTTGGTCGTGGACGAGCTGGTGGTGGTCGAAGTGGGCGGCGACATCAAAGATGAGAGGCGCGACTGGACATACTTCAAGATGCTCACCATGGCACCGTGGTCGACGTAGGCGCTCGGGAAGGGGGTGTTCAGGGACCCTTCAAATAGTATAGTCCAGCCGTCGTCGTCAGTCGGGTCGTCAGTCGGGTCGTCAGTCGGGTCGTCTGGGTCGCCGTTGTTGCCAAAGGTCTCTCGGGGGGCAACTGGGGCATTTGGAGTTGCAGAAAAGACCACCTGGGTGGTAAGGTGTTATATGGATTGCAAGAAAGAGGAAGAGGAAGAAGAGTTCGATTATCATCAGCTTACAGCTCGTACCACATCCCGGACATAGCGGCGAGCTGCGGGGTGGGACCCGTCGTCCAAGTCAGCTTGATGGTTTTGATGGGGGGATCTGTATGCCCTGGAGAGTGACTTATCAGTGGATTGGGGGGGGGGGGGTCGTTACGGTGATAACTATTGAGGGCAGATATATCCTACCAGTGAGAGTTGTTGGTCTAAGTCTCGAAGCGAGGGATCTGCATGATGGAACCCCAGATGATGATGCCTGTCGAATTGGCATGTGTCGTGCTGGCCCCAATGATGGAAGTTGTACCACTTATCAGACTGTTTCATGTGGGCATCAATGGTTAGCTGGACAAAAGTGACATCAAAGTCGGCACTGATACAGTTACTCACGGGCTAATGGTAACGATGAAGAGTGGCGGCTGGACAGAGCTCGTCAACACAATGGGACTACTTGTGAGTCGGAAGAGATGGGAACCCCTCGAATAAGGGCCTGGGTTGCCCTCACCGGTGGAACAGCAATGTTGCCCTAGAATGACATGTAAATATATCTCGAATAAGTGGTATTACCACCGCTTGGTAGTGTGCTCGTATTGGGTCAAACTGAAATACATCATCATGGTGGTCCAAGGCGCAAACGAGATGGCGGTCGGCGTCGAGAGCAGCTTTAGCAGCTAGATAAGCATCACGACTAGAAACCCAGTCACAACAGGTTTCAACGATTCCAAGACATTGGGTCGACGTAGACGTCTGGTCGCTGCTGGACTTACCGCCGCCCCCATTCTCTGACTGCAGATCCACGGCCCAATCGGCAGAACCGAGGAAGTTCAATGCCAGATAGAGGGCCTTGCACACGGTCTTGTTGTCCTTGTCCATGTAAGCGACCCACTGATTCGAGTCCCAAACGACAATCTTGGGGTACGACGACTGGTCTATAAGCTTCTGTGCCGATGGGCTTTCTTCCATGAGTTTCTCGGTATCGTGAGGGAGATATAGCCGGTCGTGTTGACATAGCGATCGTTTATGGCGCCCGACTCGGGCCCTGGTGAAAGTGCACTGCTCGGTCCAGCAGCCCGGCGTCATCATCTGGGAGAGCCGGCCGTAACTGCTAAAGCCGACAGTAATTATGTTGGATGGGACGCTTGCCTCGGTGATCATGGACAGCGAATTGATGGTCTCAGTCAGGTTGATGTGTGACCGGGGACAGTTGCTGAGACCTGCATCGTACGAGACGCAGCCAGGCGAGCAATGCTTGTTTCCATGATCCCACTGACCGTACAGGTCGTACGTCATGTAGACGAGAAACGGCTTGAATGGGGAACTGCTTCAGGTACCAATGCGATGCAAGGGCCGTAATGGACTGGGTTCTGTCAGCTGGGAAGCCTCAGCTGGAGGTCCACAAGCAGCAGGAAAAAGCCAGTCATCCCTTCCTCTGTGACGGGCAGGATTTCCTGAATATCGGGATCGGCTGGATATTCCCAATCCCAGCGAACGCCACCGACGTTGTGATCGTTAAGAATCTTGATGTTGTCAGCAATCTGGAAGTTTCTGGCGGTTGCCTGGGTGGTACTAGCACCGCGGAAGATCTCGTAGGTCGCGGGCTCGGTGGAGAAAGCCCAGCCGCCTATCAACATGATCTTCTTGACAACATTTATGGCCGTTAAGAGCGGTAGCTGCTTGGCTATGTTCTTCGTGCCAAGGGTGAAGGCAGGGTATAGTGATGAAGGAGTAGCCGATATGGGCGTAGGCCGAGGTGTCAATGTCATTTGGCCGCCATGGGAAGACATGGGCGGCCCAAATTCCAGGCCTCAAAGTAGGCAATGTGAAATCTTAATACCGCTGGGCTAGAGGTGATGATCTGGCTGTCGTAATTGGAAATACAGTCGTTCTCGTCCAGAGCTGCCATACCGAGTGCGCCGGTAGGCGAGGTTGACGGGATACAGAAATCAACTGTCGTGCCGCACTGGCCCCAGATGTTACATTACGCATTCAGGGGACATTGGCTCAGGGTGCTCAGGTTAGTGCCAGGCGGTGCCTCTTTTGTGTCGTTGACCTGAGGGCCGCAGACGGCAATGGCGATATTCATAGGCATGGACGGGTATCCGGTACTGATATTAATACAGTAGTCAGAAAACATCTCTTGCAGCTGTTACTGAACATAAGGTAGATTAGTCTCAAGATAGTAAACAACGGCTTGCTTGGAGGATATGGCTATGACCGTTTCGGACTTACCAGCCCTGTGTCTTCTTTTTAAACTCTTCGATCATCCTCTTTATCAGATCGCATGACGCCGAGAGAGCAACACAATTGTCCCTCGTCTTAACCAGATACTTGTGGCAGTACACTTCGGCGCAAGGCTTGGGGGAAAAGTCTAGCAGATTCCCTGAGCTACAGCAGACATGCTCATCGGGCTGTAAGACATTTGTTTGGGCGTGTAATGCCGCATTGGGCTGCCAGGGAGCTGCATCCCCGCACACGACCTGAATGTATCTGCAATTGGCACAAAGCGAGAGTAATTTCTTGGAACTGCCTCACAGAGGCCCGGCTTTCGCCTTGATTTTGATCGAGTTGCTGTTCAACATCGAGTTAAGTCTAGCACTATTCGCGATAGGGGGGCCTTTGAAGCTCACTGGTGTCCAGCCAGCCTCTCTGGACAGCTTCCGTGTTGTCTCAACACAGGAGTAGTTTTTCCATGTGTGAATGCTCTGCTGAACAATGCCGATTCTGTGCTTGGTGTTTACGTGTAAGACCAGTGAGTATGCCGCCGATGCATCGGACTCGCTGCACAAATGCATGACGAGATATCCTGCGACGCTGTTGGCCCCCGTGATTTGGTCGTGGACCATCTTTAACACCTCTTCAAGCACGCCTTGACCGTCGAGGCCCGCCCCTGAGTACTCACCCACAGAGACATCGCGCTAATAAGCGTACTTGATTGTACCTCCACGGCTGTTCTCAGCCAACGTCGCGAAGCTACGTAGCTGCTCCAGATCCGCGGTCAAAGTACCCGTGTGGGCTGAGGAGGAAACACCCGAGGATGTGACCTCCAGTGAGCCCTGCTGCTCGAACTGTTCCATGCCTTCATTGACGCAGGTCATTTTGGCGGAGCTAGGAGCCACCGACAGTCCGCCGTTGCAAGCAGAAATGACCACGTAAGCCCTGGGTATGTCGACTGAGTTAAAGACTGCACAATCCAAGAGTGTGGACTTGTTGTAAACCCGGTCTAGTCGCCTCCAGCTTCTGTAGATGAACCAGGTGCTGGTGTTGGTCCCGACGAGACTGCAGCATGAATGGCGCCGATCCCTGGCTGGCATGTGTAATCAAGAGGTGTAGTTTCCAGCAATGATTGTAACCTCAGCACTGCCAGGTCAGTTGGCATGCCATCGATGTGATCTGTTGCGCTGCTGACGACGATGCATCAGAGAAGCGTACTGACGACATCTCATCTCTTCCAGTTCGAGTTGACGTGTGGCTTATGCAACTAATAAAACTCGCCGACCCTGGAAACTGCCAGGATGACAGCAGTGGCAGAGACCAAGAGTCTCATAATGATGGCTATGGCGAACAGAATCAAAAGAGCATCAGGGCTCGGTTCGCGGTAGTAATCTCGAGGACATGAACAAGCGAGATGGATGTCCGGTCATAGTTAGACAAAGAGAAAAGGGTGATACTGGGAACATTGAACTCGAAGTGTCGCAGAGGGTTCTTCAGCTCAGGTAGGTAACCATGGCCCGGCTATCGTCTTATTTACATATAGCCGGCCTCACTTGTGAAATTGATACCAAGAAGGTTCCGTGTTGCCCGAATGTGTAATTCAAACTATTGACGTTGCATTAATGCAGCAACTGCACTGACTTCGACCCCTTTTATTCCGTAACAGAAAGACTCGTAAACCTCATTATCAGTTTCTACGGTATTTTCTCTTATCTTGAGGACATGTGCCAACTCGTGACCCCCAAATACTACTGCTACGTCGCCATTGAGGATAAAATCTGTAATACCCAGGCAAATGCAGAACTATCATGGCCGTGCATACCAGAGTCCAGACCCCTGCAGTCTAAAAACCTGGTCATATCTATTGAATCGCGTGCATGTAATGTAATCCTTTCGGCGGGATTGAAATAACTATCCCAGGTAAGTCCTGTACACCACTACAAGACAAAAAGGAGTCAGAAACTATCTTGGGTAGCAATGACTCCATGCTCAATATTCAGACCCTCCTAATGTATAATCCATACCCAGATGTAGTCTGCCTGCAGGCTGAGAGGCGACGGTTGAAATCTCACCAGATAACATTTTACAGATGTGCGTCCATCGCGAACTAGTCTGTCCTCAATCCCTCAGAGCACCACTTCAGTACCCGCCACCTAGTGTCAGTAATCTAGTATGGTACGTTGTATTGTGTCATGCAACTTTCTTGACCCAAGAGCACATTGGGCAAGATTGAGGCACCTGGGAAGCCCGGAAATTGCCAAAGCCTTTCCTGATTGTCAGCCAGCCTTATAGCCTCGTAGACTCGAGCACCGATCATGATAATTATGAAGCTTCCTCACCTATTGCCGTGGCTGCTTTGTGTCGGGCTGGCATAAGCATGTCTGGTTGTTCCATCCGGGACAGCCTCAGGATCAACTCAAAAGCGCAGCGCCTGGATCCAGGCGTTGTACGTGCTGACATGCGACATTATTGTGACGGTGTACGGCATAACTCTGCCACAGTTCCAGCAATGGATGAGTGATCCATAAGCCGCAATCCACTGTGCGTTGAGTCTGACACAAGTGAACAGAACCCCGCCATCAGGTTGATGGCCCCTGGCTGCAACTTGATGAATGGGCTTGACTTCTGTACTGGGGTTGATTCATTTCATATACCAGTCTCAGCAGCAAGACCACGATCATGCCATAAACTACGTTCAGCTCGGTCAGTACAACCACCAATGCCAGCATCATTTCAACACCAACACCTACACAGTCTGGAATGATGGTAGCGAGCTGCAATCGCTTCTATTATGTGAAGCCCCGTGAAATCTGCGCCAATATCACCAGCGCTCGGGGCACTGCTCTCGCCCAGCTATTCGTGAAATCCCGCGGTCGGTAACAGCTGTCAGGGGCTCTAAGCTGATGTCCACATCTGCGTTAGAGTTGCCGGCACTTCCTCTCCAAGCACAACTACAATGGTAATAATAACCACTGGCAACGGCGTTGATATTCCTAGTCCCACGCAATCTGGGATTGTGACGGATTAAAACCGCTTCTACTTTGCGAACAGAGGCGAAAGCCCGGGCAAAAGTATGTAGCAAGTATGTAGCATGCCCACCAAACAAGCCACACACCCCGACCACCACCAACCCTAACCGGAAATGTAGAACTTCTGCCCCTTTAAGCTAGCAGCCTCCTGTAGTCCGACGATGACCAGGAGATACATACTCCGCGGCACTTTGGGACAGAAGTGGCCTGTAACGGGCCATTGCGAGGAGAGAAGCCCGATGTCCGCGCCGCATTCCAGCAGCGCGTCTACAACATCCCAGTGTCCCATGTGCATCGCCAAATACACAACCCGCCCCAACAAGAAACAAATATACCAAGAGTCCTTGCGCTCCATTGCCTTCTGTCAGGTAGCGTGCCACTATGGTATTAGACTGAACATGGAGTGATAAGTAGTGTTGGGATTCGCTCTGTGCTTCAGCAGTAGACGAACCATGGCCATGTCCCCGTGTATCGTTGCGTGGACGATAGTGAGACATTATTGCTCGGCTTTGTAGCCCATCGGAAGTCCTCGCCGTGGTAACCGTCGTAGCGGGATGTCAGAGGGGGCGGCAGGAGATGATTTGCGGGACGCCGTGGGAAAAAATGGATGTGATGTTGCTATGTCCCTTTCCTCAACGGTCAGGCAGAGTCTGTAGTGAGAAGATGCGGCTCGTTTTGGATGCAAGAATGTCAACGGGCTGTGTCCTTCGCTCTCTGGCCGCCTGCGTCAAGGAAGGGCCTCAAGTTTCGTCAAAGGTACAGTTGGAACCCGCACCCCGGTCCAGGAGAAGAACCAGGTCGGCACGTCCAAGCACCACCGTCCATTCTAGCGCCTTGATCGGGATGTCACAAGAGAGGAACATGGGCGCAATCGAGCTGATGGGCGTATTGTTGACGAGGAGGATGGGAGAATTGAGTGCGATTACTATTACGTCACCGGTGTGGCCATCAAGAATATGGGCTACTTTCTTCTTGCTTTGCTTCGTCTGGAGCGCCGCCTTGAGCTGTGTCATGGTTGCATCGGGCTCGTAGCCCTCACGTTCAGCCTCGGACCTATTATATCAAAGTGCAATGTTGATTCAATTCTCTAGATCAAAAGATCAACAAAAGTAACAAAAGAAGTAGGTCCTTGTCCAAACCCATACTACCTATGGGTAGTTCACCAAAGTTGAACATCAGCCACCAATACCGCCACGACCGCCACCACCATTGCCGCCCTCGTTACCACCAGTATCGCATTGTCGCTTCCGAACTGGTCTTCCGAAGCCGTTGAATTGCAAACCCCTTATAGGGATGTCCGCCGGAAACATAGCGTAGCGTTGTTCAAAGATACCGGCGCTATCGAGCTTGAGGATGTTTGGGTCGACAGTAGCACCCAATGTGTACTCTTCTTCGCTGCTGAACAGAAAGAATTCTCCAGCTGTTGCTTTACCGTCGCAGTTCGTACCCGGGACGACTTTATTCTGTGCATCAGCGCATTGAACCTGTCCTGCGTCTACACCCTGGACGGCGAGAAAGACTGCTGCCGCGGCCTTTAAGCCGGGGAAGGTGTTGTGATGATTGCGTTTCATTGAGTAAAAGATATTGAATGAGCAGTTGTGAAGAGTGGTTAAGAAGGTAGATGCGGCCCAACATTGATACAAATATACTGGGAGTATCAGTGCCTTTTCGCGGGCAGGGTGAGTATGATCGACCGTACACTTCAAATAGATTGAACATTGGTTTAGGACATCCCAGGCTTTTTCCAGACAGTATTCCAAAATATGAAACATAATTAAAGTCTATTAAACACCAAGCCATAGAGTTCCTATAGATTCGGTTATTAATTCGCTAAAATCTCAGAAAAGCACACATATTTATAACATATATATTACACTTTATCCTTGAGAACATACTGTTGCAATGATTCAACACTAAACAACGGGGCTTCAAGTGTCGTAGTACTGTCCAACAATAAGAAAAGAAATTGCAAGACGCATGGTATGGGAGATCAGGTATATTACATGACTCGATGGGAATCCCATTGCCTGTCTGCTTGCAATAACTCCACGGCCTGGTCTCACAAAAGCTATGGGTTTTCGTCTACATCAAGGTTTCCATGCTTGAAAATAAGCTTGCAGGTGAAATTAATACGTGACTCAGTAAGACCTGTGCGACGAGGCCTCACGAGTATTCTAATATGCTTCCACTAGCCCTTTGAGTCATGCCCTCTTTCTAAAGCTGGCTCTGTGTACTGGGCACCAGTAGTTGCAATGCTGCATCTGAGTTCAATTCCTGAAGAGTAGCTATGCTGCTGGTCCACCTACAAATTGTATGGGTTCCCGAAAATGATGCAGTTAGGATGAGCTCAAAGCTTCTATCCAGACTCAAAAGATATAACCAGAGACCTCTCCCGCTAGCTGGGAAACTATGACCGATATCAAATCAAATTTACTTATTTCTTGTTATCTGTGGAGTGAATTTCTTGGCATTACATTAAATGACTGATTAATTGCTCTTTTCGGGCTTCACAGACTTGTGGGTTCTAAGCCTTCCTGGCGATAGCATAGCCCACGAACCAAAGTTAATAGAGCTGACGTGACGCCTCGTTATTGAAGATCTACAAGCGTGACCTGGATATGAAGTTTGAGTTCTCGTCTCAACTTTAGTCTGAAAATCATTAGTAAAAACCTTGCAAAATCTTGGGGTACATACACGTGTACACGGCGAATGAGCAAACACGCGGCTTTGCATGCAACTTGAAGGCTTATGACAGGGTCATCCACGTTACATCGAACATATAGATCATCCGGCACTTCCAAAATTTCGGAGGGAGTATTGAATAATGACCCCAAATTTTTCATTAACTCTTTTCCTGTTAGATTACGCAGGGGTCCAGCATATTACCTGTATCATGACGGAGTCCCAGTCTGAGACAGATAATTAAAGAAAAAAAACACTCTCGTGAGGATCTTGTCTCATTCAGAATCAAATCATGAATGTTAAAAATAAGACCCCTTCGATAAACTTAAATGATATGTTACTGCATGTAAATTTGGGTTTTTATTTTAAGAGCCACATTCCTCATGTTGTTCATTACAATTTTTACTACTCTTTGTTCTTTTCTTTCAAACTCGCTGTTCAACTATTTACACCCAAAACCTTGCCTTCACCGAAGCTCTCTGTCACCATGCTAGTGCTGAACCTTCTTCCGATGCTTGTTACTGCAGTGCTAGCTGCAGACCAGGGCAAAAAGTGCGATATCCTAAACGCCAAGGGTTGTTCTGGTGATAACGCCGTACAATGCTATACCTGGCCAGGGAGAACTTTTATGACTTGGAATTACGTACGTTGAGGTCATGGAAAATTTGGAGTTTCAGCAGAGTAGGCTAATAAATACAGGTTGAATCCTGTTTTGATCAAGGGAAAAAATGTAGCGGGGCAGGTACTTGTTATTGCCCGTGATTGGCTTCAGCTTCCTCTTGGTTTCTACAAGACTCGTTAGTGCTCGATTGTATTTGAACACACAAGTGTAGATATTCCTCGCCAATGGAATCAGCATCGGAAGATTACACTCATACTCCTTCACCGACAAACTTGAAAAAAATGACCAGTTTTAGCTGCGAGAAGTTGATTATAATATAAGACTGCTGGCTTCATGTCATTCTCGTTTGTTTCTCTCCTTTGGTTTATCTTGAAGTTGAAATAATGGGCTTCAAATCCACGACTGTGCCTCCATTAGATACTGATTTTTGTTAGGGTGAGTGCTTCTTCCCCCGCCTCACCTGGCAACCCGTATCTCATCTGACGCCTTAATATGACGACTCGGATGCTCTGCACATGAAACGGGGGTGGCATTTCGTGCAAAACTCACGAAAACTGATCGTTCAAAGTCTAAAGAGGCCCTTCACTCTCATGCCGACTTCGAACATGCGGCAAACCAATGAAATCGATGCTGCGGCTGCGCGGTGTGAAGATTGCTTGACCAAAACGGAAGGGTTCTATTCCCTATCATGATGTTATCCAGTCCGCGTAGATTATGAAACATGATTATATAGATCTTCTCAGTCATAAGGCAATCTGAACCCGGCTGTATGGAACTCAACCAGGATGGGGGAAGATATCCGGGCACGTGTCTCAGCTTTTTCTGAGAGATACAAATCGCGGTGATGCCGTGGACTCAGCGTTGGTGAAAGGCAACAAGGGATTTCAAGCATGAAAAATAGCCCCAATTAGCTGCACTATGCATCGTTACAGCGTTCCGGGATCTTAGATTCTTCTCCTCAAACCAACTAGACCCATCAGCAGTAAAGATCTAATGTGACACACCTAACCAAGAAGTGCTAGCCAAGTTGTCGTCTCAGCTTTTTCTGTACAAAATGCTTGGTACATTTCTAGATGGCAAGCCGTTGTATGTACTCCAGAATGTCGCTCATTTCCACTTTTGCCATGGGATCCATATAAGCGTCGCATCTGAGCGAGTCCTCAATATCATTTGCTGTGGGAACATCTTCTCGGTCGTAAGTGACCGGACCATCTGAGATGGAGTGTGGAATGAACTGTGACGTGTCAGTCGTAATAGGCTGGTAGTCTTCGCGAGTCGACATCCCCGCTGGCTCGCCATCCACAAACCAAAGCCCGATCACGGCATAGTGAGACACGCCATTTTCGTCTTCAAAATTAGGCGGCACCGCAAGCTCCTGGATAATATATCCCTCGGCCCCGTAGTCTCCTACGGGGTGTTCGTCTATGACCTCGCCGTCCTTCTTCAGCGTTATATCACAGCCCTCGCGCGCAAATAGAGGTTTTCGCGCGACGCTGCTTAACGACTCTGGCGCTTCTCCGTCAAAGTATGTTGGAAGAAGCCATTTGGAACGCGGATCATCTTTGAAAAGATCCCAGAGAATGGCGAAGAGAGCCTTGTTGCTCCATAACATTTTGTACGGTGCCTCGATCCAGACCGTTCCGCCAATATAATTCCCGGCTTCGTCACACTTACCAATATTATCCATATCCTTGAAACATGCTTCTGCGAATGGCTCCTCTATCATGTATTCCCAAGGATACAGTTTGAAAATGACGTCGATGTGTTGGCCATCTGTATCATAGAATCGCCCATCGTGTTTACTTAGGCACACTTCTTCCATCGTGATGTTTTTGGTCTCCCAGCCTGCCTCTCTGCATGTTTCCGCCAGAAGAAGAGTATTCATAACATCTTCGCCGCTCGGTTCTTTGCAGGCTGCAAAATAGACAATTGGCTTGTGGCCGAGTTCATTACCAATGAGCTCAAGATTTCTCTTCCATCCCGCCACAAGGCACTCGGTTATGCTGTTATATTGATCGTTTCCCAATCCGGTTTGCTGTAGCCAAAGCCATTGAATAGATGCTGACTCTACGATTGTGGTCGGAGTATCAGCATTAAACTCATAAAATTTTGGCGTACGTAGTCGCTCATCCGGATGGCTTAGACCGCCAAAGCAAACGTCAAAGCGCCCATAGATGCTTCCCCAGGCAGGCTCGCGATTCCAAGACTCGGTGATGTGCTTCAGCGTGAACGGAGGTATGGCCATCTTGCCAACCATTACATCAGGATGATCTACCAGATAATCGGCTGCTTCACAGCACATATCAAACACATCTTTGGAGGCCTGCTCGAGAAGGTCGATTTCCTCCGACGTGAAGGAGTAATACCGATTGTCCGGCCAATAAGGGTCTGGGTCTTCGTATGCCTTATAGTCAGCGTATACCAGGCCTTGGCTTTTCACGAGTCGAATGACATTAGGTCTTGGTTGGGTAGGAATGCGACGCATTTTGGTATCGCAAGTGGCAATTTGAGACTGAAAAATGAAAATGCTGGGATTGAACAAAAATGGAAGAGTTGCGAGCAATATTCTTTAGTGGTGTATAGTGAAGTAACAAAGTAAAGTAGTTCAAAGCCATACGTTAGGGAGGATCAAGTACCACAAATTAAATTTTCAAGCATCGCAAAAGACGGCTACTACTTCAACTCGACTCAAAATGCATCGAGTCAGCTCTTGAACTGCATTTAACTGCTGTTACATGTTGACAAGGTTCACATTACACCCGGGTTAGCTTTCAGTGGATAGCGGAATGCTCCGTTGCCGATATGATTGATATTGACTCAGGTAAGGTGATCTCGAGGACTCGCCGCGTTTATTAACCTGAGCTAGGCCTCAATAATGCTCTCCATATAATAGCATTTTTCATTTTTTCAAAATTGGGGCTTGTGGGCAATTACGACACCGCCATGGTCGAATATTTGGCGTACAGTGACAAGATTTCCGATAAGAACTACGGCTGTGTCTTTACATTCGCAAGCTTGGAAGGATGTTGCTCTCACTGAGGATATAAGCCTGTGACCCTTTGCATTCGTAGCCAGGCTAGAACTGGGGCTCTGATTTTTCACTAGTTAACTCACACTGTCAGCTTCTTGACACCATCCGGCTTTCACATTCCCAATTAGTGCAGAACTGCTTAGGTCGCCTATAGCATTGGCAGAAACTCAATCATGGAACATAGGTAGAGTATGAGTGGAAACTGTGGCTTGATCAGGTTCTGCGACGTGACCGATAAGGGTAATATGGAAGATCTTATGGCAAACTGCAGGTTCTTGTGCACCAGATAGAAATGCTCATTTGGTTACTGCATGGGAATCTATGTTCTCAGATGGCCATGCTGCATTGTTAAACATCCACTGTTTCTTTTATGGTCCTGTGCATAATTGTGCACTGGAGCTATCCGGAACGCCCATCGACCAGCTTGTGGGAAGTGTTGACAGCCAATAATGGTTCCATGGCGTCTACCCAATAGTATTTGACAGTCAAATCGCGAGATTAATCCCCGCGATCTGATTGACTAGGGATGTACGGTGTTACGCTCGTGCGAAGCCAGCATCCCTGTATATGATGTCTAATCCGACAATTAAAACTTTCAAACGTTGCATACCAAAAAAAAGCACCGTCGGAAACTTTCGTATTCACTTGACTGTGACGATCTTGCTTTCGTTGCTGACATGGGCATGCACCACTAGGTACCTTAGTGGTCTGCTCTCATATGGCGCCTCTGACGGTGTAGTTTCTGGATGGACAGAGAAATTTTGTGGGGACGTCTTTATTTGAGAAGAGAAAATGAAAGATTGATTGGTTGGAGAAGCTTTAGTCGATCAGCCATAATGTAAATCGACGGCATAAGTTGACGGGGTTGGAGAAAGATAGAATTTTGGGATTACTAAGTTAGTTAACATATATACAAAGAGAGGATGAAGATATATTACTTCTAAGATATATATCAAACTGTAATAGAAATGAAATTTAACTTTCCCTTAGCCTAATGCGCGGGTTCTTCCGCAGGTTAAGGGTGCTTCCGTAGGTTAAGGATGCTTCCGTTGGTTAAGGGTGTGTCCACAACGAACTCTATTTCAACAAGGGTAGAGTTTAATGAAAATCGCACCAAACGGAAAGAGTGGATCCGACAGGGGTTAGAGTTTATTAGAAATAGTAGTAGGCAGGTCAGTACCAATGGAACAGATGCTTCAGAGTATTACTACATAGTACTAGCTTAAGCTATAATACTAATGCAGCTGTTTTAGGTAGTAAGTATAGATATTTTCCTTAGATTTAATAGAATCCTACTAAAGTTTCCTAAGCTAAATTAATAAGATTAGTACGTTGTCTATTAAAATTTAAAAATTAAAAAAAAAAAAATATTTATTTAGATAGTCTTTTCTAATTCATTATATTATTCGCCCAGCTGGCTAACTGGTAGGACATGCCACCATGTGATAAGACACATGGTAGGGGCGGATCAACGCCCCTGTAAGTACAGACCCACATAAATTTGTGCCTGACCAGAATTGAACTCTGGTCAGACGTCCAGCCGGTTCTCCATCCACAGTCGCAAGAGCAAAGCCGAGTGAAGCCGAGTGACTCTTCACCTTGTTATCGTTAGGGTACAAAGCTGTCGGTGGTTAAATGCGACATAGCAGATGTCTCGCAATGCCTGAAGTAGATGGAATAACACAAAGATGTCGTCAAGGGCATCGCTAATAGTATGTGGAAATTGATACTTGCTAGAGCTTCGTAGAAAAGCGCCCTTGACACTGCTGATGGTATTGTTGATTGTACAAAGCTGGGGCAGGGATTTACGCAAGAATGGACATCTATAATTTGGAAAGAATAAACTTGTCGGAATGAATACTATGTTTCTACGTTATTGTACATGCATCCAATGAGAGTTTGCTGGATTCATCTTGTTGGAGGCGGAAAAGCTTACCGCCGTTCATGAGAAGGGTATCACACTCGTCAGGGTCGGCAGAACCAACAGTCTATCCAACCGTAGCCGCTAGCGAAGGCGCGTCGCTTGCTGAATCACTGGGCTACAAGCAGTTCCAAGTATCATACGGCAGATCAATCGAAATATTCCACAACGGAAGTTATTCAACTTGGATGGCAGTTGCTTTGCATCACCACCACAGTATGCGATCAGCTCGTTTAAGAGTAGCCGTATATTTGATATGCTGTAGAAGCCTTCTTTCGAGAGTTCCACAACGTTCAACCTGATCCTTGGAAAGCCTCTGCTGGTTACTCTCTTGCCCATGCAAGACCTTTCCAAGGATGCCCAAAATCAACCTTCGAGAGTCTGTAGTCCACTGAGTAGCGCTCTCCATAGTGGAACACCTCGGACGGACAGTCTTTCACTTTAATCTAGCAATGAACATGGAGCGCATCTGAAGCTTTCCTAATTCAAAAATAGATCTTCAGAAATTTGGGAGATTCTAAGATGTATTTGAAGCTCTCGCCACAACTGCCGGTTACTAAAATGCTGCGCTTTCGACAGTATGAATGTCGATGATGTACAGACATTCAAAGCCTTGTCGGAGTTGTATAAGCATGGCCAAGAGAGAGATATTTCCTTCTCACCTGAGGCGCTCCCTGTCCGGGTCGATATAGAATGGAGGTTATAAATCTCCAAGTCAAGTACCTAGAATTACCACCCAGTCGACAAGACAGGTAGTCTTCTGTCTTGATTATATATTCAATATTAATGGCGGCGCTAAATGTCGATGTTGCATTTAGAAGCCCAGTCGTAGAATGAATTGAAAGTGTAATCCGTTCTAACGTGGCGAACGGCATACTGATGAAATTTACCCCCTTCAATACCATCTCCCACAGCTTTGTTGCAAGCAACGAGGGTAGGTCAGTAAGACTTCAATATATGCCTGCGGTTGATTACCTTCGAATATCTCCAGCCGCTTAGCTGTGTTTAGTACCAGGCTAACATATCCGGCCGCAACCACTGCTTTTATGATCAGTTAACATCTTCAGCTTAATCTCTCTCGTTTGGTAGTGGCCAAAATCTCAAGATGCATACCAATTACCTAGTAAGCAATACTAACAATAGCATCCTGTTTGTAGTATATAAAGGTGACATTGCTCATCTGCAAAACTGCGATATTGATGAACTCTTCTACCTTAAGAGTAGCATGGCTATCAACAAGAGCTTTTTGCATCAATGAAAAGTCCGCTTGCTTATCTGAGCGCTTCGACAGTTTTTCTGGCGGTATTAGGTGACTAGCTTTTTCGGCATCCGCGGTCTGATAAGGCCATGAAGCATGCTGGTAGGCGAGTGAGCATCACAACTTGGCAACCTCATGGCCTTTTGTAGCTCCTTAAAGACTGATTTAGGCCTCTTGGCTCAATTTGCTACTAGTAGCCTCCCATTCAAGGATAATTAGGTGTTGGCGTAAATCGAATGTGTGAGATCGCTATGGTGTGGGATAGTTGCTTCAGATAAAACATAATTCCGGTGGTAATACCCCACAAATCTTTGTTCCAACAGAACATCTCTTAATCTTGCCAGTGAGACGTAGTCTTTTGTAAATCCAAGACTGTGTCAATGGTAGATGGGTGTGAGTTCGTTTCTCACTAGCCGCCAACAGTCAAGAAAATAGACTACTGACTTGCTCTTGAAGCTAGACAGAATATCAAAATCTATCGCAGGCGACTTACCCAATCAGAATAGTCGCAAACTATTTAGCCTTGCTACAAAAGCTCTTCCATAAAACCTCGGCCGTTGAGTCGCTTCATATTCTTCTTTAATAATCGAAAAGGCTTAGAAGTGAAGCCAACGGTATTCTCCCATACTGGCGAGATAACAAACATGTTTTAGATGCTGCCGTTGTCTCCAAATTGTACCTTCGCCATTTTCTCCTTAACTTCCTTGTTGGGAGCTTGAAATGTTGGCTGTTCTCTTTGCGGTCTTGAGCGAGTCAAATAGCTTCACAACACGGAGACCCAGTAATCATCCGCAAAATTTTGATCCGTCCAAGTGCTCTTGAACAACTTCTCAATTTTTTGATTAATCCACAGATCACTACATATACGCGATATCTGCCCGTTATCATTGATATAGGTCATACCTCTCCCCTCATTCCTTGGAACATCGCTCTTTCAGTCCGGCAAGGACGTCGTCGCACTTCTTGATTAGTTTCCTCTTTTGGATAGTATGCTTTCGTTACGGTTTAGTAAAATGAGATGCCTGAGTGTGGCACTTTGTGCCACTTTGGCAGTGCCATTATAGATTACGACTAAAGCAGTATTTACGCAGTCTATGGCAAGTCTCTAATACCCAAGACCGAAAAATCAAGATGGAATCAACTGATTCCGGAAGAAGTTTTCTTCTAGGTTATGAATACCGAATATCAAGACACATCTGACTTTTACAACGATATCCGTCTTGCCTAGGAAGCGCACATTGACTATTTCGCGCTGACTATTGCTTACGCCGAGGAAACACACACTGACATTATCGACATGCTGTTTTTCGCCGCTGATACAGCTGGTTCCAAGTTTGTTTTCTCAGCTGGCTGTGTAGGAAACGGGCCATGGCTTAAGGGCGATGTATTGAGTTTGCTACTTTGTATTCTTCCAGACTTTCGTACTTTCACTATGCTACAGGTCAGTCTCTTGTGTCCACACTTGAGGCCCCAAATAGTCTGGCGACTGGATCGACATTAAGAAGCAGACAGGAGCACTTTTTGTCCTATCCTACTCATTCCTACGTGCCAAAACATCTGTTGCAACTGGAGTTGTGGATGGGCTTTTCAGTGAGGCTACGTGGCCAGAAGGGCCAACTCGAAAGTCGACAGAAATCGACGCCTCTTATCGCAACTTTTTAGCTTCTACACGTCCTTATATGATGCCAATTTCGCCTTTGTTCTTCACTAATCTTCTTAGATAAAACAACACCTGGCCATGGCATGGAGACAGTTTACGGTTTCATCGATGGAACCATGTTCGGTCTATCATACCAGAATACGTACGAATCATTTTCCTGGAATGACTACGGGAGTCTCATCATATCGGACCTATCCTGAAGAAGGCAATGTCAGCATTTGAGGTTGGACAATCCCCATTCAATTATGCTTTGGGGCGTCCTCATGACACCTGGCGCCAGTTTCTTCTCTTTGTGATTGATTTTATAAAAACGGCAAAGCGTCCATTGGGAAAAGGGCATTTTTGTCTGGTATCGGCTTAAGCCAGGGCACACTGCGCTAGTGGTGGTACCGTTGGCAACACAGGCTCGCAACAACAGCGGGAGGGTGATCCATCAGGTTATGCTTAGGATAAGATGTTCGTCTCGGCTCTTTTGATATAGATATCATGCCTTCGAGTAAAGCTAAGTTTCTCAGGGACAAGTGTTAACTGGACACATGTCCTCCCCCTATGATTGGCTGGTGCCATGGCGAAATGCCCTTTAGTAGCCGTACTGGTGCGGGTATTGTTGAATCTTTCCATGATTCAACGGCCATTGCACGAGTTGACGTGCCCGCCACTACGAATAGCTGTGAGAAAGGTATCAGCAGTTGGAACTAATGGGTTGGGGGCGTGCAAACATCCGCCTCGACATCCGCCAGCCCGAAGCTGTCGCTTTGTGAGATGGTCTGGGTTGAAGGAACGGGAGAAGCGGACTATAAACAGCTTTGTGAGCTCATTTGCAAATACCGCTACTGTCCACTGGGTCCGCTTACATGCAATGCTATGGGGCGCCCAAGCTGTCGAGCCGAAGATGATTGGCGTTGACGGGTACCCCTTGCTGGCAAATTATGTACCTTCAACTGGCTGTGCAGTTCGGCTTGCAATCATAACTTTTGGTCCGAGGAGAATTGCAAAGTGGACGTTTCGCTGAAAGGAAGAAAGGAAGTGTATTATGCCGGCCGACGAGCCCGATCTACCCGAGCCGTCTGAGCCAACAAGCCGCAGCCATCGAAGCCTGCAGTTGTCGACCCCAGCAACCTGAATCCGTTTAACGACCCTCGATGGCTCACCAAGCAGCGTTGTCTGTTGTTTGATTCCCCAAATCATGTCTTGACCACGTCCTTTTGTGAGAGTGTTTGTAAGAAGGAAATTGGGGAGGCTAAGGAAGCTCACAGGCTCACATCATTCGGATGCATCGGCTTTTACCCCCTTGATTAACCAATTCCATGGATCGAACCAGAACCAGATGTTTTTTTACGTCATGTTCTAATAATTCATGCTTACTAAAAGACTTTAGAAGCCGGTGTCGATTATAGAGCGGTCGAAAGCAAGCATTCCTGCGACAATGCTCTGGTTAACAATACTCTGGTTAATTGGTTCGGAAACACGGTCATGGGAGCGTTACCAATGCTCGCTCAGATAAGTGCTATTTTGGGAATCTATCGTAGTCAAACTGATCTAACTTATAGATCGGGTGCTTCATGCTATCTACGCTCAAGTTGGTGTTAGGAGTTGGGAACAGGCGCAATTAACCTAATCGGCGAGGGGTTGACAGTGGCGCTTGATGAGTTATCTGCAGTCTTGACTTTAAACCCATAGGAACTTCCATAAGCCGACTAATACGATTAGAAAATAGCTATTGGAATCAATGCGACGAAGACAATGAAGCATGTCTATAACTATAGTTTGGACCCGGCGGGTGCTTTTGACTTTTGTCTAAGCTGGTATTAGGGCAAGGTTTTGGTACTTAATGATATCAAGAGAGTGGTCGGCATTTTTTCAGGTGTATCTGATGACTTACTGGCTGGAGAACCCCGAGCAAATTGCCAAGGGATCTGGTAGAAAAGGTAACGCTGGTAACCCCGCATGGCGGGCGAAACCGTCATGGCGGCCTACGACATTGACAACCGTGGACGAAAGCAAAAGACAAGCAGAAGGAACTGGATTAAAGATTGCAGCCACGCAAAACATCCTAGACGTAATTCTAAGAAAAGCTTCAGGTAATACAGCGCGTCCGGTTGATGTGACAATTACGCAGATTACAGCATCTACATGCATCTACAAGACAATTACAAAGACTTGCTCTTGGAAACACTGGACCCAGGCTTGCTACTAATATTATTAGAGGTCCTCATCACCTTGGGGACCTCATGGCTTATTCGGACCACAATACGCGCGTCACTAAGCTGTTTTCGGTTGGTGGTTGTTACAGACAACAGAACAACGACAGATGGAAGAGATTTGAAAATCGACTTATTCCCTCCGAGTGAAAGTTGGAGGCGAATACACAACCACTTTGACATGTCAAGCGGATGAGTGACCGCCGGCATATTTTATGGCTTACAGAGCCCCTCAGAATCTTCTTCGTAGTGGGCAGGTTATACGTTGGCTTCCTGGACAGGAGAACAGAGGTGCTGGATCATCGCTCATTGTAAGGTTTTACACGAACAATGATGGTGGCAGAGGCAATGTTCAGCTGAAGAACGACAACATCAACGATAAAACAATACGAGGCCGACTTCGCGTGCGGTATTCACGCTAGATCTCTATTGTTTTAATGTCAAGGAGTCGCCGTTTTATAATGACTAGGGTTTGCTAGATATCATTGTTAGCCTTTGGATATCCTACCAAAAGAGAGAGGTTACCCTCTTCTTACGGATGATCTCTGGTATCAAACCGCAATCCTTCAGCCGGAAGACCTAGCCATGACTCCATGGTGCTTCCTTAAGTCTCCTCCGCAGGTGCTTTTGGACGGATACAAAAGGAAGTTTCGCCGCGAGTTCCCCAATGACAAAATGCCACCGGACTACACATTTCCAACGAAGCGGTCTGATGAGAACGAGGACGAACCAAAATTGATTGTTATTTCAAAGGGCGATATTGGCGTAAGAGAAACCAACTCATTGCGTTGGGGTGTAGAAGATCTAAGAGACCATATCAGGGCCATTAACAGTGTCGACGATCTCTCCACTAGAGAGTGGGAGATCTTTGGGGATGGAGACATTGTCAATACCGGCCTTCCTGAGCTAGAGCTCCAGGCTCCGTCTGTCAACCTCAATGTAGAAGCTACTTAGGCAAAAGAAGCATCACAGTCCAGCCGCAAGTCAGCTAGATGTACCGCGAACCTCCAAAACTAGCCCTGAAGAAACATCACAGGCAGAAGCAACCAAGCCTAACCACTAGTCACATCTGCGGTTCCGTCGTCACGGTTATCATCACTAACTTTAAGCAGCTAATTTCTTTGCAGTAAACCTTTTTGCAGTAACTTTGAAAACGCTACAATTGAGCTTGGGTTTGGACGTTAAAAGTCTACTGCTTCAACCCTACGCATACATCTCTCCAAATCATAGGCACTAGTGAATAAACCCTCTTCTTCGTAGATCTTTTTGATAAGTTCAAGCTTCTCATCACCATTTCCCCATTTCACGACTGTCTTTCGAGAGCAAGCAATCTGTAAGTATCAGTCAGTATGATTTGTGTAGGAATATCCCAGCGGATACAGATCTTGCCGGCAACGGATGGTTTTATAACCTACCAATTTGAATTGACGCCATTCTTCCTTGAGCTTTTCGAAGAATTTGACGGCTGGATAAGTCTCATGTTCCCTCCAACAATCTCCCTCGTTCTCAGGCTCCTCTGAGAGTTCGGTCGGTTTAGCCCCATTGTTCAAATCGCACACAGTGACCGTGCCACGTCGAGTATCAACGAAGATGTAGTTCCCATACCAACTTCCTCCAGCTATAGTTCCCAAACAATATACATAAGATGGGATATCGCTAAGCTGTTCAATTTCCGGTCCGGGCTCAAATAGCGCCCGTTTGTCATAACGAGTAGACTCCATTCTACCAATCTCACCAGCGTAGTCGGCAGCCATACATCTCTCGTAGATCATATACGGCTTACCTTTGTCTACATAATCATATCTAATATATGGAATATGCCGCATTAGGTCGACTACAGCCTCATCTTTATAGTCAGACGCAATATGATCCCATCCGCTGGGGGGAGGGTGTTGTAAGACGGACATTGGGAGAAAGATTTCTGTGAGAAATTCGTAGTAAGACGTCAAAGCAGCGACGAACTCGTCGCGTGAGTACTGAGGTTCCCCATGATTGCTCGCCATTTTATAAGATCATAATGCAAATGCAATACATTGAAGCCTCGTCCTTGGATTATGACGACTTGGGTTATTTGTCGTTGGGCTTAGACAACCGCACGGGGCCGGAACTTACTTAAGCTAGAGGTGGATCCAATTCCCTCCACTGAAAATGTAGACCCATACGATAGTGGGTCTGACCAGATATTGGCTCTGGTCAGGCAACAACATATCTGGTCAGGCACCATTATCCTCTGGTCAGACTCATGGCACTCTGGTCAATAGCTCCACTCTTTCGATATTCGCTATGTCATTCTAGCCTCCCACCTTCCTTCCATGACTGAGCTTCACCCAGCTTCATTACATTGATTTTTTTTTAAACATCGCAAAATGCAAACTCAACCACGATCGTTGTTGCCTTCAGAGTCGCGTCTGCCCGCGCAGGCAGCTGCTGCCTTTTTACTACTGCCACAACCATTGGAATCGCCGTTGTCTTTCTTCAACTCACAACAATCACTCGAACAACAACCACGATCGACAATCGCTGCAACATCACCATAAATTCGAGGCAGTCGACAACCAGCCTTGCGCGCGCATTCCAATGAACACCCCTGATCATCCCATTCAGAGTCCCATTCAGGTGGCTCCGCGTCCACAAAGAGTCCAAGCTGCTGCTGCTGCTCAGGAAAAGCCGACTAATAATAAGCTTGCACTGGTATGGAGAGCTTCCTCTCACTCTCTGTTTTTTCTCTCCGTGTTTCTCTTCTTCTTTTTCTTCTTCTTCTTCTTCTTCTTCCTCCTCTTCCTTTTGTCTAATCTCCCCAATCTTGTCTATTGACACTTGACTGACGTCGCGTAGTACAGCAACTTTCTGTCCGATGTAGCCCTCATCGACCGCTTGGCACCCATCGCAAGCCTTCACAACAACCTTCAGACTGCCCTCGCCCAGTACACTGCCGATTCCGCCAATTCTGTGCGCCTCAATTTTGTAGCCGATGGTCCCAAGCTACGCGACGCCAGAAAGCTCATCATGGAAGACTTCAATTCGGACCAGAAGCGCATCGCCCGCAATCTCGAGACTTCTTCCAGTCGCAAGCGCTGCGTCAACAATCTGGCAAAGTATCACAAAGAACTCGATGACCTCCTCGGCGGTCGCATTTGGTTGCCCGCTGGCGTCGCTGTCGAATCCATCTCTTACGAGAACATTCTCAACATTCGAAAGATCGTGAGGTGGACCAAAGAGGCCAACCGTGATCCCGCTTCCCTGTGGTCCCCCGACGGCGGCGAATTGTTCGGCATCAAGTACACGGGAAGGGCACTCTCCAACATTTGGGCTCGCATGTCCCGCCAGCGAGTTGGCCAAGACCAGCCTGACAGAGGTGACGAGCCACGAGACTCCTACTTCCAGACGCCTCCGCACCAGGTTGGTGACGAGGGTGATTCGGATGCAGATCAAGAAGATGAGCCCGATGTACAACACCACGTCAATGGTTCCATTCCGGACCAGTCCTTCGATGACGACCCCGTCGATGATGGCTTCCTGGACTCTTCTCACCATGACGAGCGCACAAATGTCAATTCCGTCTCCCTCCCTACCAAGGTACAACAGGATGCAAGACCCAATTCACGTCTAAGCAGCCCAGAGCAACCCCGTCGCGCGCGCTCATCCGTCGATGACATCGAATCGCCCTTGTTGCCTCTTCAGACCAAGCCTCTTGCAGGCAATCGGCTATTCCTACACGATGCTGCCGGCTCATTGGCACGAGACACCAACCCGCCGTCGCCTCCCGATCTTGCATCCTTTTCGAGTCCCCGCGGCATAGGTCATGACCATGACGACGCAACTCTACCAATCCTAAGTCCGACCACGAACCTACGCGAGCATAGCACACCATCGCCAACTCGCCCCAATGACTCCCCTGTTCCGGCACCAGTCAACAACAGCCCTCAAGACCGCCCCTCAAGTCCACCAATTGTGAGCCCGCGGAAACGATCGAGAAGTGCCTCTCCGGAGCCAGCCCCAAAGAGACAAGCAACCTCTCGACCTCTGCCAGATGCCGTTCCACCCACTATACCTCCTGCCCATTTCAGCGTTGATTCAATCGCCCCCGGCTGTTTGGTCGATGGTACATTCATATACCATGTGTTGAACATGGTTGTCTCTCTCTGCCCGCTGTCAGTTCAACTCGTGGACCCTTTGCTGGCGATACCAGATCAACCGTTGCCGTCAAAATTGGAGAAGCAGATATGCTCTCGCCCCGACTCGGTCATCCTAGCCCCTGTCAACCTCACGCGCATCTCCCAGCACTGGGTGCTTGCTGTCGCCTCTGGCAACACCATCTCCATCTTCGACTCGCTCCCATCAGCAACGAACGACTCGGAGCTGAAGGCGAGGCTGCATGGTGTGGCTGCGTGTCTGAAAGCTCGCGGAGCACAACAGTCGGGTAGCGACGGCAACGAGAGTGGCGAGATTCTTTATTCTTGGGAAGCCTGTCCACGTCAAACCGACGGCTCCAGCTGCGGTGTTGCCGTCATGGTGAATGCCTTATGCGTTGTGGCCGGTCTCGACATGCCCGACGACGTACCCGACTATGCCCTCTGGCGTCGTGTCCTCTCCGCCTTTGCGACTGGTGATTCCATCATGTCAAAGGGCTTCTTCCTCCCGTCGAGTGAGCCCACCAGAGGCCTGGTGTTGCCGGCGTCCAAGATCACGGCCAAACCACCCCTTCCGATATCAGGCGACATCACCAAGGAGGCTTTCTCTTCGTGGAAGAGAAGTGTGGCCGCATACGAGGCTTCGGTCAAGAAGGCACTCTGTGAGGCCCACGAGCGGCATACGCTTGCCAAAGATACACTGGCCGCCGCCGCCGAGCTCTGGGCCAGTCTTTGCAAGGTCGGCACCGGTCTTTGGAGCCCTCGTCTCCGAAAGACACGAAAGTCCACCGACTTCATCGACGAGATCCAAGCCGACTACGCCAGGTACTCATCTGCGGCGAGCAGCATCCGGGCCTGCGCCGATGCGAATCCAGACATGGTTCGCATGATGGAGGACAAGATGAAGGAGTTGCGGGTGTTGCAAACCAGACGGACGGCGGTCCTCTCAAGGGTCTCGGCAATGTCGCATGCATTGCAAGAGGAGCATCTTGCTGTTGAAGGACAGGAGAAAAAAAACTTGTGGAGCTGGGAGCATAATGAGGAGTAAACATGATTAATGAGATATGATTTAGATACCCCCCGTCCATTCTTTATATTATAATGGACACAATCAAGATCAGCAGAGTTGCGCTAGATGAACTTATTATTCCGGTTGGCAGTTTAAGGAACCACAGCTACCTGTATGCTAGCCCCTAATTCAGCCCACACATGCTCATACTTTACCTGACCTGCGGACGTAGCATTAGTGACATTACTGTTTTTTCCAATCTTGGGGTGACATTTGCTTCACCCTCTGTTCTCTCACGCACCTCCCTATCTTCAAAGACAACTTTTACATCGGCAAGTGTAGGACGTTTTCAACGCTGACCTCCAAAGGCACCGGGTACGCTGTGGAGGAAGCAGCCGGACTTCGGCCGCTGGAAACAGGTCCTTGATTACGCCCTGGCACGGTTGAAGTCCACAGCAGCTATATCGATTCCGAGTTTGAGGATTCTCCTGCAACTAGCCGCGATCATTCTTGGAAGCGATCCTCATAGCAGAGGGACATCTTCCGTAGCTGCTCACTCGGCAAAATACGTCCCCTGGGTACTAACCTACGGCGATAACAAACTCTCTTAGAGTTTGAGTTTGTTCGACAGCCATTTCCTCGAGCAGATAACCAGCTTAACGGCAAACTTTAAGTAGCAGCGAAGCCTTTCTAGACAAACAACCTCTCTTGAAAGCCTTTTACTCCTGGTAGTGGTGCTGTCTCAAAGCACAAAGCTTCGGCGATGCACAAAGGCCAGGTCTCCTAGCAGAAATCTCTATTAAGAGTTAATCCCTCTAGGTAATCTCTTTCCTATAGATGAACAAATTGGTGGCTAAATGCTTTGGTTGCTATTCCTTCTCGTCAATCAAGCTTTCGAGCAGCCAGCCTTACATACCCAAATGAGATCGTTTAAAGTTTTAAATATTCCAGGTTTACTTAGGACTCAAGAGCGCCACACTCCGGGGGCAAAATTCAAACCGTGCTGTAAAAGCTTCACCTAAAATACATCTATATACCTGCCCCTTGTCCAACCAAACAGTCTATTATATCTGAACCGACACAGTGACCGCCATCAAAATAATCCGCTGAAAGAACCCAAGCCTAGGTGCTTTTTGTCGAGGCCTAACTCTACACAAATTACCACTCTCTCCAAAGGCCCGCCGAGACACTCATAAAATAACATTCAGTTACTGGAATTAATGAAGCACCGGTCACATTCTGACAGAGTACATTCATTCTCTTGCATTACTTCCCTTAGGGTCTCATGAGCTCGCTCTATTCTCGTTCCTCCGCGTCCAGCGGTCAAGACTCGACAATGTCATTGCAATATAGCAACGTTCGTCGGGCTCTCGACAAGACAACACAGAATCGATCGGTACTTGCTATCTCAGCCAAGTTGAAAGACTTGTCACTTCGGGTCAAAGAGTGGTGTTCTTCATCGTACCGCACCTGTGATGTGGGTGAACACGAACCACCATGGGTATCTGCTCGAAGGACCAACTTGACACACTGCGCCTTCTACCGACTGCCGGATGAGCTTTTGTTGCTGATTCTCAGTAACTTGGATGATGCAACAAAAGGTATCGTCCAGCGTGCCTGTGGACTATTCATGAGAATCATATTTGACCCAACACTGGACAGCAAGACGCCTCAATGGAGGTTTTGGTACTCACTCCCAGCCCGCAGTGTTGAACCCTGGCCTCGGCTCAGGCTTCCCGACCGAAATCTCTTGGATAGAGACAGGTACTGTAATGCCTGTCTCACTTTTCGAAAGAGTGGGAAATACGATAACGCAATGAAGGCGCTACAGAGCACTCTCTGGTGTTCCTTCTGTAACGAGCCTCACAAGCGTCCTGTCTTTTCTCCCCGGCAGCGAGCCGCCTCCCCGGCCACGCGAGTCTGTATCTTGGCTGAAGGAAAGGCACAAATATGCAAACATGAGATTATAGGGTACAGTTCTGTCAAGAACCTGAAGCCCAACCCTTCGACTAAGGAGCCATACCAAGTATGTCGACACTCCGATCATTTCCTGTCATGTACCTCCTGGGAACACTGTTGGCAATATCCATACGACTCCAAACTCATCCAGCATGGGAGGCCTCACTTAAATCTTATCCTTCACAAAAACAGTTCTCTGGAAGTCAGGTCTTATGCCACAGTCCTCTTGTTTAGGCTTCACCACCAAATCCCCGTAACCCGGGCGTTCTTACAGGAACGGCTGACAGCAAATGCACACATACTAGGAAAAATGCTCTGCCCTCATGTCACGGTTGATGACGGGCAGCTGCTACTCCCATTTTGCCCGAATCTATGCGCGTGCTTCAATAGCGCGCGATGGATTGATCATAATTGTACTGGTACCGACATATTTTGCTGCCGCTGTACTGCTGCCAAGGTACCAAGCCGCGCTGGATATTTCATGCCAACATATTTTTTTGATCAACATCGCTATGAATGCACTGTTTGCGATGCTCACTATAGTTGGGCTCGATGTGGTTCGGCTGTTACTCTTACGATACGAGCTTTGAATGGGGCCTATGATCTAACACTGCCAAAGAATCATCGCCAGCATTCGCGACGGACCTGCTGGGCAATGAAACTTCATCCTGAGAGTTGGGGTATCCTGGAGGATGATGAACTCCGCCATGTTGCCTGGTGCGATGATATATTCTGCTCTTCACGGTGGAGATGGGATAGTTTATCACGGCTAATGGTTCAGTAAGATGACAATGTAGAGTGTTATATCAAAGTCAGAGAACAGACAATAGTATGCATTGGCCAAGGGTTTCGGAACACCGAACGTCACTAAGAAATAGCGATCACATTCCAGATTATCCTGGGCAATAAAGCTTCTACAACAGTTTACTATTTCTGTTAGACGTCTTATGTGCTCTTTCTACCGAATATCCAGCAGCCTCTCTCTCCATTACTTTGGGTTATATAATTTGTTCTCTATCCGGTCTTTTCCCTACATGCTCCCTGCTTAATCTTGGGGATTAGCATCTTTCCAATATTCTTCCCTTTCTCCTACCTAAGATGCCTGGCTTTTGGTATTCTTTGTTGATTATGGCTGTGTTATAGGTAAAATGTGAGCTATAAATAACTTAATATGCCATTCTATGTTTCGATCTATGTATTTTATATCTCATTTCAGATTTATGTATCCAAAAAGGTTACAATAGCCGGAATCCCAGGTTGAATTGGCTCTGTCGCTGATCGGAGAGGTCAGCGAAAAGGTAGGGTCCAATGTGGCTTGCATTTATTTCCCGCCTATTCTATGCCTTGCGCCCCTCCATCCTGCTCCCTTTCTATCTCTTTGATTTTAACTCGAAAGCTTTTCGTATGACAGTCAGGAGGCGGTAACAACTTAAGGTTGTTAGGTATAATGGATTTGTCTACTTCGTGATTATTAGTAAACGAGCTAGCAACGGCTGCATCAAGACTAGTACGGGAGCGAAGGCTTATAAAAGTTTCTAAGATCTGCTTCAAACTTTCCATGGCGTCCTGCTTTTATACTTACCTTACACTTGCTTTCCTCGGGGCCTGCTCTTGGTATTTGTCCTTCTTGCTTTCATGGTGTGGGCAAACTCTTCTAAATCGTAAACTGCAGGTGGGCTTTGAGTGGCGCCATCATCCAACGCCAGAACAATCATACTATGACGTGGTGGATATTGTTGCCCGCTGTGTGTGTGAAAAAAATGAAGAATCGGGGCGACTCCGCAGTTTGCTTCTAGATATGGTGATATCTCCCTTCTTCTTCCCGGCCTCGCGCTTGGTATTGCCCAGTTGGGCCATGGTCGTGTCATGAGAGGCAGAGCTTGCCAGTGCAGTGCTGAGATGATCTCGAATGTATTTGTCATTTATGTCTTGGAGATCTGCAGACCTGTCATTCTGCGTGTTTGGGAAATCAAGATGCCGTTGATTAACATCGCCGAGTTGGTCCTCGATAGCCAGAATGAAGCTTTCGGCATCAGGTAGAGGCATATTGATGCTTAGAAATGAGCTTTCCAACGCGGCAGAGCTTGTGCGCCTACTTTTAACACCCAGATGGGCGCATGTCTGTTGGAGTCACACAGGATCTAAATATGAGGATGGGATTAATCAAGATAACAGTTAAGGCATGATTGTCTATTCTGTGATGGGAGTATGACGTGCCTACAAGAAGGAGGAGATGCGGTGTTGTCACGGATTAAGCAAGAGTAGGTGTACGTGCCTGCGAGCACTGGCAACCTGTGAGTATTAGGTACTGTTATCGTCTGTTAGCCTATCTTATCTTGTCTTACTGAGCTCAGGTATGGCCATGTACGACCTGTCCACGAGTCTATACATAAGCTGAGATTGCATATCACTCCTAAAGTGGGATTTGCCTCTTGCAGTGAGTTTTTCAGGTTGACGGTGCTCGCACTGCGGCTCCTAAAGCATTGGTAATAGATATAAAGACACGAATCGGTTACTTCAACATTTGGGCACTGAGGCAGATAACCTCGTTGCGGTTTGGGAAGTGGACGCGATAACGGTGCCTGAAGCTGATAAGATCGTTTCGATAAGAGGTGGCAGGATGGCTAAATGGAATAAAAGCTACCTTTGGAAAAGGACATATTCGTGGGGTTTTAATATGCTCCATACCTACCTACCTGCTAGTGGGTCATAGATGCACAACTCTGACAGTAATGTGACTTGCTGATGTAATGAGGATGCATAAATTGGGATTCGCACCAGGACCGTTTCTGCCGGCTTGTCATACCTTGCTCAGTATTCAATGGACTGAAACTTATCTTCACTATTTCTATGCTCATTATGTCCGTCTTTCATGTTTCTTCTTATACTTTTCTTCGTCTTGTTTCCTTCTCCATCGACATGATCGACAGCGACTGGAAAAGACAAGTGAGGCGATCCCCGCCCGACACTCCCTCAACTTTGCGGACTGCACGTTGGTGACGGAAAAGCCTGTATATGATTAAGCGGGTTGATGTTTGTGTTCGGTATACAGTGATTTGATTAGAGCATTAGAGGTAGGCTTCATGAGACACACATGACGATCAACTCAAAGACTCTAGAAAAAGGTACTTGCTTTTGTGTGACAGAACTACTCCAACTCAGGTCAGCTAAGTATCTTTAGCTTGCTTGTAAGTTTGTGGTTTCTTTTTCTGTTTTCTTTTCTTTTCTTTTCCGCTTGAGCGTGCTGGGAGCAGCTAGGCAGTACGTACCTGCCCCCCTTTCCTCAACCAATAATGTCAATGTACAGCTCACCTGAGGTACTAGGGGCCGTACTCAGTGAAGGTGGTCGATTCTGACCTCAGTAGAGGTAGTCAATGCTCATCTCAGTGAAGGTACCAGGGTCCCTGCTCAGTGGAGGTGGAGCGTTGCTCCTGCAGCCTCACTGAGCAGCTTGCAGGGTCTCTGGCACCTGCTAAACTTATGGGGGACAGCACTGCAAGGTCACCCAGGCACACTCGGTCGTTACCTCAGATTATAAACCACCATCAACACGGACATCAATTACACTCCTTCCTTACCTTGACAATACTCAGGGAAGATCTCATCTCACTCTAACATATTGACATACTAATGTTTGCATCAGTTTGCATTAGCGGCAGCCGCCTTGAGGCGTACATACATTGAGAGGCTCTGACGAGAATCGAGCAGAGCAACCTCGAATAACATCGTCTTCCTCCGACTCCTCTCTGTCTGAATTAAATAGCATCTTCCTCTGCTAACTTGACTGGAGACTGGCCGGGTAGCTCAGAAAGTTGCCTAAGCCGGCATTAAGACCAGGCTGCTCAACAAGGGGTTCATGATCAACCGAACAGCCAACACACCAACTGTGCAAGGCCTCATGCTCGTAAGCCAGTGTCTCAAAAGTCCTTCATCGGTATTCCCGGATAAGCTTATGTTGACACTTAACATGGCGCGTCAAGGTCGAACAGGTGGGCAATTTCAGCGGACGGTGGCCCGCCATGTGACAAGTACTTTGAATGAAGTGCGGGTTTGGTACCAGACCACGAGCCATGCCAAGGAAAACGTAGAGGTGCATGGCTAGCTCGGATGAGTGAGTTGAGTTTCAGCCATGTGTATTTCAATCCTCTTATCACTCCATTTCAGCCATCTTTCCGAAGCACTAGGCATAGAAGCTATTCCCAGATCTTGCAATCTGCCCCACATTCTCAATGCCCGTCAGCAGACGAGTGCACGAAACATGCGAACGCAGCCGTAGCATTATAGGTTTTAGTTGTTGTGTAGTCAACTTTTGGTTATATATATAGAAGCATAATTCAAAAGTCTCTAAGATGGGTCCCATGGATATTGCTTCTACTACTGTTGGTGATACGGCGAAAGGAGCGGAAACGTAGAGACACGACATCATTGCAGCGAGGGTCAACTTTTGTTGCTGGCTAGTGGATTTGCAGGGCATTACGATAGTGGGTGGTGCTTATCTTGGGCGTGGCGCACTACCTAGCTAGGCGAGGTGCTGCCGATTTTTCGTCAGCTCCTCCACTGAGTCCACTGTTAGCCGCCCTCTGTACTTTTTCTTATCAACAGCGCGGTCCAGGGCTCACTTCGTCATCTAAAAGGCAACATCACATCCACCATTAAATAACAAGGTTGCACAGCTTTTTACCACAACACATCCATTCAATGTTCATGAACAGTCGATAACACTCCAACAACTACGCCGTGGATTATGTAGGCTCCAGAAACCTTCCACTTGTAACTCAGTGCCACTAAGGCTCCGATACCTTTGAGCAAACGAAGGCCAAGAAACTTTCTTCCAAGTTTCCACCATTTTCATCTTCTTTGGTTTATGACTAGGCCTCTGTTCTCTATTTATACTCACAGCTTTTGTCTACTTCTCGTGCGAGAATTTTTATCTATCTAATCGAGGATTTTTATTTATCTAATCATTCATCATCTTCGACCTTTCATCTACCTGACTGAACGCTAGTCAATCTCTGTATGCTCTTTTTCTCAACCAAGTATGCTGGTCAGCGTCTCCATCGCCCCGAAATGCGCGCTTCCGTGAGACAGAATTTTCTCTGGGCGTTACAGCCTAGTTCTGATTTTCATAAGTCTTATGTCTAATATAACAATGGGGTCAATAACCTCTCGGTCCTTTTCATTCTCCAAGCGGTTGCACTACAGAAGACAATCTTGCCCAGAGTGTATAGTGCGTGGCTGGCATGTCTTGACTTCTTCCGTTCAGGTCAGTCGTTGGACCTTTCGAGGACCGCGGAAAGTGATTTTCAAGCCCTTCTTGGTATCCTGTCATCCGCTGACAAAATCTCTTGAATTTATGCGAGACACAGACTTTCATCAGCCAGAGTCCAGCCATAATTCAACTAGCCTATTTCTTTTCAGTCTACCTCAGCGCGATGCATCGAGCTCGTAGTTGTATAGACGTGCCCTGTTGCTTTGTATTGGTAACGTCTACTTGGCCTCTATCTCGAGGTTGGCCGCGCGCTTCTTCTTTCTCAATCACGTGGGTTACGGTCTACAATAGCCAAAGTGAAAGTAATGCGAAGTCCTGGTCAGGGTTAGCTCTCCACTTGCATCGGCTCAGCCTCCCTACCACCTGCCTGGTGGTGAACAAAAAACAGCATTAAAATCGCCAATCAAGAAAACCAATTGCCTTCTGCATCAGGCAGCGCCAGCCGGCTCTCTGGATGCCCTAGCCGACTGATGTCGAAGTGTTACGACATTCCGGCAGGCCTGCCACCCACAGAGATAGTAAGACAGGAAACTTGGGAAGTAGCTACTCGAGGGCTTAAGAGTATAGAAGGCCTAACAATACAGACTTATGTGCAACCGCGTGGAAGGCATCTCTAGATGCCACAAGAGAAGACAAAATGGATAAATCACTACCATATGTGCACTGGACCGCTAATATTCTAGTTTCTATCAGTAGAATAAAACACTACATCACGTTCCATATGTATATACGGCCGTTCGCTCATTAGTCAGTTGTGCGGTCAATTAATCACATCTTTGAATTGTACTGATATGCTAACATGAATGGATTCTGTTGCGATAGTTGGAATACGGAGCCGTGTGGCACTTCCAGCCACACGCCCGCCAGGCTGAGAGGCCCAAGCCTCCCAGACCCACGTGACAGGCCAAGGGGGAATATCCCCACCTTCTAGTCAACAACACCACTTTCAACTATCATCATGAACCATCGATTAGAACCAATTTACTGTTATTTGTTATTGACGAACGGAATTCCGTTTCACCCCCTGTTTCACCCCCTGTGAAACCTACAGATTCACCCTGTTTTCTAGCCTACTGATGCAACCAACTCTGAAACTAAAACCTATCCATATATGCATGCATCGATATGCCGATAGAATAAATGGCCGCCCACGTTAGCATAGTGTATTCTCTAGATGTCACTATGCTGTCTGCTTACTCCGCTTCATTATCAGTACCTATGCCCTTGCACAGATACTTCTGTTAGTTGTCCGCTAGACTATTTTCATGTTACTGAAAGTATATACGTACCGTTGCCACCAAGTAAAGTGTCATGAGTTAATCTTAGGAAGGAAGAACAACGGGGTGTAGATGAGCGAGGAGATAGGTATTTCAGGCGTTAAGGTCAGGCGCATACCATAGCTTTTATAGGCCGGGTACTCAACCATCGTTAAATCTTCTGCGGCTTTTTCCTGATATTAGCCCCCTACATGCTAGGTCATCAGAGCTTCTCCACCCGCCATTATAATAACGGCTAGAAGGCTGTCATAAAGGTACTGAATTTGATCCTATTAACGGTTGTTTGGCTTGACCCTCTAACACCTCCTAGCAGAAGCAGTGAACCAAATTTGACAAAACATCTTTCCTACTATGACATTTGTCTGGCAGCCATTTACATTCCGGTGGCTAGCTCTGACATAGCACATGTGCCGTCCTTGTTGCTAAAGCTACTGCTCTTGGTAGTAACCTTTCACGTACCGTTTTGACCAGTAGCCCCTTAATTGCATGTAGGGTTGTACGGAATAGCCGGATCGTAGGACACGCAACGTGAGCCGGGACCGCATATAGGAATGTAGTTGCACCTCATTGAGTCGCAGCAGTCGTTGTTGCATCTCCCATATATCCCTACGCAGCGCTCTATTTTTCTCTGGGTTAGCCAAAATATTTAGAAAGGAGCATATTGAGTCTTTACTGACTTTCAACAGCGAAGAGCGCATTCGGATCAGCGTTGGGAGAGGACGGCATCGCTACAACTAGGGAAACAAGGGCAAGTAGGCAAATTTTTAATGTAGAAGGCATCTTAGCTGGATTGATCTTTGTTTGCTGGATGATTTTTGGTCTTTGCTGAATGCCTAACAAGATGTGTGATTCTGAGCCGGTGATGGACGAGTGGGGAGGGCTGATAGGACAATGTTTATAAGTAATGTTTTGAAGGCTGACATGTTTTCGCCTCCGCCGGTCCCGAATCATACAAATAAAGTGTTGGAGGGAAATTAACTTACATTACGAGCGGCATTCTAGTCCGTCAATCTGCCCGCCTTTTGAGTTATAATACCCGCCGCAATGACTCGTCGCAGTCAGCCAATCTATTAAGCAGCTAATAAGCCGTGAATGAGAAACTCTGTTGAAATAACATGAGTCAAGTTCGGGATTATCAACGATTTCGCGAGCACTACAATACAATACGCTGAGCCTAGCCCAAAGTGTTTTTTTTTTTTTTTTTAACCTATATCGATCTTTGTTTTACTTAACTAGAAAGCCGGCTCGTCAAGGCTTTAATCATTATAGCTGGTGGAGTGCTGGTGAAGCTTGCAGTATAATGCCTCACCTCTGGCTAGTCCGGCGTATCTAATCAAATAACTTTACCGCGTTTCCAATTTTGCAAGATGAATATTGATGTAGATCGACGTCAATTCCATCGCTAGCTTGCAACAGTGTGTTTCTTTATCGCCTAGCAAAGGCTCTAGTAAAGCGGTATGGTGCCCCTTGTGGGTGTAACTACGATGTCGAGCCCGCGAACATCCGGCATTAGTGCGCGGACGCCCAAAATAGACACGAAGGTTTTTTTAGAATCGCATTAACGAAGACAAAGACCCGAGAAAAGTTTGATAGCTATCACTCCAGACACCCGATAAAAAGAATTTGAATACTAGGTCTAAGTCCTTAACTAGTCAGATTGGATTGCCAGCGGCGTCAAAACGTTAAATATCCAGGTGTAGTAAATTGAAGTTCAGTCGGCTTGACGCCCTATTTTTTTTTTTTTTTTTGCCCGAGAGTCTGCGGTAATCCTATGAGGATGGAAAAGGATAGTAGGGCGTATCCTCACACGAAGGGCTAATGTACCGACGAGAGAGCGGTGCTAATAAAGCTACTCCTCATTCGTTTAGCCTTGGGCCGAATTCTGAATACTTATCTATGGATTAATTTCTACCTTTTCAAGCTAATAATAAGAATTAAAGAGCTATCATCTCTGGCAATGGATATCTCTGGCAATGGATGATGCAGAAAGCGAGGGAAAGAACACCACACCGCGCAAAATGCCTGCTCCGACCGTCATTATAACCCCTCCAATGCTCACCAACGCCTCTCCTTCTCTCACGCCCGCATATCGAGAAGCCCCTACCACTATGCGTAATTCCCAGAAACATAAAATACTATGGTGCGACTCGACATTGGACCCTGATTGGGAGTTAACGTCTAGCTACAGCATTGTCCCTACACTACCTTACGTTGTGTAATTCAAGTTACTGGCTATTTAGTGACTGCCCGGCCCGTACTCCTTGCTGCCCATGGACTCTAGTCAAGCAACCAACATGATGGTGCCCGGAGCATTCCCTTCATACCGTGCCCTTTTTGGCGGTCTACATTACCTCGTCCGTCGTCCGCGGGTTCCAACATTCGTCGACTCCCATACTTAGGTAAGTACAGACTCTGGCCACTAAGTTGATCCTTGATATCAAGTTGAGTAAATTGATCATGTAACCCTAACGTCGGTGTTGAGTGGACCTGATAGGTACGTACAGCTAAGCTGGCCTAGCAAACATGAAAGACGGGCTGTTGAAACTACTAGTTAAGATATGACGTGTTCATTAGGCTTTTCGGCTTGAGACTGAATGAAGTTGAAGCTTATGTCATTCTGAAGCCTGGATAAATTGTGAAAGGCCGAGGCCTGAGGGGGCGATCAGCACCCGCATGTATAGCCATGCACACAGTCAAACCGACGCTGTCACCTGGTGTCGACAAGAAAGGCCGGAGAAACGTCAAAGCCACTAAATTCGAGCAAACTGAAAAGGTGAGTAGCAGAGACCGGGAGGCCGGCAGACCAGCAGACTGGCGGTTAGTTTGGCCGGGTGCCCGCGGAACCACTTCATACCGAAGTTCCAGCTATTGCACCAGTACCACCGGAAATTGATCATAGCGTTTTGACCCGATTACCTGGCTTTGGATTCGGTTCACTTGTCCTGACATGTATGGATAAAGCTTGTCGAGTTTGGCAATCTTGTTTGATTGCCGAACCATTCGCAGCCTGTCGTGCGGTCCGTGAACCTATAAATGTAAGCATTTCGGCTCGGGGCAGATGTGCAGTTGAAGGGGATTTTGATTTTGGAAAAAGAACTTATGTCTGTAGATCGATACATATATATATCTCTCTACAATCTGAAATAGAATAATGTTCTTTGGCTTGTTATTGACTCTTTGTTTAGTAATACGGGGTGTTATTGCTTGTTCTCCCCTAACCAGCGATGTTCAATTTAAAAGCTAGTTTTAGTTATATCCTGCTTATTTCTGTGGGATCCCCAGCGATGCCTCATCTATGCCAGGTAAACGATCAACAAAATGGAAGTTTTTTGACCGAAAGATAGCTCACATGCCCAACTAACAGTTCCATCTTTAACGCCACTGTGGCCGTCCTGGACCCCTATAAGTCGGAACTATTAGAAGTGATCAGTTTTTCCGGGCTAAGCCATCCCGGCTTAGATGTGTCCGACAAGCAGTTACCGGACATATTATTGGATGCCGCCAGCGGAGTCCTAACAGTTGTCATCCAAGCTGCTAAGTTTTCCTTGACTGGAGGCAACGATGTTAGTGGCGATAATTTCATTATTCAATACGACCTGGTTAGCAAAAGGTCTTTCTTAAGTCATTTTGACAGACACTACACGAGGCCAATTTGGAGGGTTCCTCGATATAGAGCCAGGGCTTGATGGCGAAGTTTTCGTCAACGGAGCTTATCCGGCAAGCATTTTGCGGATTATCAATAATAATAACGTCTCGCCGTACTTCATTTCAAACCCGACAACACCTCATCGGGCATATGGCTTTGGCAGACTAGCAAGATATGGGCACCTCCTAATTACGAACAACAACCCGCATCACCAGCTAGTCAAGTTCGATCTTAGTAGCCCCAATGGGAAAACGCGAATGGTCGTTCAACAGACTCCGTATCACAACTTTAGTGCAGGGACACCACTTCATTCTCAACGGAAGTACGGAGAAAATGTGTCATTACAGACAAAATCCAATGTAGCACACAACACCACAGGAGTTTCTGTCTGGAGTACGTCTGACGGTTGGCAAACAGCGGATTATCATGGATTCATCGATGGTCGCAACGAGTTCGATGATTACGCGCCAGCTATAAGTCAGGTTGATGTTAAAGAAATTATGGGAAGGATTTATTCGAGTGTTCTCTTCTACTACAACACTGCCAACCCATCAATGGCTGGCAACAGATCTAACTTCATGCTTAGAGATATCACACAAGTAGTGTTGGTGCACTGCTAATGCAGTAGGCGTTGGCTTACAGACAGGAAAGGCGTGACTGGTCTGGAAAGGCATGAGCGAATAATATTGTATCATTCATCTCGTCTAATTTTTTCTGTACCAGGTTTGTTGCTCTTTAGAAACCGTTCTCTGTAAGGCTTCTAGGTCTTGGGCTGATCTCATTACCACGTGGTGAGACGATTGGGGTTCATTGTTCGGAAAACATACGGGCTCGCGTCACAGCGCTTGACTTGAGCAGACTCAAAAGCTGCGTGCGGGGTGCGAAAGAAATGCTTGGGCTTCAGGATCATCAATGACTTACAGCAAAAATGCGTTTTGGTTAACCGAGAAAAAGCGAGAATCATAAGGCTGAAGAATGACAAGATTGCCTGAGCAAGAAGAGTGAAAACTATCACGAATATACAAAGGTCCAAAGACCTGAAAAGCAGAGTTCCTCTGAAGGAGGTACTATTACATAGCAACATTCTTTCACCAGGGTCTTCTCGGCAAATTTACTAGCAAAGGTAGCTAGTCAGGAATCCTGATGGGGGAAACATGCTAAAAGATTTCAATATGATGAACTCTCATGATGGTTGATGTACCATATATGATAGATATGGAGTATACGTTAATACTGAAATGCAACAAGACGAGGTTGGCAAGCGAGGAGTTAGATTTGGGGATGATACGAGGGAATATAAGGGTGTGGGCGGGTGATATCTGGTTACACCGTTACCTTGGATTTTGAGTTTTATTTTCAGTCATACATTAACTAAAGCGCCTTCGACGCACACGCCAACTACGCTCCTTTCTTTACCTACATTACCTTGAAAATTACTCAGGGTAGTTCTTATCTTACTCCAACATATTGACATACTATTGTTTGCATTATCAGCAGCCACCCTCGGGCGTGCATACATTGAGAGGTTCTAACCAGATTTAGGCTGGGCAACCTCGAATAATATCGTTTTCTTCCAACTACTCTTCGTTTCACTTGCCTAAGCCAACAGTGGAACCAGGCGGCTCAACAAGAGATTCATGACCAACCGAACAGCCAACACACCGACTGCCCAAGGCCTTAAGACACAACTTGGTTGTCAAAGTTGACGTCTGCCGCGGGCGTGTCTGGCATGCAGCAGCACTACCTGTGCCACCAGCACCGTGGCTGCCACAATATTCTATATACCCCAGAAGAAATCGACCAAGTCTATGTCAGACACGCCGTCCAGGGGCCCAGGGACTTCATAGACCCAGCTGTAGCAAGGCAAAGTCCGAGAGCTATTGAAGTGGAAACTAGTCAAGCTTCTGGGACCTCTAGATGGAACCTGCATATTCTATCTTCATTCAATGTCTCTTTTGAATTGTCAAAGTTTGAAGGACATATTCGCAGTTTCCTAGCAGTAGATCTTGGTATAGTTGGGCAGTATGGACACCCCTGGAGGCTGATTTAATCTTGGTTCGCGCATGAGTAGAACAAGAATGGATCCTTTGTTTCCGACGACATTTCCTTATGTTTCGTGATCGAGCTGTGGTATCTGATAATGACACCTCTGGTCAAAGTTGTAGGTGGTTGTGCAGAACATAGAGTCTGATGGATGCTTCAGGCACAACCCTGGTCGTTGACCTGGTCGGAGGTCTGGGACAGCGGGGCTAATCTTCTTTTGGTGGGTATTGCACCCCGTATGTGGTGTTTAACTACATCCACCGCTGACTAGCGCTGATTTTGTTCGATCCACTCTCCAAAGAATCCTCGCAAAGTAAAGACAATACGCGGACCGAGGATCATGAGGCACAATTGGGTGCAGGAATTGCCTCTCCGTGACTCGGCTACGTGAACAAGATTAATCATCCCACGATATATATACTTGAGGACGACAATGCTGCTTGAAGAAATTTCCTCAAATGTTCTCATCAATCTCTTGTAGCCGCAACTCTTTTCCAGACTACGGAGCCTTGACACTCTTTAGTCTTTACGGGCATCGGGTGTAGATCCGTTGTCTCTCAACATGAAGAACGTCGGCGTAATCATCAGCTTTTTCGCGGCGAGCATCGTTTCGGCATCCACAGCGATAAATGAAAGCCCCTCAGTGAAGATTGGGTGTACGACCTATCAAGGAGTTCAGAAGGAGGATGCAGGGTGAGGTTCCTGTACACCAGGCCCAAACGTTTACAATACCACAAACTAACCCCATGAGTTAGCGTCAACGCTTACTACGGCATCAGATATGCCTCGCCCCCAACAGAGGACCTAAGGTGGAGGGCACCAGTTCCTCTTGATCCAAGGAATGCTCCTGTCGGCTTTGTAAATGCAACCACCAGAGGGCCGGCTTGCCTGCAGAACTCACCTCCGTGGCAACCTGCTAGTTCCTACATAATGATCGAAAGCGAAGATTGCCTGCTAATGGACATTGTAACACCGATCAATGTCAAAGGTAAATTGCCAGTTTTAGTCAATATTCATGGAGGCGGTAAGTTGGACCTTTTCTAATGTCACCATATAATCGTGCTAGGTCTTCTGACAGAACCTCAGGTTATGTCTCAGGCGTGGCAACCCAGGGAGACAGCATAGTTTACCACTCGAACGGAAGCATCATCTACGTCGCCATCCAGTATCGGTTAGGCCCGCTTGGTTTCCTAGCTGGCGAAGAAGTAGCGTCAGATGGAACACCCAATGCTGGTTTGCTGGACCAGCGCGCCGCACTTGAATGGGTGCGTCAGTACATCCATCATTTCGGGGGTGATCCGGACAAGGTAACCATCACAGGCGGAAGTGCCGGTGGTGGCAGTGTAGTGATGCAGATGATTCTTGATGGAGGCGAGCAAAATCCCCCATTCAGGGCTGTGATTTCAGGTACGGTGATCAATAATCCCCCCCCCAATACATTTTCATGCGGTCATACTAAGTAGAAAACAAACAGAATATCCCTGGATGACTCCCATGTACCCGACCGACTGGTATAATAAACAGTATGAGGGTCTCCTGTCTGCTTCCGATTGTGACGACATCGCCTGCCTGAGAAGTCTCCCTGTTGATAGCTTGAAGAGCGCAACTAAAAGTGCCGCTGAGATCGCTTATAACAATGGTGATTTCGGGTACGGAACATTTTACTGGGGTCCTAGCGTTGACGGCAAACGTATCCGGGACTATCCTCTTAACGAGTTCCGCAATAGTCATTTCACCAAAGTGCCATTTGTGGTCGATAGGGAAGGTTATGAGGGTTACGTATTTACTAACCCTTCTACGAAAGCCGAAGAAGACGTCGCTACGTCACTCGAGATGATTTGGCAAACTAAGAACAAGACCTTCATTAACCAGGTTCTAGAACTTTACCCTACAGATCAATTTAACGCTACTCTTCTGGACGATTTTCGAGGGCTACGTGTTCTATCGGGAAATACTACTATCAAAAACTCGTTTGCAAAACTTGAAAACATAGTATCCGATGTCCTTATCGATTGCCAAACCTCCGCTATCGCCAAATATATTTCCAACAATGGGCTAGCTGCTTACAAGAGTAAGTAGGATAGATATCAATACTCGTCTCCTATAGAGAAAACTCCTATTTCTCCCTCATAGGAACACTTAGAATACAGCAAAGCCTACAACACCGCCCCTCATAAACCCACGTCCTATGATTACATGTCTATACATGTCTATTTCGGGGGCTATTGCTAGGGACCCGGCTAACGTTTATTCTGCAGTGACTTTCAACGCTGGATCTCAACTCCATGGAGCTACGATGGAATTCTTATTCTCTTCTTCTCCCAACCGTAAGATTCATTTACCGCATCCCCCTGTTTCTTCTTTCGCAAAACGCTTGTATAGAGAGTTGGTGCCTATATCAATGTGAAGAGAAAACTAATCGACATCCTAGCAACCGGAGCAGCCGGGGCTGGCGGCATTCCTATCGCCTACCCTAACGCCACCCTAGCCTCGTACATGCGGGACTACTTTGTCTCCTTTGTCCTCTATATGGATCCCAACCAATACGCCTACGGTCAAAAGCCACCTAGCTGGCCTCGATTTACCAAAGAGGACCCAAAGGTGCTCCGCGTTGAATTTGAGAGCATCGGCGCCAGCCTTGATCCGGAAGACAGTCCTCAATGCCGCTTCCTTACTGCGGCGCCGAGAGATGTCTTCGGGGTTTAATTCCCTGGATAGGCCTGTAAAGAAAAGCGTGGCTGTATAACCAACGGCCAGCGCCATGCCGGCATTAAAATCGACCATCATCTCCTTATGATGAAACTTCGTACTCTCAGAAATACTGTACTTTTCCTGTATACATATAGCGTTGTACGCATTTAAGTCTCTTGGTAGACAACAATGACACTATTATTACTTAGCGACTCGGCTCCTCGCGCTAACTGCTTCTGATTGACTGCTGAAACTGGCGGGCATGGCGTGGTTGACGTGTCGAATCTTTGGGCACAGCCTAGGATTTCACATGATGGAGAGATGGGCAAAACTAAAAAGTTGAAGGCGAGATGGAAAACTTTACATGCAAAGAGGACATAACATGCGAAAAAACGTAGTGATGCTACCGAATCTAAGCGTTCCTGCAATGCAGTAAGATGTCGGGTAGCCCTCCAGGTCTGTTTTGTCTTGACTCATTACAAGCGCTAATCACATTTCTTATTCTCTTTGCTAGGTAAATAGGGATGAGAGGAAAATAGTATCATAGCATAGATAAGTTTCTCAAAATGAAACAGAGAGAACTAGCTCCGCGGTCCTTGTTGGCAGATCAGGCTTTGCTTCGGTATCAATCTTTCCTAACCGCCTTCTTCGTCTATTTCCACCTCCAGCATTAACACAACCACAGGGTACGCGAACCTTTACGCAGCCACTAACACCGACACCAACGCCGACATAAGACATTCATCTCTTGTAATCTTTAGGCCTTGGCTTCGATGATAACTGAAGCCTAGGCATGGTCTCGGTTCGACAGAGCCCGGTCGTCATGACTAGGTACTCTTTAAGATTCAGAGTCCCGCGGCCGTGATAGACAAACATTGAGAAAGGCATGGGAAGACCGAACATTTTGGTCCACATGAACAGATTGTCACGATTTTCCTTCCTACAAAACAATTTCGGCCGGACAAAGAGTCCCAGAGCACTACACATTTCACTTTGCCAAAGTTCGGCGATGGTCTCCTTGGCTAGAGGACCACGTACAGGAGAAGCCTCGATCTGTTGACTTCTCCGGCTCCCAGAAACATCTTCCTCAGCAATAGCTTTGGGGATCATTTCATGGCTACTAGCGGGCTCTTCAATATTGGTCTTTGGGTCTTCAACGGGCTCGCCCTCCCTCGTCCTGCTCTTACAGAAAGCTGCAACATATCGGTAGCTGCTCTGCTTGAAGATGCGGCCTTCCATGTTAGCGTATACTTGGAACCGGACACTGTTCAATTCCCCAGCACACAGCGGCCAATGTCAAGTCCGGTACGGTAGCAGAAAGATTCCTCTTCACTCATTGAAAATACCGTCTTAGTACTGCCAATACTGGCTGTTACGGTCACGCGTTTAAGTGTTTTGGGATTGACATGAACACAGATGTATAACAAAGGTGATCTGATGAATCGGACATCCAACCTGCGAATAAGGGGGCCGACTCTTATCATGCATGATGGGTGCCCAGAACTTCGAACAACGCAAATCGTCAGATGGTAGAGAAACATCCATCGGTTCCGAACAAATCCAATCCGGAAAGGAGAGCACTTGGTCATCGTTTCATATGAAAAACCATCACCTCCCCTTCTCGGGCTCCCGATACAAATACGCCTTCAAACCGTCCCAGTACTCCAGCCCTTCCAAGATGGTCTGCTCAGCCAACCTCACCTCCAATTGGCCGTCATCCAAGAGCTCTAGCAGTTCCTGTACCCTGTTAACCTCCTCCTCCAGCCAAGACAGCTCGTCTTTGACCAAGCCAATCTGCCTTCTCGTTGCCTCTCCCATTTCCGTTGTCAGCTGTGACAGTAGGTCACCTGAATTCGCCAGATTCTGAGAGAGCTCCATGTTGGAGTAGTATTGACCGAGCGCGGCATCGTCTCCGTCCGCTGGCACAGCAACAACATCTTCATCGTCATTTTTAACCTTCACAGCAAAGGGGACTATATTTCTCCCTTCATTAGTCACCTGAGAGTTTACAATGGCTGAGATGGGGCATGACCAACCTCCCTGCTTCTGCAAACGCCGATGTTCTCGCGATGCCTCATCAGCTACCCTGTGCATGAGATGGTTGACTCGCCTTAGCTCATCACTGTTAGGCCAGGAGCCGGCTCGGTCGATTGCCGGGGCTCGATGCGATCTTGCCATCGCCAGAATCTCGCCATACGCGATTAGCCGTCGGCGCACTCGGTTCAGGTGCTGCGGTGGTTGCCAAAGCAGCCACCACCTACTCCAGGTCTCGGGGAGGAGACGACAACGAAGGAACGAGATCATCTATCGGTTTCGTCAGCCCAAATACATCGTTGTCGGAAACTGCCATTCTTCGCCCCACACAGAATACGTACGATTCCTTTGGTCGGTTCTTGGACGTCGGGAGTGGGATAGTTGAGCAGCGTAGCTCGAAGCGAGATAATGGCTCGCTCCTCAGACGTGAGGTGCTTCGCCATAGTGACACGCCAGTCTCGATTCAACGTCACTAGTCCCCGTACCGTTGACATGACGTCTTCCATGTCATTGAGGCCGACAGCGATGGTGTTGACAAGTGAGCCAACGGTTGTCCCGTGCCCGGATTGCTGAGATAGCTTCTCTACGTCGAACCGGATGCTGTCGAACCCACCACGCAGCGCCGATGCGCCGTGGAACGGCGGCTTCATCTGTGAATCATGGATTGCTTGGATGACTGGGACAACGGAGGCCGCTGCGGTCGAAGCGAGCAGCGTAGCGTCTATGGTGACGGTCACGTCACTGTTGCTCGAGGATCCAGGAGACACAAAGTATCCACGAAGCCACGCAACGACTGAAAGACACTTGGAAATGGAACGGAAGTTAAGGGTAGCCGCGCTCACCCAGGAGCTGACGGCGTCCAACGTAGCTGAGAGAAGCAGAGACACTGAGACAGTAACCACGGTTATGGCGACGAAAAAGGCAACATATTTGGACCACAACAACGTTAGGAGAAACTTCAAGATGGTGAGCGACCATTGTCCGGCCTTGGCTGCTGGCGAAACGACCTGGTCGTAGACCCGGATAATGGCGCTTTCATCTGGGGTCTGTTGCCCCTTGTTGCCGCTGTTGCTTTTGCTGTTGCTACTGCTTTTGTTGTGAGCGGCGTAGTAGTTGAAGACGGAGTTGTTCTTGCTGTTGTCGTGGTACACGGTGGCGTTGTTGTGTGTCGTCAAGGATGCTTTCGTCGCTTTGTGGAGACTCAAACTCTTCTCGACGAACGGTGACAATGTAGAGTTGCGACGGCCAACGAGCTCTGACTCGAGCTTAGTCGCTTTATGTTCGCTTGGCTGGCCTTTGAAGGCGTTCGCCAAGTTGCGCATTGCGATTTCGAGCCCCGGGGGGCGGCGCGGACGGTCTCCAGGGGCACGTCGCTCATTGATACGGCTGCTGGTGCTGTTAGCGCCAGACATCTTGCTATATTCAGATATGGGAAACAAAAGATGAAACAAAATTGGCAGAGAGATAGGGATTGTAGACATGAGCGTCGCTGGGTATTCGTGAGTTATAACATCATGGACTGTCTGCTTTATTTGCTTTCTGTTTTTTCATTGTCCCCTCTTCTGGCCGGGTTGAATCCGGACCGGTTTTCCGAGGTTGAATCCAAAACCGAATTCTCTGATAATGTGCCTTTTGTTGCCGGTATTACTGTTGAGACCTCCATGCCGCAGGAAGTGTGTGGAAACAAGCTGGCCTGGACAGACAAAGGGGAACATAGTGAGTTGTCAAGTCTCATGTCTATATAGAACCAGTTTAACTAATGATAGAAACATCAATATCAAGGCCTCTTACATAAAGCCTTTGGAAAACTCATACGAGGGAACTACAAACGGGAAATGTATCTCAGCTGGGTATCCCTCACCGGAATTCTCTCCTCCTGCAATGCAACAGACCCCAATCATATTCACAACGCACGACACTCCAAAATGGACAACGACAGCGACTACAACTATGCTGAAGCACAACCTCCCCGTACACTAGACCTACATGCTTCACAGACACAGCGGCGACGCAAATTCTCGGCCGTTCTCGGGTGCGGCATGCTACTCGCCGTGCTATCTTCCATCGCCCTGGTCCAGAAACCAGATGCACACGAACCGGCACAACGCGCTGCAGCACCCAGCACAAGAGACACGTCCCACACGGAAGCATTTCGCAAAATCTGCCAGGTTTCCTATGAAGTCTCAAGCCTCCCCTTCTCCCCCGGCGCCTCATGGCCAACACTGGACGAATTTTTGTCCATCGACGTATCGGAACCGCCGTTCGTCATGTCAGACCCTGAAGCCGCAGCGTCGTCATTCAAACAGCAGGAAAAGGCCGTGCTGCTCGGTTGGGTCACCGCTTACGAGCGGCTTCTCGGAGAAGACGACAGCAGTGTTGATGGGGCAGACGGATATCAATACTGGCCATCGGGCGATGGTGGCATGAGGAGAACAGCAAACGCGATGGTGGCGGCCGCCACGACGCTGCAGGATGCCGACGCACGGGCGATGTACCTTTACGAGCTGCTTCCCAAGATGACAGAAGCAGGCAACGCCGCGATCGCAAGGCGCCGGGGAACGTCATCTTCGGTAGGGAAGGAGACTGAACGGGCCCGAAAGGAGGCTATGATGCTCTGGTTGAGGGACGCATGTCGAGCGCGAAGGATGTGGGAGGGCGTGCAGAGTGGAAGGGGAGGACAAAAGAATGAGGGAGTAGTCTGATGTGTTTTACGTCGTCTGCAGGAACCCGTTAAAAGTCGATCCCTGGTCTTTGTCTCGCCAAGCCGGGCTGCCGGTCTTTTCATACGGGAACGAGCGGGAATGAACGGGAGAGAAATATGGCGGTGTGTGTGTGTCTTTGATATCGAGACAAAAGCTGACCAGAGATGAACGAAGCTGGTAGAAGGCCAAGATGCTAGGATAATTCCCAGTGTATTCATACCTAGGATCAATAACAAAAAGTGGCATGGCAAACAAACATCTGGATCATGATGTCCGAAAGACACGCAGCAAACCACACTTCTACTTCTCCCAAGCCAAGCAGCAGCAGCATTGCCTTCTCCGGTCAAGTTTTCGTTCAAGCCGGCGAGAGTACGTCCAGTCCATGCATTGTCCCTAGTGTCTTTCTTCCTACAGATCTAGCTTGCGCGAACTTATGTCTGACAACCACCACCCAGGCTCCATTTCAGACCTGGCCGCGCGACACAAGCAAGGCTTCGACCGTCTGAGGAGGAGCATGGCCACTTCCGCCGTCGACAGGGGGCTACGCGCGAGACAGGTGCTCCGATTCCTCCGCAGCTCCGACGATAGCCTGGAGACGCACCGTTTTGAAGCAAACGCTGAACTGGAACGGATCGATCCCGGGCTCAAGGCTATCACGCACCTGGCGTCCACCACCGATGAGAAGGAAGATGAGGAGGTGTGGATGACGAGTTGGGTCAAGAACAAGGGGGCGTTGGCGGGGTACATAAAGAATCACATGAGCAAGTGGCTCGTTCTCGCACCGGTGAGAGGAATCGAGGCCGGTGACGTTCAAGATCGGGATACTGGCGAGGATATCAGACACGTCCCGGGAACCTTCCCAGCCTTGCCTCCGAATACACCTCCCACGTCTTCATCTCCTCCAGCTGGTGAGGACAAAACGCCAACTGAGACGGCAACAGCAAGGCCAGTCAACACGGGTACATCTCCAACGGAAGACGAGGCAGAGACTGAGGTAGCTCGTCGACTGTTCTCACAATTCCAGCTTTCGAACGGACCCGCCCAGAGGCCTTCTTGGGGAACGAGGACCGACCTGGATCCAGCTGCCTTTGGATCTTACGTCTCTTTCGTCGAGGCCACAGCCCGCGAGAAGGGTAACATCCCCGAGATGATGGCTGCCAGAGCATCACAGCCGCCTGATGGCACGGTCGACGCGGGATGGTACGCTTGGTACCGGGAGAGCAAAGGTCATGGCAAGCAGAGGAGATCTTGAAAGGGGGTTGTTATGTGAGAAGACGTGTAAATGCGGTTTAGGTGGCATTTGGACGCATCCATCATGTAGGGCAGTGCCATTCAAACAGAGTTGTATGTGTGTTTCAGTATTCTGATCGAACCTGAGTTGAGTAATGAAATGAATTACCAAGAGCTTCAAAAACCTGTATGGAGGTTCCAGTCCACCGCATAGAACCCGAATCTTCGAGTCAAGCCCAGGCTTCGGTCTGGACGCAGACGTACATTTCACTTTCCACTAGTTACCTGTCGTCGCCTCCTCGCTTGCGCTCCCAACAACGTCCTTCTCTTTTCCTTTTCCATGCTTAGACCGCTGCTTCTTGTTCTTCTTTTTCTTCTTCTTCTGGTGCGTCTTGCAGTTCATCTCCGACGAGGACCCCTGGCCATCATCATCGTCTTTAGCACCACCACCGGCATCCACTATGAACGGATCACATAGTCCTCTAATGCCGAAATCGCTGCCACCGGCGTGGGGCGTCTTCTTAGTATTGGACGGCGATACCATTCCCACAGACGCAATGGTATGCTGGAGCCTGGATGCCTCCATCTCGATCGAAGCCATTGTCTCCTCCTCGTCAAATACCTTATCCAGCAATTCTCTCCACCGACGCAAGGATAGCCTGTGAATTTGCGTCAGCTCATCGAGCCTAGCCTGCTCGTTCGTCCTCGCACTCGGTTGCACGGCGGGTATCGGTGTGGGCAGGTTATAATGCTGATGAGTGCGGCTGTCGTCCCGGATGGAGGCGTTGATCGGTCGCGGCGGTGTGGCAGCGAGCTGGAGGCCCGAGAGGAATTGGCTCGTTGCAAGGTCTATTGGCGTGTGAACTGAAGCTGGTGCTGCTAGGTTGAGTTTGTTAGCTGAGCATGCATGAAGAGGAGACTTGAGACCGCCTCGGTAAGGGGGGCCTTTACCAGGTCGTGGGGCTAGAGGAGGGCTGGAGAGGAGATCCCCCATGCGAGACGGTTCATCACGAGGATAATGCCACGACCGTGCCTGGCGGTCTAAGAGGGCTTCTTGTGGCAGCCGGGCAGGCGTCGACGGCCAGGAGTTCAGACGGCTGATGTCGGAGGGAACTACAGATGGGGCGGCGGTCAACGGCTTGCTGTTGAAGAGGGAAGGGAAGTAGGTCATGAGGTCGTTTGTGCGGACCTGCGTCTCGTGTTGCATATCTTCCCACGGCCTTCCGGCAGCTAGATGTTGGACAGCCTCCAACGTCACTGGCGAGAAGTTGAGCGTGTCGGCCGGCTCCCCCTTCTCTAAACGCTGCAGGCTGTCATAAGACAAGGAAGACATTGGCTGTACCCGAAGGCTTCGAAGAGGCGGTGCCGCCGTTGAAAATGAAGCCATAGCGTTTCGACGATCGACTTGATGACTGGAATGGGAATGAGAGACAATGGAGGGTGTTTCTCTTGATCTGTTCTTGAAGAGACGCAACGAAAAGTAATGCGATTCCAAGCGTACAAGATTGCTTCCTTGTGTTCAACGTTACAGATAACGGCGGTGAGAATGCAAACGGTGGACGGACGGAAAGGATGTAGTTAATAACGTAATCACTTCAAGCCTGGTCCAGGCTCGGAAGAGGTGGAAGGGGAGTACAAACAGTCATTATCGGCGCCCATTTCATATCTGTTGGTAAGAGTAACTCTCTCATTCAAGGACAGTCCTGGCTAAGATCTTTCTCTTACACAACCAGCATGGCAACATCATCGCAACTTCTGGCAAAACCGGGCCTAACTCCGGGCTCAGAGTCACCCATGCTCGTGAAGTGGCGGGACTGCTTTCTCGACCAGCTGGTACCCAAAACACCAGGCCGCAAGTCGCCACGGCGTATCCGCATCTCGTGGACTGTAGATGAACGCAACATTTTGCGTGGGTTCCTCGCGCGTCACTCGCACTCGCCGGCTTCGCTCTCGCCATCTGATCGTTTCTCTTGCGTTGGCTGTACTGATGAGAACCTGAGAACTGTCGCCGCCTCCATCGACCTAGACACGACGCGCATCACCGACGCGCAATGGTTCGGGTTTAGAGATCGCATGCTCACGCACTTTGCGCACCAGATGAGCGGTTGGGTTAATGATGGCGTTGTTACGCAGAAATTCGATGCCGATGCTGGTGGGTTCGTGTTTACGTGGAATGAAGAGATCCGCATTGCCTGGATGAACATCGCCGAAAAGGTCCCACGTTTATCTGTAGAAACTTCGCCGGGACGGACGCAGTCTGGTGAAGAGGTCGAGAGCAAGGATCGTGGAGCTCTTCACTCTGCCCCCCCTACACTCACTCAAGCACGGCTGCACGATGAAATGCAACCCAATCTTGTCTCCGAAAGCTCGAGCTCACCCAATTCAAATGACTCTTCGGACTCATCTGGCTCCTCCTGTTCAGGTTCTTCTGCATGTTCAGATTCATCAGAGTCAGCAAACCCGACAAACCATTCAGTCTCCGATTTTGCCGCAGTCAAGTCTGAGTCCCTCACACAGCATATCCGCGCAACTCGTCGCAGAATGGTCGATCTAGCGATGCAAGAGCGCGGATTCCGATTTCCCTCGCTGCCCAGGGACACCGCGCCGGTTACTAGTCAGCGAGACAAAGATGTGGAGGCCATCTTAGCGGGCCTGGTTCGAGATCGGGTGAGACTTTGGGCGCAACTGGAGGAGGCGGTGGACAAGGCTGATGTGAATGCATGGCGCAGAAGCACTAGGTTCCTCCGTCACGCCTTCAGCCGTTTGTTGCATGAGGACGGACAGTAGATAGTTCAAGCGTTGTGTGCTCTGGCTTGGTTTAGCTCACCCGGCTCAAGTTGAATTCAAGACCTCAAATCTTCTGTTTATCACGGCGATTGCTGTCCGTAGTGCCCTCCACTTCGTGTGTGCAGCTCTGTATGCAGTTCTGGGATGCATGCATGCAAGGGATGAACATGTTCATGCAACTCAATAGATATGTGTGGGCATCCGGAACCCCATGCGGAAGGCCGGCCAAGAGAGCCAGCATCACCACTCGCTATTCACCCACTGCTGGGGACGATCACGCACGAATTCGCATGAATTGTCGTCATTCTGCTACTTCACCGCTCCTTTGGCCGCAGAGCTGTGAGTCCAAAGTGAGTGACACTTAGCTAACGACAACTTCGTCGTCAAACGACATGTCGCAACCGTGGGTCTGTATGTCTAGGTCATACAGACACTTTTTCGTCCACTCAATTTCGCCGTTCAGGGTCGTCAACCTAACAATGTGAGACAAGAAGAAGTCAGAGTATGGAGGACACGACAAACATAACTAACGTTCTACTCAATGCGCGTGAGTAGAAGAAGGGGAGGATAGACTGACCTTTGACCAGCTCTACCATAATTACACCTGTTTCTCCCTTCATCAGTGTATAATGTCCTGACACTTCCACTCTGAAAACCAACAACCACATCAAAAAGAGGGAAATTGACGAGATTTGAATGATGCCCTCTTCGGGGGCCCATCACGGACCCAATGAGTCTCATGAAATACACTTCTCAATGAGTTGCAATATCTTCCTCATGCACAGAAGGTTGTAGCATGACTGGTCCCTTTTCAAGGTTCGTCGCGGAACGTGATGCTGGAGTTTGTGTTCCCGTTGACTGACTTGAATCAGACGTCACCCACACAAGGGCATCAGGAGCAAGCAATATTCCGAACAGCAGTAGCAAATGCTAGTCGTCCATCTCGCACCTGCAACCTCGATCTGCTACATCCACCTCAAGTCCCTCGCCACACACTTCGTACATCATGGGCACGTCCGAAACTCCCTAACGTCCTTTTGGATGGTCAGGTTGAGTATGTCGGACAAAGTCACATCGAGGGTGGGCTCCCACTGCTCAGCTTCGGTATGAGGGGAGTTGGTGTAAATTTCTTGGGGCAGCGCGTTTCCCTCTATCGCATTCTCTGCTCATTGAGTTCCTTCTTTCGCAAGATGTGTGTGGTCTGGCCAGCCATGCTCATCGATGGAAAGGATACCTAATAAGTGGAGGATGAGAATGGGAGAGTGAGCCGCACTAAGCGAAACCCACCTGACTCAGAATGCCAAATCAAGCACATCGGACAAAGTCGCGTCCTACCTTCGGAAGAGTAAGGTCTGGTCTGGTGCAAATTTCTTGGGGCTGCGCGCTTCCCTCTACCTTATCCTCTGCTCGTTGGGTTCCTTTATCCGTGTGGTGTGTGTGGTCTGGCCAGCCATATTCATCAACCGATGGGACGCCGTACAAGTGGAAGATGAGAATAGGAAATTAGCAGCCCTGTGCTGAGACAACTCTGAAGGTTTGGTACGTTGCGTGGAACGAAGTCGTAAGATTTCGAGGCATGACAAAGGCCGTGACTAGGGTCGTGTGTTGAATGTATCTGCGGTCTTTACCAAATACCCTTTGTCAACTATCAGTCAACTGCTGCATGTGCTGTCCCAGCTCCGTATACCGCTGGGGTTGTTTTGGTCTCGAGAGAAAGACTGTGGCTTGATCACCCATGGTCTTTTTCTCAAGACCCGATGCCGCGGCGGAGTAATGCAGGGACTGGGTTTGGTGTGACCAATGACTCCGTATATGTAGCACTGTCTTGCTAGGTGGCCCACGAGTACAGTTCAAATAAGTTTGATTCCGTAGGGTTTTTGATGTTACGTTGAGTATTAGAGGTGTTCTTGTTGCTGTTGTTTTAGTTGTCGGGAGCAGGAGAGTAAAAGCCCTAGGACGTAACTACGTGTTGCTGGCAGGCGGCAACACTTGGCCACGGCAGGTGGGTATTGATGACTCAGCATGTGTATTTGGTACCAACCGGGGGGCACCGAGGAACTTAGCGGAGACACACCACTTTTACCACTAATTTTGTCCTTTTGCTTGGTGCCGTTGTGACGCCACCAACTTTTCTCGTGTGCTGCGGTTGGATGTTGCTTACGTAATCCGATACGTCCCCGGTTAGCAAGAGCAAGTTGAATTCATCAAAAGCACCAACTGTGGCTGGTTTATTAGGGTGTAAACTTGCTATGTCTACTTTGGCTTTTATAATCTCTTCTACGGAGGTCTAAATACAGATGGTGTTATTTCCCTCACCAAGTAATCAACCAAACCTCGTAGTTATGTAACTCACTTTGACAGCATAGAACCACGAGATATACTACAATAGCACTCTTTATTTATGCAGCAGCATTACCGAAAACCGGCTCCATTCGAGCAAATGTTTCCGTTTCGTCATCCGTCATGGGTCTGTCATCGAAAACTTCACCGTCAACTTCATCTCCACCGGCGGTCGTCAACTGCTCGGCGACCAAGGAGCGCGATTCTGAGGCCATGCGCTTCTGTGCTGACACGAGACGTGCTAGATCTGCCGAGACATTTAGTGCCATGCTTTGCACTCTTGCGCGTACCGCCTCCACCATTTCAGCTTGTGCTAATGGATGTGGCATGACGTTATGCCAGAGTTGCGCGCGACGAGGTGGGTGTATATGTAGTAGTTCCCGGCCGTCCTTTGTAAACTCAATAGATGGCGCATCCTCGTACGAGACCCTGACCCAGCCGTAGCCTTCCTGGAGGTCCCCAAGAGAAGACTGCAGGGCTGACAGGCGTGTGCAGATGGAACGAGCCGATATGGTCGCCCTAACCACAGCCATCTCCTGGTCCATGATGGATGACGTGCGCAGCACCGACAGACGGGCAGCGGCTCGCTGTAGATCAGAAGCAGCCTCTTTGCGTCTTCGGTGTTTGTCGGAACTGAAGTATTGTTCCCAGAGCGTGAGATGTGGCCGTGCAGACGGGCGGGATTGTTCAGCAGGCAAGAGCGGATTCCACATTCTGTTGACTCGGATGAGCCGGAAGAGGCTGTCTATTTCGCTTGCCATTCCCGTCAGATGGCGTGCGAGCACCACGAGTGCAGGTTCCTTGAGGCCGCGAGTCTTTTCTTTTCCCGTGCTCTGAGCCGCCCCTGGGCCGTTGCCACTCTCATGCTGGGTATCTCGCCATTGTTCGAGGAAGTTGACGAGAGGTCGTATATCTGCGGTGGCGGAAACATCATCAGGGTCGAGTCTCGGCATTTGACAGACCGGGTGGTAGCGGTAAGCGTCGTCGTCGGAGCGGCAGAGCTCGAAAAAAGTGCAGTGTTCGTTAATGAGGAGTTCGTCAACAATGGTCTTGTTGTAGATGTCAAGGACGTGACGAATCGCGTTCGAGGTGTCGTGAACCGCCAGGCGCTCTGAACCATTGAAGTTTCCGTCGGTATTGTTTATGGCACGAAGCCTTCTCTTCCGCAAAGCGCTCAAGTCATCAGCCCCTGACGAGGCAATGAAGGAGGTTGCAGCAGGATCAATGACAGTGTTCCTGAGCTCGTCACGTGCCCATTCCAGGGCAGACAGCACACTTGGAATCCAGAGGAAGCCGGCATTGTTCTCTAGGTCAAAATCCCATATGTGCTTGGCGGCATCTGCGGATTTGGGGATGGCGAGGGCCAGGTAGCGGGCAGGGCGACGAAGATTGTCGTTGAGAGGCTGGATTCGGGCGAGTGAGCGCACAATAATGCGAGAGAGATCGCCGGCTTCCGATAGTGGTGATGTTTTGCTATAGGTTCGCACAAGGTAGGCGTCGTCGGTAGGTCGAGGGCCCGATACGGCGCCAGTGCGGCCCATGGTGAGGATGGTCTGTGGTATGGCAGCCCAGGCCTGGGCAAGGGCAAGAAGATCATCCAAGATGGTCATGAGGACCTCTGTGTTTTCCACCTCACCAGTTCTTCTCTCGCTACAACAATCCGTTTCTTCTTGTGGCTGATGTAGAGGCTTTGGTGAGGACGAGGTATTCTTGAAGTCAGAGAGGAGGAGATGGATGACGACAGCGAGGATGACAGGGAGGAGGAAACCAAGTGCCAGACGCCAAATCGCCACTCTTGTACTTCTTCTTGTCGATTGGGGGTCATGGTTCTTTTGTGCTGAGTCCACAGGGACTCTCGGTGGGATGATGATAACGGGGTCGCACTCGAGGATGAAGTGTGGCGGGGTTGGGGTCGACAAGATGGGGGGCGAATGATGCAGCAAAATGCTCTGGTGGTCGTTGAGATGCAGAGACAGGGGACGGTCGGGGTCGGGCTCAAAGGAGGCATGAAAGCAAATCTCGAGGGGTTGCAAAACGGTATCGTTGTCGACGTCGACTTCGTGGTTGATATCGTGGTTGGGGTTCGAGTTGGGGCGAGTTGATATCCTTCGACGAGAGGGGATGCCAACGCTGAAACGAAGAGCGCTGAAGCCGTCTTGTGGATGTGTTGGAGACTTTTGCATTCGGGGTTGGTGAAGAAGAGATTGAGAAGGCGAAAGGCGGGCGTCAGAGTTGACTGGTGTTGTTGTGGTGATGTTTTCTCCGGTCGTAGTAGGTTCAGCCACAGCCAAAACATGAGCCTCAGGCTCACAGTCACAATCTCCCTCAGCCTCGCGGGCCATGGCAGCTGTGGACTTGCCGAGCTTGGGAAGTATATGTTAGTGCTAGCAGTTACTCTGGTTAGCTGTAGTAAGGTCTTTTTAGGGGTGGATAGCTTCTTCATTGGCCAAACGGAAAGGAGAGTTGGAAGGATCTGAATAAGGCACATCTAAATCGCTACGTGTGTCTTTTAGCCATTAAAGTCTTCATAAATGACATCTCGCCGGTAATTCTTAGTACAACCAAGTATTTGTTTCTACTGTTATCATAATTTGCTTGTTTGTGTTTGTCTTTCATTCATCCACTTTTGTTTGCGCAACCCCTGTATGCTGTGGTTGATTGCTGGTCGACACGCCCCCTGTTAACAGCCACCCTGTTATGTAAGCCCAATAAGTTAGATTCACCCATTAAGTGCATTCAGAACATCCAATCCATCGTATTACATACCACTACCTCTGTCAAACCCCCTCAGCTCTGTAACTGAGGGCTTGGGTACGTACTGGAGGTACAAATAAGTATGTAATCCAGCGCGAACCAACCGTGCCAGTTTGGGCGAGGTACAGAAGCGACCGTGCACTCAGAATTTGAAGAAAAAAAAAAAAAAAAAGACTGCGACTAATACATAACAATAGAGTCTCTTGTTATTTGGGTTGATTATGCAAATTACCCACAGCGAATGTAGTGAGTGTTGTAAAGTCGTCCACACTCTGGCCGGTGCACTACGTTGAGAATGGAGAGGACGGTGCAGCCAATCACTGTGCGCATCATCGCCTAAAGGAGTATGTAGGTGGGGACCAGACACTCTATTTCGGTCAGGTCAACTAACAATGGCGTCCCGCTTGGTAGTTTTAGTGGTGAAAACAGCAGTGTTCACGAAAACCAAAATTAGGAAAGTTGGGAAGTGTCCCTCATACAGAGAGAAGTAGAATACGTATGGTAGTACTGGTAGTGATCATGTCGGAAGCACTAAACGGTCTGGCCGATAATACTATGAGGTACCATTTGCAACGGATTCTAGTGATGAGCCATTGAACCGTGCGCCTCTGTTGCTCTGCTATAACAAATCAGGAGACGCTTATTCACCCAACCCTACGCACAATCAATCCAGCTTCTTTTTTCTCCGTTTTAAACTGAGAATACAAATCCGCAGTACGTCCCAGAAGGTCGCAGCTTGCGGGTGTCTGCTTTGATATTGTTCCGTGCCTCTCATAAGTTTTATGTTAGATAGCGGTGCTCAGGGCTCCCAATAGGTTCACGGGTACCCGTGCGTGTAAAATTTCACGGGTACCCGTGGAAATGACTAAGCAACTCTGATATGGGGCTCATGAGCCAATGAGAGGCACGGCCTGCATCAAACTTATCCGGAAAGTTTACGACTTTACTACGATGCACTCTTCGGGCTTACTACCAGCGTATAACGCCTCCTGCTCTGCCTTATCTTGCTCGACTCGTTTCCAGACTTCGCTCATACCTCTCTCACTGTTTTTAAAGGGGTTTTGTCCATCTTCCGCAATAATCAGCTCATCGACCCGTTTGTGTTCAGCCCTATCCCAGTCCAGATAAGCCATCATCTCCTCCTTCGTCCAATCCCTTGACCCGTATGAGGTAGTGCAGCGTCCTTTCATCTGCTTATAGTCAAGACACCACTCATAACACTTTTTGTCATAACGTAGCGGAAGTCCCATTGCCCTTCGATACTCCTGGTTTGTTTTGACACTCCCACGAGGTTGAGCACCGTACCAGGCGCTTCTTGCTGCATAGTACCGTCCGTATATCGCCTGAGGTGAATCGTATCCTGGCAGCGAAGGTGAATGCGAATGCGCAAATGGTGATAATACCCGAGGTGGTGATATACTGGTCTCTACCACTATAGCAATAGTCGGTTGAACCAACTCTGGTACGTCCTGCACGGCGTTTGAAGGAGGTTCTTGTGTATCTGTCGTCGTCCCGGTAAATATCGCAGTTGATACTGTAGCTGGATCTGGAGTAGGTGTCGGTTCAGGCAATAAATGCGTGTATCGCAGAGGGCATGCCTTTGAAGTCATAGTATGGCCAACTGTATGACACCTACTGCATTTGCTTGGGGCCCGTGAAGCAACTTCAACAACTTCGAACCCGCTAGGCTCTCGTCTAGTGCTTGATTTGGGAATACTGGGATTCTCTAATTGCAACCTGGGCTCTATGCGCTGGCGAGGCTCCAGCAATAGCTGCGGCGCTCCATCACGCCTCAAATGCCAATGTGCATGGAAGTGCTCACGTAGAAGAACAAGATTCTGTTCTTGTAAAGTCTTCAATTTGTGTAAGCATGGGAGACTATATACTCGAGAAAACGTCCCCGTACAGGCTGTGGAAGGATTTGTGTCTTTCTTCGTGAGCAGCTTCCGTTGCTCTTCTACTTTGCGCAAGGCTTCATGCGATACCCAGCCAAGCACTGCGCCGTACATTGACCCTGAAAGCTCAACTGGTATCCGTATTTGCTGTTTAACTTGATTTGACTTTAGATCCGATAGCTGATTTAGTAAAGCATGCTTCATTGCTCGCCAAGCTTCAAAAAGGTCTAATGTGGATCGTTTCAAGTGCGATTTAAGTAGTGCATGAATACCCTCAACTCGCGAAGTAGCCACATTGCCAAAATGGGTATGCTGATCGACCCAGGCTTTCACTAGCTTCTCCTTGTATGGTTTCAACCAAACGGACGTAACATAGCCGACTTCTTCGAGATGGTCCAGAAGATAGCGTTCCTCAAACTGGGAAACGCGCTCCTCAAAAACCACCTCAGATGGCGAGCTGATGATCGAATGCCAGGAGTTATAGAATTCTTCCCAGCTCTGAGTTGAAGGTTTGAGCGCTGCAGGATTGTTGACTGTCTTTGGCTTAGTAGAGTCAAAAGCTGGATTACAATGTTGAAGAACGGCCTTGTTCGCATGCCAGAGGCAAAGCAAAGATGCAGAAGAGGGGAAGATGGTTGCAACAGCGTTAATGCATGCTAAGCAGCGATCTGTGAGGATAACCGCAGGTAGGCTAGCGTTGCACTGACTATACAAGGATTTGACCCGCTCCAAAGCCCAGGTATAGTCATCTTCTGCCTCGCCGCTAAGAAATGCAAACGCAATACAGAACGACCGTTGGCAAGCATCGACGCCAACTATATCAAGAAGTAGCATACCATACTTATTAGTCTTATAGGTACAGTCTAGTAACATGATGTCTGGGTAGGCTTGGAGAAGGGCTAAGGAATCTGGATGAGCGAACAAGACAGCCGTAACTCGGCCATCTGGTGCAAACTGCATGCGACTCCAGAAGCCTTCCTCATCAAGTTGATTGGCAAGTGCATGGATCGAGGTCTGCCCTTCACGAACATCTCGTTTAGCGGCTGCAATATGATTGTAGATATCCTGCTGGGTCGCTATAGAGTCTGTCGTTTGTCGTATGTATGTTCTGATGTCCCTGGGTGCGACGCCAGCGTTTGAAAGACCGGCCACCTTGGCTTGATCCTCCTCAGATAGCTTGCGATGCGTTGGGTGAGCAGACGGATGTTGGCTTGGGGGATGATTATGAGAAGAAAAACGCTTATCGGGCCGGTGTCTCAAGCTCCATGTGCTCTTATCCAAAGATTCCTTAGCAAGGACGGAAAATTGACAACCAGTCCCCCTACTAGTAGTTTGCCTTTGCCGCGCTATTGATGTGCTTGGCGGATGACACGACCTATCGCATGAATATGTAATCGTCCGTCGTCCGCTTTTCTCCTTTGTTGATCTCCCGGTAGTGAATGCGTATCCCTTTGTCGCCGCCCAGTTGTTGATTGACATAAAAAGCTCATCGCGAGATTTATGATCGCTTTCAGGGGGGAGACTGTCGTCTGGGAATGTGAGTATTGAGTCTTTGAGAGCTATTTCCATTTTTAAGAATATATGACTGAAGTGCTGGATGCAAATAACGCGTGAAAGGTGTATGACACAAGACGCGTTCATTGACGTGGGCAGGTTGCTTAGTCATTTCCACGGGTACCCGTGAAATTTTACACGCACGGGTACCCGTGAACCTATTGGGAGCCGGTGCTCAGCGCTGTCTTACGTAATCTCAACTCTGATTCAACAACACTTTTCCAGTTTTACAGGCCCTGCACCGCTCACCTGAGAATTCTTAAGCGAAGGGGGCCTTTCTTGACCTGGCTCATTCAACTTTCATCATGACATTCATCAGACCCCCCTGGATCGCTTTCATTCGCTATGTCCGTTTTTCCGTGAGGTCATTATTATGAAGATATCTTTTTGCCGCTTTTGCTCACTTTTATTATTTATGCCATCAGAATCGAAGCCTACATCAGCGTGAAAGGTGTTGCTACGGTCAGGGTATCTAAGCAGAATTCTCCCACCACGGAATTGTGGCTTTTCAGAATCTCGTCTCCTCTAAATGGGGGCTAGCAAGTGAAGGTAGCTTGGCAAACGCCAAGGTACCATATACATCACTCTGTCTAAAACATCTAGACTTACTCATCTGTTCTTGCTGGTGAAAGTGTTCAGTGCTCTGTAATGAGCTACCTTAGGGTAGCAACGTTTGCAAACTTAGTAACAGGAGCCTTCTTCCCTTCTCAGCTGCCATGTTTTGGGAGTTGGCACTGTAGCCATCTTGCCTCAAAACACTCATGCCCTGTTTCATGTCCAGCTGGCGCCAAATAGAGCCACCTCTTCAGCAAAATCCAACCGATAAGTTAGTCGACATGACGCAAAACGACCTGTAGCAGCTGTCAATCCTATTCCAGTACGTCTTCCACTAACACATGAAGAATTACTGCCGATAAGAGCCTCTCTTCTATCTTCTCACCTAATTACACAACTTTCTCATCTTCTTAGATCAACCTCAATCGCGTGAGATGTCACCCTAGAGGAAATCACAGCCGTTTTCACCGGCGAGCAAACCAAGAGATTCTTGTTTCAATTGGAACGCCTGATAGTCTCTCACGATCTTGCTACCATTTTCTCTGCCTCAAGACAGAAATAAGAGAGCAGGCGCAAGGCGCCTCTACAACAAGTTCACCAAACCCATTAGCCGCTCTAGAACCCAGACCCCAAACAATTTCGTCCGCACAAAGTAGATCATTCATAAATGATGTCAAAACATTCGACATCATTCGATTGGTGAGAAGCCGATTTACCATGCGTTTTACCATGGTTAAGATTTTTCGGAGGAGCTTCACCAATGGATTGGCCAACGTCCTACGCGACTAACTCGGTAAGCCTTCAAGTATACCTTGGGCAATAAAACTTCCGAAACCTTCATGGAAAACAACAGATTGGAACGATTCCGTTGCGGTGATGGTGAATGCGCTGGTTCGAGCGACTCTGGTCTCTGGTCAGTAAGCTGGTGACGAAAAGGCTGATCCAACATTCCGTCAGCTCCCGGTCCATGCTCCAGTCCTTTGACATCAACTTCAGAGTCGATGAATGACAACTTGCTATAGGAGTCTCCTAGCTTCCAATTTTGATTAATCTCAAACCAAAGAAACATTTCACCGGTCCCAACGACCCTCAGACTTCAATGAAGACAATACCCACTGCAAGTTGTGAGAGGAAAATGCCGCACACTCATTCCTACACATATTTGACGCGTTGACCTTTGAGTCTCCCTCTCACATGTAGGTCTTTACTCAAGCATAGAAAGGGAAATAATATCACTTGATAGCCAAAGGTATTCGCAGACCTAAACAAAAGAACCGGAACAAAAAAGCTCAAGAATTGGCTGTGCGATTGCTGAAGTTTTGAAACAAGCGACTGTGTGTGATGATGCTTGATGCTATTTACAATGCTCATGCGGCGGTCTCTAAGACAGACTCTCACGCGATGCCCTCTGCTTCCACGTCAGTGGGCCTTATGCACTCTCAAAACCTTCAGTAGTCACGTTCCCCAAGTCATGTCTTACCACTGTATCGCCTCAATGTGAACAGATGGTTTCACCGCTTGAATGTAACACAGTGAGAGATTAAGTTCATAGTTGAGGATGACGCTGCGACTTCAGCGTTTCGAGGCCCCAGTAGATCTTTTGGGGATAAGCATCTAACAAACTACAGGTATATCTTTCACTTACTATGTCGCTTAGAAACAGATGGCCTTTCAAACGGCGCTTAGGAAATCCATGCCCACCTATGAAGGTGATGAGGTGATGAAGTTGTTTTTAGTCTAGTGTCTCCTGAATTGCCTAGGTGATGTTATACTCTTAAGATGTGGTAGTCTTTTCTTTCTAACGCTTCCCAACGAGGTGCATTATAGGATATTTAAGTTTAAGTAAACATTTAACACGAATCAATTATTCCTAACAAGTCTGCTTCAAAGTCAATAGATCTGGGTCAATTCTGAAACACCCACTCACTAAGAAAGTTTTGAGAAGTCAAGTTCGAGAATCGTTCCGACAGCGCACCTCCTATTCCAAACCGCAAACATGTGCATGAAGCTTCGCCGGGCCCTTATCATCTCGAGATCTTTTCTTAAAGTAGAAGCCAGCCTCCATTTCAACACCCCTGCAATGCTTTATAACCAGCTTGCGGTTTACAATTAAGCATTCTTGCAAGACACAATATACTCCCCCAATCATGTCATCCTTATATCCACTGCCTATGGTCCAGATATACGCTTGGCACTGGACACAACCAATTTCCGTCTTGCTGTTTCGCTGACCTCGCCGTATACAGTTTCAAAACTACAAAAGTGGATAGGTATCCCCTTCTGGGATGGCGCCAATTCCGAAGACTTCAGTGCTGCATGTTTGATTTGAGGCAACTGTAACCTCGCGCGGCACGATTCAAATCTCTCCTAGATTCTATTCTATCTTAATTATTGGATATAAGTTGTCGATTTTGAAGCATTACATTAATAAAACTCTCGCTACATTGGCATAATCACTCCTGGCAGTGGAAAGAGGATGAGCTACGAGTCCTGGCAGCCTCGCCAACCTCAACACCTCAGTCATATTCACTAGCCGTTCTTCTCAACAAGCCACTTCTCTTTACAGTCCCCCGGTCTCTGAAAGTAGAAGTTAGATGCTAATTTCTACAAAAGTCAAGATTTATAATTCATCAAATATCGCCTTTACTTGGCTGTGCATTTAGCATTGCAAATTCTCTGAAAGCAACTAATAGCCTTATCAAGTTGCTTGGATTACTTGTTTCTGTTTCATACTATTACATGGCTGATATATATGCTGTGGTAGAAGATGGTTGGCAACCGCTCTCAGAGATGCGCAACAAGGAAATCTTCCCTTCCTAAATCACTCCGTATTTGAATACGAGGCCCTCTAATGACAGTTTTCCCTCAACAATGGAGGTTTGCAAATTAATCCGCACTCAGGCTTTCCTGCCAGCATGTTTTCAAAACTCTTGGGATACAGGCCACCATGGTCCACTCAGATGACTGAATGATTGCCAGACTCATACACTAGCGTCAGTCCTAATTCGCTTGCCCAAACATGGCCATACCCCAGACTCAAAGCCACAAGGACTTGAGAGATCTGGTTAGCTCAGATGTCGAAGCCTTAAGTAAGGTATTTTTGGGAAATCCTTGACCCGTTAGACAGCTACCTGACCGAATCACATACAGAAAACATGGCGGACAAGGGCGCTACACGGCAATCAACGGGGCGTGAGTGAATCTTGAGGTGAGCAAGAGGATTGCATCGCCATTCGAATCAACTGCTGTCTACATACACGTCTTGCCAATGCAACTTTCACGGGAAAAAACAAGGGATCTAAATTGAAGTTGACGAAGCACTAGGAGGTTGTAACGTAACAAGTTGGAGGAGCATCTCTAAGCTCCAACACCGATGTTCAACATGAGATTATAACTTAGAGACTCTGAGCCCAGTGAGGGATCTGAAGGGCTAGAGAAAAACTAGACTTCTTTAAAACCCATCTCTTTTCTGGTATCCTCACTCTGTGCCAAAGCTCTCGAGAACAGAAGTAAGGGCATTTCAGGTCGCTTCTGGCTGGCTTGAGAAGACTCGGCTACAGAGAGACTTCGCAAGGAGAAGTCCTCCTCATCCGCAGAAACTAGGCACTCCTCTCAGGCACTCGCACCTGAGCCACATTCGCTCTGGTTTCAGCGACTTAGCTTCTGACGCATACATCCCAAAGGCTTTGATTCAGTCTCACTTAGAGGCCGACCATGGCTGGTGTAATTTAACTGTTTCTGTGACCACCAGAATTTCGGCTTGATTCCCGCTTCCAACAGAGAGAAAAGAGATACCTTTATTACTGATCCTTATTCAAACTCCCTATCCGTGTTTGAATCGGACTTGGTCGTTCGATCTAGGAGCTAAGCGACACCTCAGGCGCCAGTTAGCTACCATGAAACAGACAGAAATGAATTCCAAACCACAGCATGATGTCGCCTTCAACAAACTACAACGAGGACTTCTATGAGACGCCCAAGTCTCTCTCAACATTCATTTCATCGTTAGTCCAGGATGGCACCGCATACTTTGAGTTGCAGAGGCTGGTCGTCCCTCAAACACAGCGTTCGCAATGCAACAGGACACGCAAAACCACATGTGCCATCATCTTCCGCTCATTGATTGAAATCACAAAATGCCAAAAGCGAAGAAGTACTTTCCACGCGGCACACTGAAGACGGATGATAGCGAAACATGTCTCATGATAGGATCAGACGCTTAATGTTCTCTGTCAAGTTGGGTTCCCGCTCCAAAGTGTGAACTGTTCATCGACTACATGACATCGACAAAACCAATTTGGATGACTATACAGGCATGTGAAGTGCACTTGAGCAACGGAGATGATGTCTCAAGAGATTCTCCTATTTTCAGCAGGAAGAAAAGTCAAAAAGCTACTTTTCAGTTTTGAGATTCAATTAATTTCGTTAGAGGTTGAACTAGCATTGTTCGGATATTAGATTTAAGAGGGTGTCAGCTGTCGCCTTTTGGTCTTGATGTATTTCTCTGGATACAATAGCTTCTCGGAGCAGTTACGGCAAACAAAGCCTGGTGTTAACGTATGGCAGGGTAACAAATACAGCGTGTTAAACATACAAGGTGGACTGTGGCTCCATGTTGGAACAGTATGCTTCACTGGTGAATAACTGGAAGGATGCAAAAGGGGTCACAATCATATAAACACATCACAGAGCCTATCTTTTTTATATTCAGGCTCTCACGAGAGACGTCAAGATGGCTCCAGGCAGGCGTATCGAAACACAAGCACACCATTGCCGGTACTGCTCCGTCCAATAACCAGCTATCATCACAGCCCCCAACAACACTACTTTCCAATCCTGGGCAAGATCAGTCCCAATCAATAACTTTCTCCAACTAGTCGTTGTTAAATTGCCTGAGTCGCTAGACGACTATTATCGGTCACTCACCACTTTGACATTTTCTGCGCCTAGCTAGCCCTTCCATCTGCCTTTTGTGTTCTTGAGCCATGTCATCCAGTTTGAGTCTTTCTGTGGATATGCTTTTCTGCTTTCGAATGCCCGCGTGTTTGCTCTTAGCACCAAACATATTCTGACTAGAGCATCTGAATACGTCCAGTTAACCGCATGGTCCGGCTTGCAACATGTTCCTGGGGGAAGTTGGAATCTCAAGCCGAAACTCTCATGCTATTGCATTTTAATTGCTTGCTCACGACTTGGTGACCTTGCGGAGCTGTGTGATGGCGTGCCAGTATTTATCACAACGCCTAAAGGCACGAGATGGCAGAGAACAATGACACATTCAGCTTTCTGGGTCTTGAGAATATCACATTCAAGGAAAAGAAAGATTGCGCAATCCATATGTAAGTGCCTGGCAACGTGGTTAGTCAACTAATTGATTGGGGAGGTCGAAGAACCACATCTGTGGCGAATGAAAGAGCGAAATCATCATGCATTCCTGGATTTCAAGCCAGAAAGGGTGGCTTCGAAGTAATTGCGCTGTTAGGGGGGGAATGGGTCATTAAATAATACAAGCTATAATTTAGAGACACTGAGATAACCATACCTGCATGGAACAAGCTGTCAAAGATAGACCGGACCCCATCAATATTAAGGCACTTCAAGTCCTTTAGACGAAGCAACTAGCCCCGATGATGGTAGGCATATTGGTTCTCCGCCGCTTTGATACATCTTTCTAGATTCTCTTGCTCTAAGTATTCTGTGGGCGAAACCAGCACAGAACGCTCAGAATGGGAAAAGTGGTGTTGTTGGTTGGAAGAACTAACTAACTGGCTAGAGGGCTGTGGAGGCTGGCTAAGACCAGTGGTGGCGGCCGTCAGCCCACGTGACGGGCCGGCGAGGCCTGCCACCCACATATTCTTATCTCGTTAAGAAGCAGCCTACTCATTTAAAAACTTACTCAACAAATGTACACGCCGTGTGTGTTTACGGTCTATCCTGCTGCCCAGAGCAGCAAAGGACGTCCTCTATGTCAGCCGCTTCATTTCCGCCGTGGGGAGTTTCCCCCTGGATAGATTAGTGGTCAAGCATTCACTCAGAGTTAGCTGCTAGGCACTACGTGGTCCCAGGTTTTCACTTCCCTGACAATTCTCAGCAATATCAATTCGCCGCAGGCTACCTCCATCTACGTGTTCTGATCGGTTTTATTAAGACTGGCGGCGCTAATCTGCCCTACCGTGCTAGCCGAATCCCAATCATCTGACGAGACTTGAGCCGCGCACGTTGATTTTGACTTTTAGCGGTGCTGGCCATGATTTTTCTGGCAATAGTCTTGTTAACCAAGGTAGCTTTAAGATTGGAATTTGTGTAGTTTGAATGTAGTAGTTTACTAATGGTCAAAGCCCCCAGGCTATGTCATGTCGTGTCCTCCATGTATGACGATTTTCTCTGTAGTGACTCCTAATCATCAAATGTTCTGATATCCCGCACGACACCATGAACGATAACAATTGCAGTGAAGTCCCACGTCTTTGGGTAAGCTTGAGTAGTCTTGCAACGCATGGTTCATGTCCCGATGGCGTTAGCTGCGCCAACGCCGTTGGTAGACTTACTAGAGCCATATGCGATGAAGCATTCAATAGGCCTTAAGAGAACTCCAAGGCGTTATGAAGTCACAAGTCGGCAAAATATATGTATTATCTCTCCAAAGCAACATCCAAGTCGGTTTAATAGCCCGGATATGTTGAGAACTGTAACTTCGGTTAGACAATGTTCCAGTAGTCCCTGACAAGCAGAAGCTCAGTGGTATTAAGTAAATCATTATACCCACTGAGACAGAAAGACTCTCGAGCACTGGGCGACGGCCCTCAATTCCAAATTCCAAGAGCTTGATGAGTACGTAGTTACGATTCTTAGAGGGTATACTGGAAGTCCTGCATGGTTAGTTTTGTGGTTGGGTAGTTGTTTAGAATTGGGAAGGGAACAGGTGAATCAATGACTGCTACTGCATAATTTCCTGAAGGAAATAAATTGCCCAGGCGGCCTGCGCTTTCCCGGAAGCCAAAATTGCCCCGATTGACGTAGGTGGCTGGTCGGTCAGCAGTTGACACAAAGGGTGTAGCGGACGTGTCTTATGTTCGTTGTCAGTAGTCTTTTCAAACTATCTGTCGGCTTCAAATTGGATAAGAGTATTTCATTCTCCGAAAAGCGCAATTTTCATGGCGCTCGACTTGCTCGAAACAGCTAGCCGAGTGGCGGCGTTTTCACGTCTGCCCCCACGCCCATGCCTGCCAAAGCCCCTGTCTGTAGGCAAGAAGGCGCTTCCTAGCCAGTGTTCATGTGAGATTCTTACCGTCTTGAGGTTGTATGGGTATGGTGACAAGAAGGCGTCAGGGGGGCCGTTGGCGTTGACGACAAGGTCCCATAAGCTGTCGTGTGTCCTATGGAAGGCTACGGATGGCACTTAAGATACATTTCAGTCCTATTTAAAACCTTTGATTTCTCCGGTTGACGCAGATCGAGGCCATGAATATTGCGATAGAGGGAGTTGGAGGTTCACTGGTGCTTTCATAGTGCTTCCTGAGTGAGCTAACTTGTAATGCTACCAGACAAGCTATGTTTAATTACTTGCCGCCCTCGAAGAGCAAAAGGTTGTCTTGTCAGTGGTATCTACTAAGTGTCAGGCTGTTACCTGTGAATCTCTTGTAGGTTGACTTTCTCGGCTCTCTTTATAAGGCTAGGCCGGCGCTTATGAAGAGAGAATTTCGCAAGAATGTTACAATAGAGTTGGCATAGTGAGATATACTGGGATGGCATGATGTCATGACATGATATCAGCGCTGACTGGAAATTAGTGTCACTCTTGTGTTTTTAAGATTTTCACAGGCAAGTCTTTCCTACGTCGTAAGCATGTTCCTGATCATCTCTATCTTCTCCCTCAGGATAGATACGTCTCGTGGCTGACCAGACCGCAAGGCGAGTCAACATCCAGAAAAATAGGAGGATGACACTTGGGTAGCACCGACGGAACCTTCTTTCATTGTATAAGCACAGCCGCGTATGCCTGGAGTGTCTCAGTATTGCGGCGTTGCTTGGACCAAGGCAGCGGTACCTTGTTTGAGCAAGGATAAGAAGAGATAGCTGATAATGCCTTCTGCTGAGCTGTCAAAGAGAGCCATTGGTGGCATTACGGGGATGGGTAGTTTGAAGAAGACTAAGAACAAAGTGGCTTGGACAGGCACTGGTGGGCCAATTGCGTTGAGAGTCTGTATAGCTGAGTTCTGAATCATATCATAGAGTATCATCACACGGGATGGCCGCCGGCTGGGCAACCAGAGGGGCCTTAGGACCTTCAATTTTCCTTTTCTATTTATATCTTTTTAACATAAGCCGAATCTATCTCGTGTTGATGCGACGTCCTTATTTGGTAGGTGACTGTGAAATGTCAGACTTCGCCTATTGGCTAATATTGGAAGCCGCATACTGGCCTTTAGCAGCTATAAAATACAGACGTGCTATCATATGCTTGGATGCAGCCTACAACATATCAACCATGGCATGACCCGTAACATTGATATTTTTGATGCTTGTATACGTTGCCGCCTTCTGCCATAGGCCATGGCCGCCAGGTTGTTTGAAATGTCTATTTTCAAACAAAGGCGGCTCCAAAACGAGTAATCAAAAAAGCATTTCGGGAGGATGATGTTGCATAAAACCTATCCATGCATACCAAAAGAGGTTACGATAGCCTCAGTCGAATTATGACGAACGACTTAAAGGTGACAAAACGATATTTACTAGACGGAGGAAACGACAGCGAGTGTACACAGTCATAGCCATAGCAGGCGCAAGCCTCGTTCTAGGTCATGGTCTCTGGTCGGATTTCTGAAGATAATGCTACTTGCTCAGGACTCAAGGCAGTTTATACTCCCTTATAACAGCCCCGGATCTCATTTTATAGCACTTAGGAGCTAATTTTGTTCACCATCGCCACAACTACGTCTTTCAACGTACATAACAATGTCTAATACAGAGGTTTTTTTAAGTTAAGAAACTAGTACTTTTATAGTTTATTACTATTACGGTCAGCTATCCGACAGTAGGGTCTGCTAACAGAAGCTGGGGATTGACACTAGTAAACAGTATTGTCGTATCGTAAATCTAGTTCGTAGGTTGTAGGCTGTATCGTAGATCGGTAGTCAGAGGCTAAGGTGATTAGTCTTAGACTCAACAAGTTATTCGTAGTAAAGGTAAGCTAAAAGTATCTTGAGGATAAATATAAAGTTGATTGCTAAAAAGCTATGGAAGTCTGACTATAAGTCGAGCTTAGGTTATACTATATATAAGTCCGAATAGTACCTTTTGTTTATTTTACTATTCCTAATCCTGACGGGGTCTGTTCCTTGTTTATATAGATCCCGTATATGCTAAGGACAGACTCCGTATTCTTAGCATATAGATCTAATCTCTTATCTTATCGTTACGTAACTTATATTATAGTTCTTCCGTTTCTAAGTAAATCCTTATTATTCTTATAATTCTATAGTATAAATATCTTGTTACAGCCGCCTGACGTCTAAGTAGGTCGTTTAGCTATTATCCTTATTTATAAGTCGTAATATCAGGTCCCTTCTCTAAAGGTCTTATCCTTAAGACCTAACATAAGTAGGTTGTTAGTCCTAGGTTAGGGATCCGTTAATCATGCTTCCCGATTTACCTATAATGCTAATACTATGTCAGGTCGCGTTTAAAAATTGAAATAATCTAAATCGGTACTTCGTTCTGCTTATAAAGACGTTTTTTATCGCTTTAGTTTTAATAACGTTATACTATATACTTACTACTTCCGTATAAAATATATATATCGGATAGCGGAAGGCGTAAAAACTTATTAAGGTTATAAAAACCTAAAGCATCCTTATAATAGTCTCGTAGTAACGTCTAGTCGTAAGTCTTTATAGCGTTTATATGTTACGACCCGTTGGACATGGTCGCCAACACGACCCCGCCTGGATCCCGGCGGCTAACGCAGGGCATATGTAACCCAGCCGGACAGGTGTAACCAGGGATCCTCGGAACGGAAGAACTATGGACAAGTCACGTGGCCTCGGGGATAACGCGGGGTAAGGACAACCCGGGCTGGATATGTTGGATATGGAAGGAGAAAAAACATCAACAACAGCGAGAACGAAATTTTTGAAAATCGGAGCAAAAACGGCCCCAAATACGCGTGCTCGCGGCCACAGAGCCCCCTTCGATGCAATGCTATCCTCGGCCTTGATTCTACGTCCCAAAGGGGCCCAAGATGGCCGCAGAGCACGCCCCGACTACAATGAAAAACTTGAGAGCAAGCCGCAAAATACGACATATCAATAGACAACACTGTTACCACCACCACAGGCGAGCCACAAGCTGCTACACGAAGCACTAAGACTGCGCCCAAACAATCAACTTCAACACAACAGCCGCCGACAGGTTTTGGGTCACCTGTCACCCCCGACAAAGTTTGCAACGTCCCACAACGACGAAGATGAGTCCGACAGAACAGTATCACCTTCCGCACGGAGAAAGCACCAGGCATTAGGCATGCTACGATCGATGCCACACAATACTACAGACCACAGACAGACTGGTCCCCTGTCGCCCCTTTTGCGAAGAAGGATTGGTGTCCCTTCAACGCGCGACAATGTCTGCGGAATCTGTGCGGGAGCTCTCATACCCAGTAATCGAACATGTCGGAGTCAGTGGAGCATTGTGCTTCGTGGAAGACCCTTGGGCCAATGTGGTGGAGGGCAATAGTGGTCAACAGGCAAGAAACAAGAGGCCACATAGGAACCCGGCAGGAGGCAACAAAGAATTTACAGATGCAACTGAGAAAACGGCACATACAAGTCCGGGAGGATACGGACAAAACAAAGAGACAAAGCTGAGCGCTGGGGGGAGACTGTAGGTACAAAGAACCAGATACGGTGCTACCAGCACCAACTGAACCGAAGCAGGAGGACGCAAAACAAGCATTCTAGAGAGCAACACAAAAGCGAGAAAGCAGACAGGAGAGCAACACACTTCTTCAACAGAGGGCACAAACACACAGAATAGAGAACATAGTGGGGAGCTTGGGGATAGCTGGCCCTGATGCAACATCAGGGCGAAGTGGGGCGTCGCTGTTCATTGTCGACGCTTCGGCTACCTGCCAAACCCCGCTTTCCGGGCATAGCTGCTGGCATAAGAGCGGCTTCATAACCGAGTAGGAATAAATCAATCAATCAATCTATGTTGGATATGTCAGATATCTAACCGATCCCCGGATATGTTGGATATGTCAAATATCCAACCGATCCCCGGATATGTTGGATATGGATATGTTGGATATGTCAAATATCCAACATAGCCAAGATAAGGAGGACCGTTCAGGACTTGTATATAGGATGGACTCGAGCCGGGCTCGAGGACAGACTTCCATAGCTCTTCAGCAATCAACTTTGTGATTACCCTAACCGGTACTTTCAGCTATACCTAAGTGACGACTACTCTACGACTCTTGTTGAGGCCTTGACTGATCACCAAGACCTTTGAAGATCTACGATTCAATCGACCAGACCCCAGAACGACTGTTACTGTTGTCAATCCCTGGCTTACTGTTAACACAAACCCACTGTCAGTTAGCTGGCCGTAACATTATATACCTATATATATGCTAATTAGTCGTAGTAAAAAGGCTAAGTAATTAGTATTAGGAGTAGGAAGAGAAAGAAGAGTAAGCTAGTAATATACTGCTAGATCTTTATAAAAAGTTAGCGCGGGTTTAAGCCGAGGTAGCTAAAGCAGCTAGTCGATTATCATAGATCCGCGCGATTCGGAAGAAAGTAAAGGAGTAGTATATAGAGACGTTTTTTTAAAGGATATAAAAGTTAGAAGAAGACGACGTTCTTCCTATATTAGATGCTTATAAGAATAGTATAGTTAATAATCTTTAGTTTTAAAGTATAGAGAATAATCCGGATTAGGTAAGTTTTAGTATTAGCAAGGAGTTTATAAATCTTAGCCTTTTATTAAGGGATTTATAGTTAGTATCTTCTAGTAGTTTTTAATTACTTTTTAATATTCCTAAGCGAATAAATAGTTTTCCTTATTATAATTTATCTACTTCTATTAATAGTTATATATGCTTATAAGGTTGCTTAATATGCTAGTAACTAGTAGTATTTATTAAGGCTGTTATTACTAGCGCTACTAGCGTTATTTCTCGTTCTTAGTATTATTACTAATAGGTTATAAGTTTATCCTTCGTATTAGTAATATTCTTAGCTAGTTCTTATATATTATCTTTATAACTATATCCTTTTTACTTAATAAGGTATTAATATCTTTTTAGTTTTTTAAGGTAGTCGATAATTCGTTTAACTTTATATTTTAGTTTATTATCTTTTATAATAATAAGGTTATTTATCTATAATCCTTATAATACTAGTTCGAGTAGCGAAATATAGAATATTAGAAAATACTTTATCGTATTAGGTAAGTTAAGTTCGTAATTAACTAGTAAAACTTTTCAGAAGATTTTAAAAGGTCTAAGTTTTTTAAAGTCTAGTTTATTATTTAGTCGTTTTATTTTAATATTTCGCTATATAAAGTAGGCGCTATCTCCCTCTTTTAAGGTTAGTCCCTTAATCTTTTGTTTATTACTAAATTTCGTTATTCGTTATTATACGAATTCGAGTTCTTTACATACGTTATCTTAGATATCCTTAATTTATTTAACTATAGCGATAGCCTTAAGTACTGCTAGGCTAGCTTAAGGTTTTCTATAAGTAGTTAGTTTAAATCTATAGTTAAGGTAGAAAGGGGATTCCTTAGTACTTTCTCCGATTACGCTATTATAAGCAAATTAAGCTATTAGTAAGAGTACTACCTAATTATCCTAGTTATAATTAACATAGGCGTAGAGGTAGGTTTCGAAGATCTAGTTAACTCTTTCTATTTATCTATCGGTTTATAAGTAAAATATAGTAGATATTGCTTACTTAATGCTAAGTTACGATATAATTAATTTCTAAAATTTAGAAGTAAAGATCTTATCTCTATCTAATATAATTTCCTTAGGTATTTTATAATTAGCGATAATATATTTAAGGAATATATAGGCAAATTCTTTAGCATTACTTACATTTTTATACGGGATAAAGTAGGTATACTTCGTAAGTCTATCGACGATAACGAGAACGCTATCAAAGTAGACTTTCGTAAAGGGTTTTCGAGACTTCGGTAGTTTGATAATAAAGTCGAGTAATATAGAGTGCTAGGCGGTTTACGGCATAAGCAAAGGTTATAATAATCTATAAGGTTAGTATTAGGCTAGTTTGCTTTTAAAGTAAACCTTATAATCCTTAATTATTATTACGATATGTTTTCTAATAACCTTTTCTCTATATTATTATTATAGTCGTTTCTAGGTTTTTATAATTCCTTAGTAACCGTATACTAGCTAAGCGTAGAACTTTATAATTACTTTATCGTCTAGTCTGCTAGTCGAGCTAATACTAGATCGTCTAGCTATTATTAAGAGTTTTATAATAGGTACGAGGTTTTTATTCTCGTTATATTTAAGAATTACCTAAGTCTTATTTAGTACTAAGATATTATAGTCTAGTCGTCGGCTAAGGGCGTTAGCCCTGCCGTTCTCTAATCCTTTCCGATAGATAATTCGGAAATTAAATTCTAAAAGGAATTCTAACTATCTAATTTATTATTTATTAAGTTCCTTCGAAGTAGTAAAGTAGGCTAGGTTCTTATAGTCTATATATATAAGTACTTAGTAGATAGTTCCTAAGAGTTAGGGTTACTATTCCTTAAATACTTCGATGATTACTATAAGTTCTTTATTATAGATCTAGTAGTTAAGTTCTAATCCGCAAAGCTTGCGTAAGAAGAAGCTATAGGGGTATAAGCGTCTTTCTAAGTCTTGTTAAGATAATTATACTCCTAGCGCGAAATCTAAGGCGTTTATTTCTACTTCGAATTATTTTAATAGGTTAGGAATTATCAAGACTAGTTTGCTAGTAATACGGTCTTTAATTATTTAAAAGGCGGTTTCTTATTTTTCTTTCTATTCAAATAGTTAGTCTTTCTTATTAAGGTTTATAAGGGGTATATTAATTTTTCCGTAAAGTCTAATAAACTTTCGGTAAAAATTAATAAATCCGAGGAATCCTTAGACTTCCTTAAGGTTTATTAGTATCGGCTATTTTTTAACGGCTTAAACTTTCTTTTAGATATACTAATATATTTAGGAGTAATAGTAAATCCAAGGTATTCTACTTCTTAAGTATAAAATATGTTTTTCTCAGGTTTAACTAGGAGTTTAGCGTCTTAGAAGGCTTAAAGTATAAGGTATATATACTCTTTATATTATTTTATTATTAGTAAGAAGATAAGGATATCGTTAAGGTAGACGACTATAAAGATATCTACGTATTTCTTAAGAACTTAGTTAATTATATTTTAGAAAATAGCTAGGGTATTAGTAAGACTAAAAGGCATAACGAAGTACTTAAAATATCCTCTACGTATTCTAAAGGCGGTCTTCTATTCTTCTCCTTGCTTTATTCTAATAAAGTTATAAATATCTTTAAAGTCTAGTATTATAAAGTAGTTAGCTTCGTAGAAAAGTCGTTATAGTTCTTCGATTAATAATAGTAGGTACCGATTTTTAATCGTTATTTCGTTAAGCATTCGGTAGTCGATATAAAGTCGTAGTTTTCCGTTCTTTTTTAATATAAACAAGATTAGGCTTCCTACTAGTAATATTAATTCTCTAATATAGCCTTTCTCAAGGTTTTCGTTAAGGTATTTATTAAAGGCTTTTATTTTTATTAAGTTAAGTTTATAAATTTTATTAAACTTAGGTTCCTTCCCCTCCTTAATAAGGATTTCGTAATCGAAATTCGTATATTTAGATAGTCTAGTTTCTAGTTTGGCTATAAAAAGTTTTTTATAGACTTTATATTCTTTTAGGATAGATAGAAATAGATCGTCTTTTTATTCGAGATCTATTTACTTTAATAGTTATAATACGGCTTTTTTCGCTTTAAGGTAGTAGATATATCGTTTTACTATTTTTTAGTAAGTAGATCTATTTAAAGCCTAGGTTTTATAAGGCTGCTTAGGGACTAGATCGTCGTTATCTTAATAAAGTTAGCTTATTCTCTAATCTATCCGTAGGTTATTTTTTTCTAGCTATAGTATTCTTAATATAATATCGTATATACCGAGTTTAGTAATATCGAATTAGAGTTATTCGTTTCGATCTAGGTAACTTATCTCGAAGGGCGTAGTCTTGTTTTTAATAGTTCCTCCTTCGTACTAGACTTATTCTCCTTCTATATTGCTAAGCTAGTATATATATTCCTTCTTCTACTATAGTAGTTATAGTCGGTTTACTACTTAGGGTAATATAAAATTTATTTCGGCTTTGCTATCGATAAGCGCGATGGTTATTATATTATTAATAGTAACTACGAGTTATAAGTATACTTTCTAGTCTAGGGATGCTAGATAGATAGACCTTATCGTTATTACCTATCTCGGTCTTTTATTAGTAGGTAAGTCTAGTTTTTTAACTACTTTAGTTATCTTAGGTAGGTAATATGCTTCCCTTCTCGTCGTGCCTTCGTAAGGCGGTTTTCCTAGAATCGAGGCCTCGGGGAGCTTAATCCTTCTTATAAGAGTCTATAGGCTTTTGCCTTTTAGGTTATATAGATAAGGCATTCGTCTATTCGATATTCTTCCTACTTTATATTTTTATTATAGGCATACCTTATAAGGTATTATCGGCTAGGGGTAAACATAGCGATATTGCTATTAAACTTCCTAAGTTCCTACCTTATAAGAGTATAGGCGGTATAAACGTTTTATAAGGAGGTATTATTATATTTCCTAGGTTAGAAGTAGTATTTATATTTTTCTCTTATATATATCTCGTAATAGTCGAAGAAATACTAGGCTTAAAAGAAGTAGCGATAGCTTAAGTCTATAATTCTAAGGTAAGGGTAATCTTCGATCCTAAGTTATAAGGTATAATACGTCCTAGGTCTTATATTTAGCATGCTATAAAGTTTGATAAATTACTTATTATTATGCTAATTTACTTACTTATATATAATACGTTCGGAGGTATTATCCTTCTTAGGTTCTTCTTTAAAGCTAGTATCGTCTATACTAAGGGTAAGCCTATAGGCAATCTCCGTCTAAGTATATTAGTAAGTAACGTTATAAGGTTTATCTAAGTCGTAAGGTAAATCTTCTCCTTCTCTAAACGTCTAGTTATTAGTAAGACTAAGGATTTATTATTTAGTTAGGGGGTCGTACTAATATTTAGGTTCCTTATCTAAATCTTCTTCGTTCTTAAATTCCTTAATTCGATTTATTTCGCGTTAAACTTATGCTTTAAAGTCTTTAATCTTTTATTAGGTTTCTTTATTATAACCTATAGGATTATTATAAGTAGCTTGCCTTAAGGTAATACGTAAGGCTAACAAGCCTATAGGTTTAAGTTATTATACTTATAGCCTCTTATTAAGTTATTCGGTAGTTTTTCTAATTATCTTACTATTAGCCTAGGAGGCTATTATAAGGGTTTTGCTAGTAGGCTAGTATCTTATTATTTCTTTATTACTAAGGTATATAAAGTATTTATCGTCGTAGCATCTTGTCTACGATAGGGATATATAAGGTATCTTAGTTACTATACTAGCTTGCTTAGTTTGCTTAGGTACTAGCTTCTAGTTAAGCTTCTTAGGTTGTCTATAGTCTCTAGTAATATATTCTATTTTTTCGTAATTATAATACTTAAGGTTCTAAGGTTTCTTATCGTTACTCTTAGTAATAATACTAAGGTTTATAAGTCTACTATATTATCTATAGGAAGTATTTTATTAAGTATTATTCTAGTTATTATAAGGTTTGTTATCGTTCCGCTAGTTGTTAAACTTATGCTAAGGCTGCTATTAATACTTACGTCCTAAGTTCGGGTTTTGTTTTTTCTCTCCTCGTTCCTTTCGTTATTCGTAAAGGCGGTTGTCGATCTTAATAGTATATTCGACGTAAGCAAGGAAACTAGGGGGTATCTCTAACTTAGCTATTTCGTCCTTAACGTTATCTTTAAGTCTTTAGTAGAAGGCGAAGACCTTACTTTCGTCGGTTATATAAAGTCTTATAGCTAATCGTCTAAACTCGGTAGCGTAAAGCATAGCTAACTTAGTTTATTATAGGTATAATAAGTCTTGCTTAGCTTGCTTTCGCTTATCAAGGTCGAGGAAGAAGGATTCTAAGGCTTTAACATAGCTTACGAAGCTAAAGAAGATACTTTTTACCTTTTCGCTATATTTTTTAACTAGGTTATTAAGCTATTCTTATTATAAAGGCTCGAACTAGGCGAAAGCTCTTCCTTATAGGAAAGTAGCTACGTATACTATATATTCGGTATCGTTTTAGAAAGTATTAATATAGAAGGCTTAGTAGGTCTATACCTAAACTAAGTATCTTTTAAGTTATTTTAAGGTCTTATCGAAGGTAGAAAGGGTATTAAGCTTAAGGCGTTCGCGTCCTTCGACTAAGGCGGAAATTACGTTAGTAGTAGTTCGAAGGGTATTAACTTCCTTTTTAAGTTCCTAAGTCTTGCATACTTACTCCTAAAGTTCCTTGAAAATAGTAGCGTTTTAGTTAAATATGTCGTATATCTCCTTAAAGTCCTTAGTAGTTTTGTCAAGCTATCGTTTAAGTTCTTCGGTATCGTCCTCGCTATCTAAGTCGTCCTTTATTTTCTAATCCTCGACTTCCCAGGCTAGGCTTTAAAGAGCTTTTCCTCTAGAGGTAGATAAGGATCCGGGGGTAGGAGACTTAACAAAAGCGCGGGAAGATATTTTATATTATTTAGTAAGTATTAATAGTTAACTTACTAAATAAGAGTAATTAAAGTATTATAGTTAGCTATCCGATAGTAAGGTCTGCTAATAAAAGCTAGGGATTAATATTAGTAAATAGTATTATCGTATTATAAATCTAGTTCGTAGGTTATAAGCTATATCGTAGATCGGTAGTTAGAAGCTAAGGTAATTAGTCTTAGACTTAATAAGTTATTTATAGTAAAGGTAAGCTAAAAGTATCTTAAAGATAAATATAAAGTTAATTACTAAAAAGCTATAGAAGTCTAACTATAAGTCGAGCTTAGGTTATACTATATATAAGTCTAAATAATACTTTTTATTTATTTTACTATTCCTAATCCTGACGGGGTCTGTTCTTTGTTTATACAGATCTCGTATATGCTAAGGACAGACTCCGTATTCTTAGCATACAGATCTAATCTCTTATCTTATCGTTACGTAACTTATACTATAGTTCTTCTGTTTCCGAGTAAATCCTTGTTATTCTTATGATTCTGTAGTATAAATGTCTTGTTACAGCCGCCCGACGTCTAAGTAGGTCGTTTAGCTGTTATCCTTGTTTACGGGTCGTAACAATTATATACTATAGAAATAAAAGACTATCTATTAAATTATATAGTATAAACTTTTAGTATAAGAGTTTTAACTAGTAAATTTAGTATAAGACTAACCTTACTAATTTTAACGTTATATACTTATTTTTTATATATTCCTAGATTTATATATCTTATTTTGTTTATAATTTTATAAAAAATGATATAAGTAATTAAACCTTTTGTTACATATTATAATATATAAAACCAAATATAAGAGAATATTATAAGTATATAACGAAGTAAGAAAGCTAATAAACTTAGAATATAGTATTTTTAATAATAATATAAGTATAAATAGAAAGCTATATCTAGTAAACTACTTTTACTAATAAATACTTATAAAATACAAGTATTTCTTAATATTTTAAAAAGTATACTAGCTTAATATCTATTTTTATAGAAAGAAAACTTAAACCTAGCTTAAAATAGTTATTAGTAATATAATAAGAAAGTAGAAAGTATATCTTTATTATAAAGCTTATATAAAAGCTTTAATACTTAGATATTATAAAGATAATTAACTTTATAAGCTTAAAGTTATTATATATTTAAGTTTACCTTAAATAAACTATTTATTTTCTTATATAATATTAATAACTTATTATATAGCTATATTATATAGTAAGTATAATACTTATCTTTACTATCTATTAAGCTTTAAAAAAAATACTCTACTAAGTTTTATTAGTAGAATACGCTTTTTTATTAGATTTTTATTTATTTTATAATGCTATATACTTATAAAATTAAATACCTTATTATTATTTTATACTAACTTAGTATTATTATAATTTAAATATTAAGATTAATATAGAGTATTAAAACAATAGTTACTTATTATAAAAGTATATAAGATATATATATATATATATATCTATTAGGAGTAAATATAAGAAAGTAGTAAATATAAGTAAACTTAAGAAAAGTATTGTTTTTAACTTATAGTTAAGAATATAATATATTATTATAATAGTAATAGAGGCTATATAAACCTATGTTTAAAGATTATATAAAGAATAATAATAGATATAGTTCTAAGGATAACTAATTAACTTTATTAGGATACTTAAGAAGAAAGATACTTAAGAAGAGATAATAAGAAGTTATAAATAGTAAGGTAAAAGAAAGTTTTATTAGAAGCTACGTTTATCTATTTATTATAATTAATAATAATAATATCTAGCTAATAGATAGATTTTCTATTAATAAATTATGAAATACTTTATAATAAGAATTAAAACCCTTTTAGTCTCTTATTATTAATTAGACTAAGTATTATATTAGATACTAAATTAAATTATATCTACTTTGTAACTTAAAAAAATAAGAACTTAAAGTAATTAGTAATATATATATTACCGTTCTTTCCTACTATAAATATAGTAGTAATATTATTAAAACTAATAACTTTTAATAATTACTTTATATTTAAAGATAGTAAGGAAATATTAAAATAAAACTAGTAAGTTATTTTATTTATTTTCTACTTATTTTATAATATAGAAAATGTCTTATTAATTAAGAAGCTTAATTAAGGCTATAATTAATATATACTTAATAAACTTTTTATAATTAATTTAGACTTTAATATTATATATATCTTATTATATTAAAATAAAGCTAGAAAACTATTTAAAATAATACTATATAGATTATATTATTAAATACTAACTTTATGATTAATAGTCTTAATTATAACCTAAGTAAGCTTAATTAACTTCCTATAAGATAAGTATATAGATAACTTTATACTAAAGTTATAATTATATAAAATATACTTAACTTTTCAAAATTAATATTAAAATATTTTTCTACTAATAATCTTAGTAAAAACTTCTTATTTATAATTACTAATATATAATAAATCTTTTAAGACTTTTATTATTTTAAATTAATACTTTTAATAAGCTTAAGTTTCTTAAAATAATTATATTATAATAAGTATCTACTTAACTAACCTTTTAATAAATATACTATTTACTAAGTAATACTAAATCTATTAACTTTTATAATTATATTAACTTAATTAAGGAGATATAAAATTACTATTTTAACTTACTAAAAATTAAAAAGTTTAGAATAGATAAAAACTAAGTAATTTTAACTTTTTACTTATAATATAGAATATATTACTTAGAAAAGATAGTATTATTATTACTTTTAAGTTTTATTAAGAAGGTAAATAAAGTAAAAGAAATTTACTAATAAGAATATATTTAATAAGTATAATAAATAGCTTTAAGCTTTATAATATTAATAAACGCGTTTATATTATTAAAAGAGAATATATTTAAGATATTAATTTATTTTAGAAACTTCTTAAATAAGGTTAAGAGTAATAAAAACTAGTTTAAAATAAGTTTTAAGAGTTGAATTATAAGTTTAAATACTAAATAGCTTCTTTTTAATTAGTATCTAAGTAGAATTATATACTATATATACTTAATTTATTTTAAAATAGAATATAATAAAATAGAATTTATCTTTTTAAAAGTTATAACTTATATTAAAATCTTATTATAAGTATTTAAAAACATTATTAGAGATTAAGTTAAGTCAAGCTTTAAAATTACTAACTTAATAAAATTAACTAATAAGAAAATTATTATTAATTAAGAATATATTATATTAATACTTTAAAGAAAGAATAATTAGATAGGTTAAAACTAGTTAATTAAAAATATAATTAAATACTTAATTAAATCTTAAAGATAAAATTAAGGAGAAGATACTAAATATATTTAGTATATCTTTATTATCTTTATAATAATAGAGAAAACGGCTAAAAGAATATAGTAGATACTTAAGAAAATTATAATATAACTTAAGTATATTAATAAAGATTTCTAACTAAGTATAGGATAGTATTCTTATACCCTCCTAAGGCTTAAAGCCTTATATTAATTTCTTATACCCCCCTACTTATTCTTTTTAAATAATATTAGAAAGAATTAAATTCTAATAATATAACTAGCTTATTATTTAGGATATTAAATAAGTATAAGAGACTTTACTTTAAAAATAAAGAAAAGAAGGTTTTATAATAAGTATAAGGGTTATAAAAGTAGGTTTATTAAAAGAATAAATAATAATAAATAAGATTCTTATAAAGTAATTAAGATTATAAAGTAATAATTCTTTAGTAAGTTATTTATTAAATTACTAACTATAAAAGTAATAAGTATTTATATATAACCCTAACTTTAGTAACTAAAGAATATAATTTCTCTAAGAACTTAAAAAACTATAGAATACTATTGTTTCTCTAAGTAAAGTATAAAGTATTAAGAAATTTAGTATTAATTAACTTGAAATAAAGATAGAAATAGTATTATTCTTTCTAATAATATAATTAAAATAATAAGTAATAGTATTAATTTAATTACTATATTAGAAGATAAATTATAATTAGATTTTAATATAATATATAGTCTAGTAGTAAATATCTTATTAATATATCTAGAATACTTACTGATTAGAAAATATTAAAGACTTCTAATAGGTAGAATTCTACTTAAAAATAATTAGTAAATAATAACTATTATAAGTATAAATATTATATAAGTATTATTAAAAAAGCCTATATAATAACTAATAAGAATAATTTTATTAGTTAATAATAATATTATAAAAAGGTTATATAATAAAATATTATATTAATTCTAGGTAGATAAGTTAAAACTACTAAATTTATATTGATATTAAAGACTTACTAATAAATAGATAAAATAAGTATTATACTATTAAACTATACTATTTTAATAATTTTATATTTAGTATTTAATAATAAACTTAGCTTTTTATCTAAGAATAGAAAATTAATAATTAAACTATAGAATATATATAGTTAAGTTTAAGTAAAAGAAAATATTATAAAATATAGTTTACTAAACTATACTATATATTCTTTAGTAATTATAAGATTTAAAAGAAAGCTATACTAAATACTAATAACAGTAAATATTAAAAAGTTAAGTAGTAAACTTAATAATTAGAAGAAGAAAATAATAATATTTATAACCTTAATAAATCTATAATAGTTCTAAATACTTAATTACTCCTCTATACTTTAATTTTATTAATTCTAAGTAAAGAAAGGTATTAAGGACTAAGAATAAAGTAAGAATAACTTTTAAATAATTCTACTTATTAGTTAAAGGTAGACTTTTCTTAAATAAAATAAGCATTAATAATACTAATAAAAAAGTAAGTATATAAGTAACCGATTTAAAATTACTATTTAATAATATAATATTATTTACTAAAATTTACTCCTTATACTTTATAATAAGATTCTAATAAATAAATAATTTAATTATTTATAATATATAAATTAATAGGTCTATTACTTACTATTAAATTACTTTAAAATAGAGATATATATAAAAAGGCTTTAAGTATAAATATTCCTATATAATAAGAGCCTTAGTATATTAATAAAGCTTAAAACTCTTTTAAATTAAAAAAAGATATAATACTAGATTAATTAGATTTTAAAATACTTAGCTTTATAATAAACTTTAAGAATAAAAAACATAAGTTTTAAATTAAACCTTTAAAGTTAGAAATAAATTCCTATAAGTGTTAGAAATAGTTACTCCTACTATTAAGTTAATATATAACTTATAGAAACCTATTATAAACTAAGAATTTAGATTTATTATATATTAAATATATACTTAATAATATTTAAAATAAAGATAAATATAGAAAACGAAGAGTAGTATTATAATATAAGACCTAAATAAAGATTATAAAACTATTATACTAAGTAATATATAAATAAAGAAGAATAAGTATAATATAATATAATGATTTTTAAATTTAATATAAAGAAGTTTAGTAATTATAGATAAGTTGTCTTTAATAATAAGCTTAAAGCTAGAGCTATAAAATAAATAATATAAAACTATAAAATCTAAGATTTAGTTATATTACTTTCTAATATAATTAAACCCTTTAAGAGTTAGATAACTTAAAGGAAATTAAAAATAATAAGAGTAATATAAGAGATTATTTAAATACTTTTAATATTATATAATAACTTTAAACCTTTAACTTACTATATTTTATAACTTAAAGTTTAGACTATAGAATTAAATAAGGGAATTAGTAAGGATATATTATAAATTATCAAGAGTATATTATAAATTAGTTCGGGTATACTACTCTTCGGGATATATTAAATCCTTAGGTTGAAATTAGCTATAAATTTATTATTAGTATATCTAAGTCTGATTATTATTTCCTTAAGTATCTATCTTAACTTCTTAAACTCTCCCTTTAATAATAAAAGATTATAAAGATATATTAAAGATATTTAGTTTTTTCTCTTTAATAGTTTTAAAATATCTATTTTTATAAATTATTAAGTTTTTATTTATATAACTAATTTAATAACTTTAATCTATCTACTTTGTTACTTCCTTTAAAGTATTAATATTATTAGTTAATTTTATAAAGTAAGTAATTATAAAAGTTAACCTAACTTAATCTTTATTAAATTGTTAGAACAATTATAATCAAACTTTAATATAAGTTATAATTCTTTAAGAGATAAAGTATATATATATATAATTCTACTTAGATATTATTTTAAAAAGAAGCTAGTTAATATTATAACTTAAAGCTTAACTCTTATAACTTATTTTAAATGAATTTTTACTATTTTAAATCTTATTTAAGAAGTTTCTAAAGTAAATTAATATCTTATATATATTTTCTTTTAATAATAGAAAAATATATAATAATATTATAAAGCTTAAAACTACTTAGTATACTTTTAAATATATCCTTAATTAGTAAGTCCTTTTGACTTTATCTACCTTCTTAAATAAACTTAAAGAAAATGATAATACTATCATTTCTAAGTATTTTATTCTATATTATAAGTATAAAGTTAAATTTATTTACTTTTTAAACTATTTTAAAATTATTAATCCTTAATAAGTTAAAAATAATAATTAAAAGCTTTTATATAGATTATTATATATATAAAGATATTTTATAAGAATTTTAAAATATTATAAGTATTATTATAAAACGTATAATTATTAGTCAATATTTATTATTAGAATAATAAGGACGTAGAAATAGCTTCTATATTAATAACTTAACTTAGTATATAGATAATATATTTATAGTCTAAGTTTAGTATTAATTATATATTTATTTTATAAAAGTTTAAAAAGGTTTTTTTAGGATATAACTAAAATAACTAGTTATAAAAGTTAGTATTCTAGTATATAATATAAGTATTATTATTTAAGAATAGTTTCCTAAGAATATTCTTATATAATAAGATATTTATAATACTAAAGCCTAAATTAACTATAAAAAGCTTAATAAGTTTATATTAACTATAGTTTTTAATAACTCTTTTAATATAAAAGAGATCTTTTATATTATAATATAGATAGATAATAAGTAAAATTAGCTAATTAGACTTATTTAAATATTTCTATAATCTTTTCAAAAATAAAACTAGTTCCTTAAGGTTTTTAATATTACTACTACTTTAATACTTCTTTTTTAAAATCATAAGGTAAATATATCTTAGATTCGTATTTAATATAGTATTTATTCTAGCAAATATTTTAAGACTAAAATAGCTTTAGTATCTATTATAACATGTTTTATAACTTACTAAGACTTGATTTATTAACTATTATTATTATTAACTATAATAACTATATAAAACTAATATTAAATAAATACTTTCTAAAAAAAACTAGTAATAGGGTTATATTTACTTTATTACTTTAATATCTTTGTAACGATAGGGGTGGCCTGCCTACTCGACTAATAGACTAAAAGATCTAATAGTTTAAGCACTCTGTGCTTGACTGGGCTATACAACTATATTTAAGGGATAGCCCGGGCAGGGCACGCCTGGCGTCGCCTCTCGTCAGCCAACCCCTTACAATCTTATTTAAAGCTAAAAAGAAATAGTTTTAAAGCTATATTAATAATAATAAGTTTAAAAAAAGATAATTTAGCTTTATAAATAGTTACTAAACTTAATAATAAAGATTATATTTATATTTATATTATAATAAATAAAGCTTTTATTTATAGTTATTAAAAGGTTTTAATAGTATATAACTTAGTTTTACTTATTAAGATAGAGGATAACTTTAAAAAAAAATGTAAGTAAACCTTGGTAAAAGGTTTAATAATTAATAGCTTATTCTAAACTATTTATATAGAATATATTTACTACTAAGGTTAAGATAAATATATTATTTTATTTACTAATATTAAAATACTAATATCTATATAACCTTTAGAATAGAAATTAGTAATAATAATAGTTAAAGCTACTTTAATTAAATATCCTTATTAGTTTAATACTTAGTTAATAAGATATAAGATATATATAAAGACTAAGAAGCTTATTTTTAATAAGCTTATATATATAAAAAGGTTTATATAAGTAATAAAATTTTAAAAAATAGATCTAAGTACCTTAAGAAGCTTTAAATAATACTCTTATTATATATTATTATTTAATTATAAAGTAGTATTACTTAATAACGTACATGATAAGCGAGTGAGACAGACAAGCGAGTGAGACAGTAAACCAGACCTTCGCGACAATAATATCGAAATCTATAACAAGAAATCTTAGATTGATTAATACTACTCGGATTCCTGTTCTTCGGATGTTTCCTCAATAAATTGACATGTTCTCGCGTTGTGGCCTGTATTCCCGCATACGCCACACCGACGATGAGTCGTCTCAGACCTCACTTTGCGACCACTACTCCGTCGCGTTTCCTCTTGTAGTTGCGTGTCTGCCTCTCTTTGCGACTGTATATCCTCTCCAGTAGATATAGTAAGACTTCCTCCTTTCTGTAGACGTGTTTTCTTAGCCCTTCGACGCCGACTTAATATTGCATTCTCCTCTCGAAGGATTTGAACCTCTGACTCTAGTAATGCTACCCGATGCCCTAGTCCTTCTGTCCCTCTGGCTAGCTTACTCACAGCACTATAAATTGATGCTGGAGAGCTGCTTCGGTGGCGTGAGATTCGACTCTTAATAAAAGTAGACTGTGATCTTGCTTCGCTTGGGTTGCTCGGCGTCCTAGAGATCCAAGGGTCTGGTGTCTGAGGGACCCCCTCCTCAGGCGTTGGCGTTCGGAACTTTACATCCAGCTTTGAGAGAACACTTTCTGCATTCAAAGGGACAAGTCCAGCTCCTCGGAAACCTCCCTGGATATTTTTCCTCGTAAAAGACTGCTTAAAAGCTTCGTGAAATGCTGCAAAGAAATCTTCCTTCGAGATATGGGTTGTGCCTCGCCGCATCTTATTCTCAATTTGCCGACCGTAGGCATTCTTTAACGGCTGAAAACAACCAACATCTAAGGGTTGAAGTAGATGAGACGAGTGAGCCGGCATGCACAGTGTAATAATGTTGTTTTCTTGACAAAAGAGCTCGAAGGCTGCGGAGTGGTGACTTTCATAACCATCAACAACGAGGAGGCGATATTTCCCAGACGTACGTGGTTTTGTATAAATGTCGAAGTGTCTGATCTAGTCAATACCTCTCTCGTTTGTTGTCCATCCATTTTCAGACGTTGCAATAGCCCAATCGCCCGGAAGAGAGGTTTCTGTATACCAGCTTGAGAGGTGATACTGGCCTGCAACGATGATGTATGGCGGGATGCTCTCCCCTTGGGAATTAATAGCCTGGATAACTGTAACCCATTCCCTATTGCCAGGCTGTGTTATCTTCGTATTTGAACGCCTTTCAGCACTTGTAACAACCATTCCAGAAGCAATAACGCCCATCATAAAGCCGGTCTCATCAAAGTTGTAGATATCAGCATCAGCAATACCATACTTCGCAATTGTATTCTTCACAAGCGAAAACCAGCCACGAATCACCTCTGGATCTTCGCATTGAGCTCTCTTATAGTCATACTTGCGAAAGAAACGCGTCCTAAGCTGTGGTTGTCGCTTGACGAAATTAGAAGCCCAGCGCTTCCCAACTGGAGGCGCGTCGCGCTCTGCGAGAAGTCGATTGGCCATTTCTTCCACACCACTCAGCCGGGGAGGAAATGATCGCGCATCTAGGTCGAGAATATACTCAACTATTGTCTTCTCTTCTAAATCTGATAAATTCCGTGAATTAGGCATGCTGTCGCGTCGTGAGACTATTCCCTTTAGTCGCCGGCTTAATGTTGCGTGACTGACTGTATAGAGTGCACCTGCGGCCCGAGCACTAAGTTTTGGGTCATTTCTCATTGCTTGAAGGGCAATTTGTAACCTTCTTTCAATACTAGCTGATTCCATGATTTATTGTAGAGGAAAAGGTGCCGGTCGCGTCAAGGTGCGACGGTCGCGGTTTACTGTCTCACTCGCTTGTCTGTCTCACTCGCTTATCATGTACGTTATATAAAGTTTTATTTATAAATAGAAATCTATTTTAATACTTCTTAGAAATTATATAAATAATTATATTATCTTAATAAAATAAAATACATTTATTATTATTATATAATTTATGTTTAAATTTATAATAAAGTATATTTTATAAAGAATATAATCTACTTATAATAATAGTTTTAAAAATTATCATTTTAGTATTTATATTAATAAATTCTATATTTTAAGATAATAAAAAACCTTATAATAAACCTAACTTAATATAACTAGTTTCATAATCTTTTCTATATAGAGATAATACTTAATTAAGTAGCTAGCTATTAAGATACTAATATAATTAGTAGTAAAGTTAATAGCCTTATTAATTAATAGAGAGTTATAAATATACTAAATAATTAAGAAATTATAAGACTATTTTAATAAGGCTTATTTGAAAGATAATTACTAACTAAGTTTTAACTTTTTTATAATAGTAAATATATAGCTAAATAATTACTTTTAATTTTAGCTAAATAACTAGCCTATATTCTAAAAAAAGATAATTATAATTAAGTATTTATAAGATAAAGAGTTAGTAGATACTACTTAAAAATAATAATAATAATCTTTAAAATATTAAAAGTAAGAAAGGTATTTTTTATTATATAAGAGGATCGATATAGAAGTAGAAATCAATTAGAATTTATTAAAGATAATTTAATTTAAATTTATAAACCCTAATTTCCTTATAGAAAAAAAGAAAAAGTCTTATTATTTAAAATTTATAAAAGTAGCTATTTATATAGTTTTATAAATCTTAAATAAGAAGAGTATTTATAAAAATAAAGTCTAGTCTAGTAGGGGAGGGTACCTTTATTATTATAAGATAAAAGTAAGCCTCTCTTATAACTATAAAAGGGTAAGGTATTAATAATACTAGCCTTAATACCTTCTTTAAATTATACTTATAATTTAGTTAAGGTTCTAACTTATTATAATCTAAGAATTTATAAATATCCCTAATAATAAGATATCTTTATTATAGATTGTTTATAGTCGGCAGGTTAGTATACTACTATACGGCGGATTAAGTAGATTTTACTATAGAGAGGAAAAGAACTATTCTATAAGCGTTAGTTAGTAAAGTATCTAGTTAACATATAGTTCGGGGGCTTGGATATATTATATAACCTAACCTATTTAACTATACTCTAAGCTATTATAGCTAACTATTCCTTATACTGTTATCTTCTATAGGGGTTATAGCTACTAGTATCGTAATATTATTATTAACTAATAATATATCCTTATAAAGTCCCTTAAATAAAATTAAGAGTTCTTTATCTATACTAATATTAATATAGAAATCTATAATCAGACTCTAAATAATAAAAGAATTATTAATAAAAGTAAGAATATTTATAACTTTTAAAAGTTAAATAGACTCTTTTATAAAATAAAATAAAGCCTAGGATTATAATATAAATATAAAGTAAGTAAACTAGCTAGATTATATATTAATATCTTTAAAAATAAATATACTAAACTTTTTAATAAGTTAACTAGAGCTTTATATATATTCTATTTATAATATAAAAACTTTAAGTCTTATAAGGAAGGCTAACTAATTAAAGGAAGATTAAGTAGAAGAAGTTTATCTTAAAAAGGTAAAATAATAATATATCTATAACCGAATAAATAAATATAAATATTAATTATTAAACTATTTATATAAATCTATATAGTAATATTAATTATAATCTAAGTTTAACTTATAAATTAAAAATACTTAAGAAAAGATAATAAGAGGCTATAAATAATATAGTAATTAGGTAGTTTTAGTAAGGTATATTATAAATACTTAATTATTCTACTTATAAAAGAGAAAAAGTAAGTTCTTAATAATAAGTAGATTAAGATATCTTATTAGTTAATTAAGGTTATAATATAAGGTTAAACTAGTTATAAACCTTATACTTTATTAATTATATAACGGTTAAATTATACTAAGATATTCTTTAGTCTATATATAGATAATATAAGTAATATATTAAACTTTTATTAACTATTTAAATATTCTTATAATATATAAGAATACTTAATAACTACTAAATTATAATACAAGTTTTAAAATAGTAGTATTTACTATTCTAGGTTAGTATTATATATAAGGGGTTAGCTAACGAGAGGCGACGCTAGGCATACCCTACCCGGGCTATCCCTTAAAAATAGTTATATAGTTTAATCCTAGTATACGGTACTAAAATTATTAGATCTCTTAGTCTATTAGCCGAATAGATAAGCTACTCTATTTATTATATTATACTTAAATCTATTATAATACATATAGTAAAGAAAATACTATTATATTATATATATATTAACTTATATAATATATAAGTATTTTAACCGTAGTATAAGTAGTTAAGTAGAAATATAATAAATCTAAAAATAGATTTAAGTATAACTACTTAAATCCTATATTATAACCTTAGTAAACTTATAAAAAAGTCTAATTTATAAAGTATTAATATATTATTAGTTTTGGTTTAATAAATAGATTAAAGAAATTTATAATATATCTTATTAATAACTAAGTTTATATTATTCTTATAGCCTTCTTAGAATAATAAATAGTTTATTCTTATATATATTAAAAAAAAGTTCCTATATATAATAAGGCATTACTATAAGGTATTATAAAGCACTAGGAGCGCTATAGTTACGCTATATAAGGAAGGTTAGTATATATATATTACTTAGTAGGGTATAATATCTAGATAAAAGACAGGCTCTAGCCTTAAGCTCTTAACCTAGGAGATTAAGAATTAGCTCTAAGGAAAATACAAGACTTTTATTACTATTATAACTATTCCTAGCTAAAAGCCTTAAAATACTATATAAGTAGTTTTTAATTATTTAGTATATAAACTTAATTTAAATAAAATAAAATACCCTAATGAAAAGTAATATAATAGTAAAGCTTAGTTTAAGTTAAAATCTAAATTAATAAAGAATTAGAATATATCTTTAAAAAATAAGTAGACTTTAAACTAAACTATAATGCTTCATTAGTATTTCTCTTATAAGGTATAAAAGTCGTTAATATATTATAATATATAAAACTTATTTCTTAAATACTAGTCTCCTTAAGACTAAAGTAATATATAAGTAGTAATAGTATTATATTAAAAAAGTATATTTACTAATTTAAGGTTTTAAATCTTAATAAATAAGTATATTAAGAATATTAAAAAGCTAAAACGAAAATCTTTATATAACTTTTTATTTTAACTTAGAGACTAAGATATTTAGTTTATAGTTTAATATAAAAAAGTCTAAAAAAGGTATTCTTAAGTAATAAGAGAGAATTATAAGTTTTAGAAATAATAAAAATATTTTCAAAGTCTCTACTTATATATAGAATCATTATATTCTAAGTAATAAATTATTATAGGAAAATAAACTATTCCTATATTACTATACAAAACTTTTAATATTAAGGCTTTAGGACTATATATTCTATATATATTAATAATCTATAAATTTCTTTATCCTATATATTTACTAGGTTTAATAATATAAGATTTAGTTTCTAAAGTATAATAAATATATCTTTTAAAGGTATTATAATTATTATACCTCTACGTTATAGTTTGATATATTAATAATAATTATGAAGCTATATTAGATTATTTTTAAACTACTAGTCTATTTATAGTTTACTTATTAAAAGAAAAAGGCTACTATTAGTAGTAATAATATTAAGTCATAAATAAAAGTATTTATAATAAAGATATCTAATGAGTAAAAAAAGTAGTAGGTGAATATTATAATTAAAGCTTATATATAATAATCTAAAATTAGAATATATAACTTAAAAGACTTAAAATAAGGTAACTTTACTTAAATTAAATCTTTAGAATTTGTTATAATAACTATAGATTGCTAAGTAAAAAGTAAGAAAAGAATCTATAATATATTAGTAATAATAATTAATACTCAATTCTTTTTTATTATAAGGATTAAAAAGTAATGTATTATATTAATAGAGTATAGTATTTATACTAAGGTAAGATATATATAGTTTACGTTAGTTTATATTCTTACTTACTTCTAAAGACTTCTTTTACTTTTCTATATTTAATTCTTAAACCTTTAATTAATTCTAGAGTAGTAGTATATAAACATACTCTAAGTATATAGTTAATATATACTATATACTCGGTTTTAATACTATAGTTTACTTCTAGTAATATAAATATGAAAGTAATCTTATAGTTATACTACTTTAATTTCTCTTTTTCTTTTTAAGACTTATTAAAGTAAAGATTAATCCTTTCTTAATTTAAAGCTTAAAGCTATTAAAATATATTATTATAAGCTAATATTAACGGTATACTCTTTAAATATCAATTTGTTAAGTTTAAACTCGATAGTCTTATAACTTATCTTTAAAAGATAAAATATATTATATATTAATTCCTAACTTTAAATTAGGTTTTAGTCTCTACCTAGGCTTATAAAAATAACTAAAAGATATTAAAGTATTCTTATTATTCTTAGTCTAAAAACTATAACTAGTAGAGGTAATAATAGAATTATTTACGTAAAGATTATTATTAAAGAAGTAATTTAGTTTTATCCTAGATAGTATATTAAATATATTTATCCTTCTACTCTACTTTAAAGTTATTTATACCTTTATAAAGAAGTATAGCAAAATAAGACTTTATTTTAATTTATTTAGAATATATAAGAAGAAGAAAGGATTTATCTTATTAATATAAGATTGTCTTTATAACTTAAAATAGACTAAAATATATCTATACTTAAGTAATTATAATAATACTATAAGAATAAATAATGAAATTAAAATATATCTCTATATAAATTGATATAAGTCTTTTAGTTATAGATAATATAATTTATCTAGCTTATATATTTTATTAAAACTAGGATATAAATACTACTTCTATTGTTTAGTAAAGTACTATTAACTTAGAAAGCTATAAACTAGATAGGATAATAAACTTTATAACCTAGATATAGATAGAGTAAGTTTATAGTAAGGATTAGTTTAATTAGTACTTAATACTAAGTAGTATAAAGATATCTTTTACTTTTTAGGCTTTTATAAGAATATATCTAGTGTTTATAAGATGTATTACTTACTTAATAGTAATTTTAGATCTTTCTATAAACTACTTAATAAAGGTATTTATTACTTTAATCTTTAAATAAGTAAAAACAAGATAAGACTTTTAAGTAAGTAAGATATATAATATCTATTTATTATTAATCTATTTAAGTCTTTATAAATATTGTTCTTTAGTACTTATATATATACTATCTCTTACATAGATTAATATAACTTACTCTTCTTATTAATAAAGCTATTTCTAAATTACTCTCTTTATACTACTTACTTATTATAATAAAAGCTATTTTACTTATAGTATATTAAAGAAGTTAAGACTAGAGGAAATATAATATATTTAGATAGCTATTAGTTCTAAACCTAAATCTTACTAAAGTAAAATTAGAAGTAGTCTCTTAAATAAATAATAATATTATTATATTTCTTATATTTAGTTATCCTATAAGATAATTCTAATACTAGTACTTAATATTAATAATAGTTTAAGGCTATAAAAGTTAATATACTTCTATGTTTATTAAGTAGAGTAGGTATACTTTATTTATTAATAAATAATAGTAGCTTATTATGATAGTCTTATAATTATAATGATTCAGAGTTATAAAGCGAAAGTATATAGTTAATTAAGATAATACTATTATTTTTCTACTTAAAATCCTCGTATTATAATATAATATAAATAGACTAATTATAGGTTATTTCTTTAATTAATTAAAGTACTCTTTAAGGTAAATTTTAAACTAATACTAAAGATAGTATTTAAAAACTTTTTACGCCTTAGTATTAGATAATATAAGCTATTTAAGTTTTTCTTTTTAGAAGTATTAGGCTTTTAAATATAGTATTAATATAGTAATAAGCCTATAATAGCTTTTTAGGCTTAAAGGATTATATATAAATACTTAACTTAATAACTAGTAACTATATCTTATTATAAAGCATATTACTATAGATTAAATTATTAAGTATTAGTTATAAAAAGGTAAGTCTATAGTATAATAACTACTAAACCTAAGTACCTAATTTTGATATATTATTACCTTCCCTTACTATTAATAATAATAGAAATAACTATAGTTAGTATTTTAAATACTTCTACTTTATTTATCCTTAGGCTTGAAAATAATAGTATATATTTTCTATAAAACCTATAAGTCTTAAGTAGAAACTTTAAAAATACTTATTAAGACCTTAATATAACTATTTAATAAACTTAGAACTATAATTTATTTATTAAAAACTAATATCTAAGTAAATAATTTCTAATAAATATTTTATAAATTATTTACTTCTAATATATCTTTCTATAAGTAAGTTTAAAATATTTTACTTTAGTTATATTATAACTAGTCTATCTTTACTATTTAGTATTATCTAGTTATATATTTATAAGACTGATTTAAATTAAACTTTAAAGTATAATATTAATAATAGAATCTATATTAAAGTAACAAAGCTATTATTTAACCTATGATTATTATTTAAAGACTTTAATATAAAGGTATAGTATATAAGCTGTTTAATTATTAAAGAACTTATAATATAATTTTAAAATAGTAATTTTCCTAGTTTTATAAGATAATACTTAGTCTAAGTAAGGGAATAAGTTTTATACCTTTTCTTTCAATAATTACTTTAATTAGAAGCTTCTACTAATATATTTATAGTATAGTATATACCTTAATCTTTCTTATAAAGTAAGGTAATACTAATTTGGATTTAATATAGTATATTTCTAAATTACTTAGTATTTTTAATAACTAAGAAGAGCTAGTAATACCTTCTATAATAAGTTTTAAGTTCTTAATAAAATATATAAATATTATAAAATTTAATAAATATTAATATTCTTAAAGTTTTCGTATAATAATTTAAAGCTTTATAAGATAATATTTTCTTAAATAACTTTTTAACTTCTTTTAAATAAGTTTAAAGTCTTACTATTAGTATATATTCTCTATTTCCTACCTCCTAAAAGTTAAATATATTATTAACTTAGGGTTTAATATTACTAAACTTAATATATTTAGGCTTTGTTTTATAAATTAAACTTATAAGTATATTAGCTAAAGGTTTAACGTATTAAATATTATCTATCGTATTAAACTTAGTACCTTAGAGATAATTCTATAACTTAAGGTATTATAATAGTACTATTGTATTATTTTATAGTTTAACTACCTTTATAAAAACTATATATTTATTATATACTAGTTAGTAGTATTATATAGCTTTCTAATAGAAGATAAATAAGGCATATATCTCTTTATAAGAGAAGTAGAACTAGTGATTTAGCTTAATATCTTAAAGATACTATATAGTAATATAATTAAACCTATATATAATTCCTTAGCCTGCCTTATAAAGCCCCTAGCTACTTATTATATCTTTTAATATTTATAAACATAATATATATTATAGTAAAAAGTTATATAGTAATACTACTTTAATAATTTATAAAGCTATTTATATAAATAATTTAATCCTTAGTTTGAAATATTCTATTATAAATATAATATAGTAATATATTAATAAATTCTTATAATTAACTAAGTTTAAAAGAAATAGTTTTATCTTAAGACTAAACTAAGTTTATTAAGCTTAATAAAATAAACTTTAGTATAATAATATATATTAAAAGTATAATAACTCGTAGTTTTAAAACTCTCTTCTTAATAAAACTTAATATCTTAAATCTTTTAAAGTTTTATTTTACCTTACTAACTATATCTTCTAGAGTTCTTCTTTAAATAAAGAAGTCTAGTATAGTAAATAATAATATCTCTTATATAAGTCTTTTTTTTAAGTTATTTCCTAATTTATATTCTAAAAACCTCTATATTACTTATCTTAAATATACTATATATATACTATTAAATTTAAGTTAAATACTATATAATTAAATTAAGTATATTAAGTATAACTATTTAAAACGCTATACTACTACTATAGTTAAAGTATAAAGAGATATAACTTACTTATTATTAAAGCTTTATTATTTCTTACTTATATATAAAAAAATTAAGTATTAGTATTATATTATTTTATAACTATTTATCTTAGTTATTACTTATAAATTAATTTATAATTCTTTTAGTATGCTTTTTAAAGAATACCTTAATTTATTATAAAACTATTAAATATTATTTTTATAATATAAAGTATTATAAGTAGATAAAAGCCTAATTAGGGAAGGCTAAGAATTATAGGTTAGTCTAGTTATATTACTATACTTCAGCTTGAAGGTCTTTAAGCTAAACTACTATCCCTAATCCTCTTAAAGGGAGGTATACAGCCTACTTATCTTCTATTAGCTAAGTAGTTAGTACTACTAACTAACTTCTTATATCTTCTATTTATACCTATATTAATAAAAACTATAGATATTATATAAGGAAAAAGTTAGCTATATTTACTTCTATAGGATTAGGTATAATACTATAATTTTACTTATAAATAGCTTTTATTCTTTCTTTAACTAAGCTAAAAAGTACTTATATAAAGCTTTATAATACATAGACTAGAAAATATAATATTGAAAAATAAAAAAAAGTATTTAAAAAAGAGTAAAATAATAAAACTAGAATAAAGATATATAATAAAAGTAAACAAAGGTTAACTTATATAAGAAAAAAGAACTAAGCTAAGTTTATTTAATTTCTTTATTAATTTAGTAATACTATATTCTCTCTTTTAAAAAAGTTAAAGGTTTTTCTAACTTATTATTTTATATTCTATAATTAAAAACAATAGTTAAAAGATAGTTTATTTTCTAAGTAATATTATTACTATATAGAAGTAACTAACTTATATTTATTAATAATAATAAATTATAAGAAATTAAGTCTAAGATAGTTAGTTCTAAACTCTTTTTAAAGTTTAATACTTACTATACTTAATAGGTTGACTATAATAATAAAATTATTCTAGTATATATTATACTAGAATATAATTATTAAAAATAAGAATAATTATAATTTTAATTTCTATATAAAGTAAAAACCTTTTCTTCTATTTTAACTATTTTTATAATATGTTATATTAAGGAAATATATTTACTTTATATAAATAGTTATTAAGTATTTTACTTTACTTTATCTTTATTTCTTGATGACTTAGTTCTTATAAAAAAGATAAAAAACTACTATTATAATAACTATTATTACAAAGTCTTTATATTTTTTTTTAATCTTTTTAATAGACTTTTATAAATATTGTTTTATATACTTTACTAATAATTTAATAAAAAGTTAACGAATTAATTTTAATATATTCTTTTACTAGTAAATCTTCTAGCTTTATAGTTTTATTTACTTTATTTCTAAATATTATTTATGTTTCTTATATTAGAAATAATAAAAGTAAATACTATAATATATTTTTAAAATATATCTTTAAATATTGAAAGTTTAATAGATTATAGATTTTAATGCTAAATAGAAATAGTTATTATTCTTTAGTATTATTCTTCTCTAATTCATATACTAAAATAAGCTTTATATAACTCTATTAAATTAGTAAGTAAGTAAATATATTTATATAATATAAAACATAGTAAAACTCCTAGTTATACTTTTAAAGATTCTTATTAGGTTATATATTATATAGTGACTATTTTGTTCTAATTCTAAGTTCTTTATAAATAAGAATAAAAGTTATTCTATTCTATTTTTATAGCTTAATTAAATAATAAAAATATTATATAAAAGACTTTTAAAAGTTCTAATTTAATAGAATTTATATCTAAGAAGTAAAAGTCTTATATATAGAATTTAATAATTAAGTTACTTTAGTAAAATAAATACTTTCTAACTCTCTTTATACTTATAAAAATATTTAATATTTAAATTCAATTTAATTACTTATATTTTCTAAAGATATCTACGAATTATAAGTTAGAAAACTATATTAATAATATAATAACTTTTATTAAGTTATTTAATACTTTCTTACTTACTATTAGTTAAGAATATTATTACTAGTAATAAGAGTTTCTTTAATAGAATTATTAATTACTTAGACCTATTTAAAGATAGTTTAAGAGTATTAAGTAAGTCTTATTATTTTATAAGACTTTATCTTGAAGATACTAAGTTAAGATACTATACTTATAGTTCTTTTACTAGAATACCTTTATTAATATAGTTTTAATAATTAGAATACTTTTATTAATAATTATTTTTCTTTATAGTTAAATTACTAATTTACTTTAAATATAAGTAATACTAATATAATAAAAAGCAATATAGTAAACTTACTTAAGAAATTAGTAATAATCAAAATAATTACTACCTAAATATAGGTTATATTATTTTTAAAAACTTTAAATATACTCTCGTTTTATAAATATTTTAAAAGAAAAAGTAGATATTATAACTAGTTAAAATAGAAATTATATTAACTTTATTAGCTTTAAGCCTTAATATATTATGACTTATTTAAGAAGACTAGAAAATATTCTTTATCTTATTTAGAAACATTACTTTAATTAACTATAAATTATTAAGTATTTAGTATTATTATAATTATTACTCTATAAGTACTTATTATAATATCTTATATATAATCTATTTTCTACTACTACTTATAGTCTTTACCTAATTTAGTTTTAGAATATTCTCTAATCTAAATCTTGGTATTAAGAAATATTACTTTTTATATTTTCTTTTATACTAAAATAAAATTATAAAAAATAGATATCTATATTAAGTAGAAGGTTTAGTTAAAACTTATAAACTAATTAAATAATAAGACTCTAAAGAAAGTTTATAAAATAGAAATATCTTTATTTTTTTAATTTTATAGTAAGTCTTTATTTAGTTAGTTATAATTAGATTTTTTTTTTCTTTAATCCTTTGGTTAAAATAGCTTATAATATACTTTCTAAAGTTTAGATAATAATATAATATATATTCATTCTTTAAAAATATTTTAAAACGTATATATCTTATAAATACTACTATACCCTTTTAATACTCTCAGAAGTATATACTTTATATTCTAGTTATAATCTATGGATTAAAACACTATAGAGTAATTATAATCTAAATACTTTATATTCTATTTTCTTTTAGTTATTTAAACTATCTATATAGTTAATTAGTAAAATAACTTATAATAAGATAATAATAGCTTATAATATAAATATAACTTTATATTTATTAAAAATAGTATTAAAACTATTTTATACTTTATATATTAAGATAATAATCCTATATTTAGCTTTCTATTTAAGTATAATCTCTTAGTATATACGTTTAAGACCTTTACTATTACTAACAATATCTTTATACTTTAGTAGTAGTTATAAATCTTTATTTACTATATTAATATAAAGATACTTTTATAAATTACTTATAAATTTAAGGTAATTAAACTAAAAGAAATAAAGTATTAAATAAGGTTTACTATTTTATATAAGTTTTACTAGATAGAAAGTAAGTATTTTAATAATAATAAGCTAACATAAGTAGAAATAATATAAATATAAGTCTTATAGTAGTAGATTTATAATTCTTGAAAACCTTAATCTTATCTTATTATAATATAGATTTTAAGAAAAGATACTATTCTATAATTCTAGGATAAAGAAATAAATTATATACTTTTTAAAATAAATAATATTTTATTATTAGTAATACTAGTATTATAGTAGTATATTTTAATATTTACTTTATTTATAAAGAGATAAGTAAAACTTTTCGTATAATTAATAATAAAGTCATTCTATAATTTTAATAGTTTTTTTTATAGCTTATTAATATTATAACCTCTTATTATTAGTAGTTACTAGTTAATACATAGGAACTAAATTATAATATAATATAGTAAAAGGTTTTATTTAAGATAAAGTGTATATTTTACTAAGTACTTATAAGCCGTAGAATAATTCTTATTAAACTATTATATAGAGTTAATAGTATATAAAGTATATTATAAATATATAATATATTAAAGTTTACTTATAAGTTATAATAACTTACTAGTTAAGTTATATTATACTATAACTAGTATAAATTAGCTTAGAAAGACTAGCTTTAGGAGTTAAGTAAGTTTTTATATCTAAATAAATATACTAAGTAATATATAAGGTATAACAGCTTTAGATAATAAATTATAGTATATATTTTAATGTTTTAACTTAATTACTATTTTTATATAAAGTTCTAGTATTATTTCTTTAAAACTACTTTTTATAAGTAAGATATTTAATTTTTACATTATTAGTTATTTATAAGAGTAATTAATAGTTAAACGGCTTATTAAATTAAATAAGTAGAAGTACTCTATTTTAAAATAATAATATACTATTATTATACTAGGGTTTAAATAGTACTTTAGTTTTTTTTCTTAATAAGTAGGGGGCCTTTAGTAATATCTACTAAGACTTTATAAGTACTAAAATATTTTATAATACTAAATCTAAGTTTATACTGCTATTATATAAAGAATTATATTAGTAACTAATAATGAAAGTAAAATAAAGATACTAAATAGACTTTATACTTAGTTTAAATTATTATTAATATTTATTTCTTTAGTATAATATATAATACTTAATAACATTATAAATATTAAAAAGTATAATATTTCTATCTTTCTTTAAATCTATTATATAATAGAAAAAAAGAGTAGAATATTATTAATAATAAAAATAAAATATTATTTTTATCTACCTTAACAAGGTTAAGTATTATATTAATATTTAGTTTCTATACTTTCTTATCTTAACTTATTTAATTAAGTATTAGTATAGTAAGTATAAAAAACTATAATTTAGAATATACTATTTTTACTTCTAGATATTATAAAATTAGATATAAAATAAGTTTATATATATATAGAAGATTACTATAGAATTTAGTATATAAAAAAACAAAGTAAACTTAGAATGTATTTATAAAGATAAAATATTTAAGAGATCCTATAGATAAAGTAGTATTTAATACTACTTTTATAAATACAAAAGATCTAAGACTTACCTAGATATAAATATTTAACGTTTATATATTAAGTACCTTAAATTCTAAAGATATTATTATACTAGTTAGAATAGTTATATCTTTTAATATTTTTAATAAAGGTATATTAATTACTTAATATTATTAGAATAAAAATAAGTCTTTCTAAAGTATTTTATCTTCTAAGGCGTATATAAAAAGTTAATATTATAAATATATAACTAAACCTATATTAGATATCTTACTAAGTTAAAAACATATTAAAAGTATTAGTAAATATTTATAATATAATAGAAAGATTCTATTAAAAAGAAAATAAAAGGGAGTATTAGCCTTATAGAAGGACTTAATACTATTCTTTACTAATTATTTAGCTATACTAGTTTGGTTTAATTAGTTAGTTAATAGGCTTTACTATTAAGTTATATTAAATTAGATTTATGATTGATTATATATTAATATTAATTAATTATCTAAGTATTACTAAGCTAGTAAATATAAATAGTTTAAAAGGTAAGGTAAGATACTATTATAATATAATAACTAATAATAGTGTTAAATAGAGATCAAACATCTAATAAATATTAGAAGCTATTATAATATAGTCTAAGAATAATAATAAATATATTTATAAAGAAAGTAGAAACTATCCTTTTATTAGGTAAAGTAGCTTAAATAATAAAGTACTTTTAAGATAAATAGCTTAGATAAAAAATAACTACGTTATATTTTATTAATAGAATTAAGATATAACCTATAGAATATTAATATAAAATATAGTAGAATTTTAAAGAGTATTTATATAAATAGTATATATATTATTATAAAGATCTCAATCCTAAGAAATAAATACACTTCGTTTTTATATAATATATTATAATATAGTAATTTATATTTTTTAGATAGTATTTACTACTTTAGTATAAATTAATAATAGTAACTAAACTTTAAAGGAAGTTCTTAACGTATTAATTAGATACTTATTATAGGCTTTTTATTATATTAACATTTATATACTTTTATAAGAATAATAGCGGCTAGTTATAAGGATAACCTAATTTACTATTATAAGGTACTTAAGAAGAGATAATAAGAGGTTATAACTAGTAAGGTAAATAGGTAGTAATATCAAAGTATTATATAATTACTTAATTAATTCTAACTATAGAGAGGAAAAAGTAAAGTATTAATAGTAAATAAATCAGACTTCCTTTTTAAGTAAATTAGACTTTCCCTATTAGTTAAGTAAGGTTATAATATAAGATTTTAATTAGTTATGCCTATTATACTTTGTTAGTTATATAACGGTAAGATATACTTAGATATTTCCTAGGTCCGTACGTATAAAATATATATTACTATAATCCTTACATTATAACGGACCTAAGTATAATAACTTTTTAATATTATAAATAGTATATTAAATTATTAACTACCTTTTAAGTATTCTTATAACTTTCTATATAAAATCTATCTATATTATTAGTTACTAACTATATTACTTAGTAATAAGTTACCTAAGCTTTACCTAGCTTAGCTTAGCTTAGTTAAGCTTAGGATTTAGTATAGTATAATTAATTATCTAACTAAATAGTAGTAAACTAAGGTATAAAATTTAATAAAAGAATTTAAAACTTCTTTTTAAGAATAAAAACAAGATCTTAAAAAATAGTTACTAACTCTATAAATTTAATAGTCTTAGAATATAATATCATTACTAATATACCTATATATATTAGTAATTAAAAAATAAGAAGACTTTACTTAAGATAAAAGTAAGTAAGTAACTTATATAAGTATATTTATATAATTAACTTTACTACCTTTTAATTACTTCTATAAATACTTAAATACGAGTCTTTGTTTTATAAGGCTTTATATAAACTATGACTTACTATAAGTCTAAAGTAATAAAACTATATTATTAATAATTATTATAATCAAGTTATAATTATAATAGAATAAATCTAAACTATAATTTTAAAAGAATCTAAAGTATTAATTATTTTTACCTAACTATAATTATAATATATAAAATACTTAGAAATATAAATTTAACCTATTTTATTATAATAGTCTTAATAAGATAAAACTAGACTATAGACTAGAAATTACTTATTTTAAATTTATTTATATATAGTAATAGTTTTAGTATTATAAGGTAATCTACGAATAATAAGTCTTGAGAGTATAGGATAGTATAAAGAAAGTTATCTTAGCTTAGTTACTTAAGATTTACCTTCTTAAGATAAGGAATTAATAGAAGTTGTATAGTTATAAATTTAAGTCTTCTAACTAAATAAGGAAAATTTATCTTTTAATATATTCTAGGTTAATACTTTTATTAAGTATATATATACTATTTAGTAAATTTAATACCCTTAAGTACTTATATAGCTTAGATATAGAGATTATAAATCCTTATTATCTTTTTATAATCACGGATCTAGCTATTTTTAGTAAATATTCTTTTAATATTCTTTTAATTTAATAAGATACTTAGATAAAGTTTTCTTATAAGTTTTAAAAAAATACTTACTATATAAAATTAAAGTCTCTAAATAAGTAATAAGTAACTAATTAAGGTATTTATTTAAAATATAATTATATATACTACTATGTAGATACCGTAGTATAATTAGTAAAACGCTTATATATTAAGATTTTATAAGATTTTTAATATTATAACTATTTAAATAATCCTTACTAAGCATTTTCTAAAATAAAATAAACTTTATAAATACTATTATATTAAGATAAATACTATATATATATACCATAATTATAACAAATCTACTTTTTTAATTAAATAACTTTTCTTAATAAGCTACTTCCTATAGATCGAAGTTTATCTTATATCTATCTATCTTTTGAAATACTTAGTTCTAAAAGCTTAAATAAGTAAGATATACTAGAAGTATAACTATTAAAAGACTCTAAACTAGTTTTAATATAATATAATTAAGCTATATAGATATAATATATAATAGTAATTCTTTTTAGAAACTTTAAAAGAAATCTCTATTTCTTTACTACTAATAGAAGAATAATCTTAGTAATATTAGTTATATATTTAGAAACTATTATTACCCTCCTATACCTAAAGAACTTAGTATATTTCTTTAAAGTACTACTTTATCTTCCTATTAATAAACTATTATATAAGAATATAATTTTTAAAGTAGACTTTTTAACTTTTATTACTATCTTTAATTCTAATACTAATATAAAAAAAAACCTCTATTAAGTAGTAGAACTATATATAGTAATATAAACTATTAATATAAAAAAAAGCTTATAAGTTAGAAAGAAGTAGTAAGTATATAATATATATATTAAATACTAATAACTAAAGTTTAATTATATATTTACTTACTTATATACTTAATATTATCTACTAATATATAGATATATATTATTAGACTAATTAATAGGTAAAATAGAGACTTTTTAATTTTTATTAAAGAGTCTTAAATTTTTAATTATATATTATAGTAGTAGTTACGTTCTTTTAATACTTTATAAAATATAAGATTTAAAGATAAATTCTAATAAGAAAAAGCCTATATAGAGAAATTAGACTTAATTATACAAACTAGCATATTATTTAATCTAACTAAGGCTTTTATTTTATAGATTTATAAATATCTTAAGAAAGAATTTTAACATTATTAATACGATATAAAAATAGATAAGTAATAAATTTTCTTTTTATTATTATATAATATCTATACTATATAGTATATAGAGATCCTACTAAAGTATTTATAAGTATCTATATATATTAAGATATTTATATAGTTTTAGTATATATATTAGTATAGTATTAATAGCTTAGTAGATAAGTATTTTACTTTTTATTTATTAATTAAATATTAATATTAAGCTAATACTATATTAGCTTTAGTATACTAATAGTAATATAATCTTAGCTTTATACTTACTTAGGTTATGCTACTATATAAATATATACTAGACTTAATAGTAATATATAGGTTTAAATAAATAGTTAACTACTAAGTTTAGCTTAAACTAGTATGTTTATAAATTAATAGTAAGTAGTTATAAAGGCAATTAATAAATTATAATAAGGTACTTAAGAGGAGGTAGTAAGAGGTTATAAATTAAAAAGTAAAACAGCTAGTTATATTAAGATATAATATATTACTTAGTTATTCTACTTATAGAAGGGAAATAGTTAGGAATTATTAACAACTAAATTATATACTTTTATTAAGTAAACTAGACTAATTTATTAGTTAATAAGGGCTATAATATAGGGATTAAGTTAATATATAAACATTAGTCTTACTCTATAAGATTAATCTTTAATTAATAAGGCTTTAATAAATCATAAGTATTATACTTTATTAATTATATAGTAGTGGAAGATACTTAAAGACCTCTTAGGTCTATATATTTAGGTTATATATTATTATAGTACTTATGTTATAATAAAGCTAAATATAGTAGCTTTTTAATACTATGTATAGTAGATTATATTATAGAAAATGCTTTAAGGATTATTATTAGAATAAGTTAATAAAGTAAATAAATTAAAGCTAACTAATTCCTATTATTAACTATACTTAATACTTTATTTAGTTTAAATACTATTAATCTACTAAGAAACAAAGAATATTTAAAATGTAATAATATCTTAATTTTCTTTTAGTTTTATAAGCTAATAGAAAGGATAAAATACTTTTTATGTTTTATTAATCTATCTATTACTTAATATACATTCTATTTATAATAATCCTTTAGTAATAATTTACTAGTTTAAGAGTTTATAAAATAATTATAAGAATAATAGTAGCTAGTTATAAGGATAACTAATTAACTATTATAAGATACTTAAGAAGAAAGAATAAAAGGTTATAAATAGTAAGGTAAATAGATAGTTGTATTAAAAATGTAGTGTGATTGCTTAATTATTCCTTATTATAGAAGGGAAAAAGTAGGGTATTAACAGTAGATAAATTAGACTTCCCTATTAGGTAAATCGGACTTTCCCTATTTTTTAATTAGGGTTATTATATAAGGCTTAACTAGTTATACTTATTAAGGTTTACTTTTCTATAGTTAAAGTTTAATTAATAAGGTTTTAACTAATTATACCTGTTATACTTTATTAGTTACATAACGGTTAGATACGCTTAGATATTTCTTAGGTCCGTGCATATAGATTAAATATTATTATAATCCTTATATTATAACGGATTTAATCATAATAACTATTTAATATTATAAATAGTATATTAAACTATTAATTACCCTTTAAGTATTCTTATAATTCTTAATAATAAATTAGGAGTAGGATAATTATAATACTTTTATAAGGTAAGTCTACTATTAGATTTAAGAGACTAAATTTTACTATTTAAAAACTAGGGGATTAAGGCGATATATAATATTATAAATTCCCTCTTTACTAAAAAATATAGTTAGAAAGCCTCTATAGCTAAAGCTAAGTATAGTAGTATACTAGTATACTAGTATTTAACTATCTTATAATACTTATATCTTAGCAAAGCTATATATCTTATTTACTTATTAAAGATTTATTATAAAACCTTAAGTTTATAAAGCTTAAGTAAGTTAATAATAACTATAAGCCGTACTTAATTATCCTTTATTATATTATAAGTCTCTTACTTCATATATAGGAGAATATATATTTATTTACTCTTCTTATACTTTCTTTAATATCTAAGTAAACTTTTATTTCTTTACTTTACTTCTTATAGATTAGTATTATATTAGTAATTTCCTTATATATTCATAGCCTTTCTACTTATATTAATAAGTTACTTTTTCACCTTAAAATATATTAAGTAGTTAGGAATAAGTTTATATATATGAAAAGTTATAATATTTTTAAAAGTAATAAATTACTAATTTAGTATATAGTATTAGAATTAAGTTATAATAGTAAGCTAATTAATAATAACTATATTAATAATACTCTTACTTTTTATTAGCCTACTAATCATAATATTAAGTTCCTTCGTAAGGTAGGTCTATAATCTTATTACTTAAATATTAGCTAACTATTAATAGTTATATAACTAAATTATATTAAAGCCTTACTTTTAAATAATCTAGCTTCTTATTATATAGCTATATACTAACTTATAATTAACTATAGAATATTAATTATTATTCTCTAGTTTAAATTAAAACTTCTTACTAATATTATACTCTTAGCTTCTTTAACTAAATGCCTATTATAGAGTCTCTATCTTATAATTAAGCTAATAATTATAAGTATTAAGTTATGCTAGTCTATTTATTCTATTCTAGCTTTAATAGAAAGGTCTTAGTATATAGTATAACTCTTTAAAAGAGTATTTAATTTATATTTAATATAAAAAAGGAAGAACTTACTATTAATAATATTTACTAGGCAGTAGTTAATATATAGTTAAATAATACTAAAGCTTAATACTTTAGTCTTTTCTAGCCTTATTTTATATATATCTTAGTATTTTAATTAAATCATAAAATATTAAGGAAATATTCTAATAACTTATTTATATTCTTTTTCTACTATTATAAATATATTTCTTAATATTTTAAAACATAGTATTCCTTAGTATCGTTACTATATCTTTTAGATAGTTTCTTTATTCTTAACTATCTTTTAAAACTCTTTGTTAATATTTTATATATATAAAGTTAAGATATAAAATTTATATTTTATATAGTATTATTCTTTTATATATAATATATAAGTATTAAAACTAGTTTATCTTCTATATTATATATAATTTAAGTATTATAAACTTAGCTAAGCTTATCTTCTTAAGAGTATTAGTTAAAAGATCTAGCTTTAAACTATAGACTATTATTATAAAATATATTAAGCTTATGTTAAAGTTATATAATTATAATTATCTATATTTAATAAGTTAATCCTTATGAAGATATTAATATTATTATAATAATACTTTTTATTAAAGTTAGTAAATTATAATTAAACTTAGAAGTTCTTATTTATGAGAGGTTTTAAGTAAATCACTTCATAATTAGTATATATCTTATAGTAAAAACTTATAGAGATACTTAACTAGTATATATATTTATTTAGGTTTTATTTAAAATAACCTTAGATATAGAAACTAGATATCTTAGTATAAGTAGCCTAAATAAAATTTAATATAAACTTACTTTACTTAGTTTTATATAAGCTTCTTTACTTTATCTAATTACGCTTTATAATATAAAAAGTCTTTAATTTACTTAATAATAGAAAACTTAACTATTTTTAATATCTTTCTTAGTAAATTTAATAGACTTTAAATTAAAACGTAACTTTAAACTAGTATTATTATTAATGTCTATATTAATTAAGTATTAAAACTTCAAATTAAACCTTTATATATTATCTTTATACTTAGTATATTTACTTACTTACTTTTCCTAAAAGACTTAAGTAATTTATAAGTATATTAATAACTAAATTTTAACTATTTAATATTTTTTATATTATTTTTTAATACTATATTAGATATACTTAAAAATAAGGATTTACTAAGTATTAGTATTTAAGTCTAAAAGCGAACTTTAGGAAGGTTAAGATATTACTTATCTTTAGGTATTCTAAATAAATTTTCTAAAGATACTAATTACTAAGAAGGTAATATTAATAAATAGAAATCTCTTTCTTAAGTATCTAAGATATTATAAAGAATAATATTTTTCCTAGTTATTTAAATAAAATAAAAATATTATATTACTATAAGACTAGCTAATAGATAAACGTAATATAATCTAATAGAAAAGAAAGTTTTTTTTAATGACTATTAAAGTATCTTATATTTAAGTTATATTACTATAAATTAAAACCGAATTTCCAAAGTACTATTATAATTATCTTAGTAATATTCCCTCGGTAGCTTTAATATCTTATTTTATATTCTTAGCTTAAAACCTTTCAAAGACTTCTTAGAATATATAATTTAATTATTTAAACTTTAATAAACATATTACTTACTTTAAGAAAGATAATATAATATACTAAATACCTTTATTCTTAAGAAGACGATTTTCTTTTTTAAGTTTTTTAATTAACCTATTTTTATAATTATATAATAAATAATGTATATATTTATACTAATACTTACTTAATAAGTAAATTTAAATATAATACTAAATTCTTATACTAGAATCTAAATTATAAGTCTTACTTCTTTTACCTATTTTTCTATAAATCATAAGAGATATTTATTATCTAATATTTCTCTACTCTAAAATAACTAAATAGAAATTTCTAACTAAAAGCCTCCTAGATTAAATAAGTATTTTATATTATTATTTATTTAACTTAGATTCTTCTATAGCCTTATACTTAATTATATTTAATTCACTACTTTATATATATAATACTAATATATACTAGTATATAATATATAGAATTATAGTTACTTACTATAATAGTTTTATTAAATCCTAGTTTTAATATATTAATACTTTTAATAACTTATTTCTATAAGACAATATTAAATATAGTTAAAAGCTTTAGTTTAGCTTTGTTACTTAGAAGGAAATATAAATATAGTAGTAGTTTACTTTAGTATTCTTGTAAGAACTTAAGCTTTTAAGTTATTATACTTCTTTTATAAACAGTTTAAATAATACTGACTTAGGTTTCTCTTCATATCTACTTTTAGTAGTAATAATATATATTTAACTTATCTTTTAAATATTATTTAAACTTTTTATTAACTTACTTAACTTTATTTTTAAGCGTTAGTAAATTACTTAAATACTAATAAAATATCTTATTTAGTATTAAATAATATCAAGGTTTATTTAAATATATTAAGCGAGACTAATATATAAGATTCTAAATCATACTTATAAGCATAATTTATATTATTTAACTTAATTTCCTAACGTTTACTATTTTATTATCTTAAGAAAATTAATCAATCATTGATTTTTATCTATCTAGTCTTTTATATAATAATTTTACCTTTATATTAAATCTCCTTTTCTTATAGAATATCCTTATTAGTAGATAACTAGTAAATAGATATAAAGTATAATTACTAGAATACCTTCTAGTCCTCCTTGTCTAATAATTAAAGTTAGAAAATACTTAGTTTTACTATCTTATATATTAAATTAAAATACTTATTTTTTACTATCTAATTAATTAAATAAAGTAAGTATTTACTTACTTTTTATTTTAATTTATAAAAATACCGAAGTAAACTATTTATAATTATACTTCTCTTAATACTTACTAAGATAGAGTTATCTTTAAATTTAATAGAACTTAAATATAAAATAATTATATAAGAGATAGAGAATAGCTAAGAGCCTAATTAAGGAAGGCTTAGAAGTAATAGGTAGGTTTTAGTTATATTACTATACTTTAGCTTAAAGATCTTAAGCTAAACTATTCCTTCTTCCTCTTATAGGGGTGTATATAGCCCTAGTCGTCCTCTACTAGCCGAGTAGTTAGCGCTACTAACTAAACTCCTTATAAAATATATTATTAGAGAAGTTAAGATTAATATAGTTATTTAAATCCTTATTTATAAATTATAAAAATCGTTTTCTTTACTTTATACTCCTTATATTATAAAATTCAATTTAATTTAAGTATTATAAATAGTATTAATATAATAAATAAGCTAACTATACTATCTATTAAATAAATTATAACGTATTCTTTAATATATTATATATAGCTTCTACTTCTAGATTAGAAATCAAGAATTCTCTAAGAAATAAACTAATACTTCCTTTAGCTTACGTTAGTATCTTAAGTATACTTTTTCTTTATATATTTAAATAAAATAATATAATAAAAATAGTAGGTTTACTATACTATATACATAGCTTATTAGATTATAATTATAACTTCTCTACTTATATAGTATTATTAGATAATAAAAACATAGGCCTTATTTAATACTCTTATTATACTTCTCTAACTTTTATATTAAATATACTTTCTACTATATAAATATTCTTTTAAAGCTATAATACTAAGTAAATAAAATACCTTAAAACCTAATATTAATAGTAAAGTAAATTATACTTTTTCTATTTTACTTTATTACTTCTTACTATATACTATTTATAGTGTTTAGTTAAAGTAAGAAGTATTTAAATACTTTAACTAGTTTTAAAGTATAAATATAAGTTAAACTAAATTATACTTTTTACTTAGATAAATAGCTTATAATTAGTTCTTATATATTTTATATAAGACTATAGTATAATAATCCTAATCTAGCTTAAGGTAGTATTTAATAATAATTAATATTAATATCTAAGGTAGAGTAGAAAAATAAATAAAATATAATAAATATTTATTTACTTCTTATTTAATACTTATTCTACTCTATTAGTAATTCTTAAGTAGAGACTTACTTATAAAAATAATACTATAATTACTAGTTATTAGCTATATATATATATATATATATATATAAATATTTTATTTAAGCCTTAAAACTATATATATCTTATTCTTAAAGTATAAAAATAATACTAGCTTCTAATAAGGGGTTAATTATATTAATTTTAGATATAGTAAAAGAATCTTATATTTAAATATAGTTATAGACTATAATTATATAATATAGTTAGATATACCTTATATACTTTTAAATCTCTATTATCTTAAGTTTTATAGATCTATGAAAGAATAATAGAGTAGATTAAAATAATATATATATAATATAAGATTATATTACTAGTAAACTAAAGTTAAAATAAGTTTAGATATATAAATTCGTAATAAAAGTAATATATAAAAGTAAGTAATAAGATAGAATTCTATACTTTTATAAAAGCTTAACTACTAATAATAAATACTTATATATAATATTTTAACTTAGTCTTTTTAATTCTTACCTTAGAAAGATAAAGAATATACTTAAAATATCTAAAGTAGTTATAGGCTTTATTAGTTTATTTATAATATCCTTTTACTTAATAAGTTTTAATTTAAAAGATTAAATTATATTATAAATTAAAAGTAAATATTAATATTAATATTATTTTTTATACTTATAAGTATTTTATATAGATAGAGTTAAAAATATTTATAGTCTAGAATATTCGTTTATATTAATTAACTTTAACTTCTAAACTACCTAAGACTATTAGTTTAGCGTATTTACTTAATAACTAGACTAAAATAAATTAAAATATTAGTATCTTAATATTTTATTAATACTATAAGTATTTTCTATTTCTAGATTTTAGTAGTTGTAAAATCTTTAAATAAATAGAGAAAATAAATTTTATATTCTTAAAGTTACTTATATATATTCTAGGTAATAAAGAAAAATTAACTATACTTATTTACTAACATTATATAGGTTATTTATATATTTTAAAAAAGAAGAATATAAATATAATAGTAATATAAACTAGGTTTAAAATAATATTTAACTACTATTGTATAAAGAGTAACTAAATCAAAGTAGAGATATAAGTCTTTTACTATTTATACTTTAGTTACTAATATATAATAAGTTTATATAGATTGTTTTAAAGAGATAATAAGAGTAAGTAAGTAAACCTTCTTTAAAATTCTAACCCTTTTCTTAATATTTAAGATATTAAAGAATAGGAAGTCTTTTTTTTAATAGCTATAATAAATAGGAAAATTCTAAAACTTTCTAAATAGCTTATATAAAATAAAAACCTCCTAAGTTAGGAAATAATCAGAATAGTTATAAATCAAAAATATTATATTATTAGGCATAATAATCCCCTCTCTTTCTATTAAACCCTTTATCAAGGTGATAGAAACATCTTACTATACTTCTATATTTCCTATATATAAAGTAGTTTTAATAAATTTACTAAAGCTCTTAAATATAAAGAAATAACTCTTAAGTTAGCCTTTAAATATTTATTATAATACTATTAATAGAATAATTTATCTTAGGTATACTAAGACTATTTTAACTATAACGTACATGATAAGCGAGTGAGACAGACAAGCGAGTGAGACAGTAAACCAGACCTTCGCGACAATAATATCGAAATCTATAACAAGAAATCTTAGATTGATTAATACTACTCGGATTCCTGTTCTTCGGATGTTTCCTCAATAAATTGACATGTTCTCGCGTTGTGGCCTGTATTCCCGCATACGCTACACCGACGATGAGTCGTCTCAGACCTCACTTTGCGACCACTACTCCGTCGCGTTTCCTCTTGTAGTTGCGTGTCTGCCTCTCTTTGCGACTGTATATCCTCTCCAGTAGATATAGTAAGACTTCCTCCTTTCTGTAGACGTGTTTTCTTAGCCCTTCGACGCCGACTTAATATTGCATTCTCCTCTCGAAGGATTTGAACCTCTGACTCTAGTAATGCTACCCGATGCCCTAGTCCTTCTGTCCCTCTGGCTAGCTTACTCACAGCACTATAAATTGATGCTGGAGAGCTGCTTCGGTGGCGTGAGATTCGACTCTTAATAAAAGTAGACTGTGATCTTGCTTCGCTTGGGTTGCTCGGCGTCCTAGAGATCCAAGGGTCTGGTGTCTGAGGGACCCCCTCCTCAGGCGTTGGCGTTCGGAACTTTACATCCAGCTTTGAGAGAACACTTTCTGCATTCAAAGGGACAAGTCCAGCTCCTCGGAAACCTCCCTGGATATTTTTCCTCGTAAAAGACTGCTTAAAAGCTTCGTGAAATGCTGCAAAGAAATCTTCCTTCGAGATATGGGTTGTGCCTCGCCGCATCTTATTCTCAATTTGCCGACCGTAGGCATTCTTTAACGGCTGAAAACAACCAACATCTAAGGGTTGAAGTAGATGAGACGAGTGAGCCGGCATGCACAGTGTAATAATGTTGTTTTCTTGACAAAAGAGCTCGAAGGCTGCGGAGTGGTGACTTTCATGACCATCAACAACGAGGAGGCGATATTTCCCAGACGTACGTGGTTTTGTATAAATGTCGAAGTGTCTGATCCAGTCAATACCTCTCTCGTTTGTTGTCTATCCATTTTCAGACGTTGCAATAGCCTAATCGCCCGGAAGAGAGGTTTCTGTATACCAGCTTGAGAGGTGATACTGGCCTGCAACGATGATGTATGGCGGGATGCTCTCCCCTTGGGAATTAATAGCCTGGATAACTGTAACCCATTCCCTATTGCCAGGCTGTGTCATCTTCGTATTTGAACGCCTTTCAGCACTTGTAACAACCATTCCAGAAGCAATAACGCCCATCATAAAGCCGGTCTCATCAAAGTTGTAGATATCAGCATCAGCAATACCATACTTCGCAATTGTATTCTTCACAAGCGAAAACCAGCCACGAATCACCTCTGGATCTTCGCATTGAGCTCTCTTATAGTCATACTTGCGAAAGAAACGCGTCCTAAGCTGTGGTTGTCGCTTGACGAAATTAGAAGCCCAGCGCTTCCCAACTGGAGGCGCGTCGCGCTCTGCGAGAAGTCGATTGGCCATTTCTTCCACACCACTCAGCCGGGGAGGAAATGATCGCGCATCTAGGTCGAGAATATACTCAACTATTGTCTTCTCTTCTAAATCTGATAAATTCCGTGAATTAGGCATGCTGTCGCGTCGTGAGACTATTCCCTTTAGTCGCCGGCTTAATGTTGCGTGACTGACTGTATAGAGTGCACCTGCGGCCCGAGCACTAAGTTTTGGGTCATTTCTCATTGCTTGAAGGGCAATTTGTAACCTTCTTTCAATACTAGCTGATTCCATGATATTTATTGTAGAGGAAAAGGTGCCGGTCGCGTCAAGGTGCGACGGTCGCGGTTTACTGTCTCACTCGCTTGTCTGTCTCACTCGCTTATCATGTACGTTAATTAAAAAAACTTATCTAATAATAATAAAAAGTAGTCTTAATACATAATATAATAATATAAGTATTAATTTAGTAAGAATATTACTTTATATTTATATACTAACTTACTAGTACTAAGAATAATTATTAATAATTAACATGATTATAATTATATATACTTTATTTATTTTTTAAGTAATAATTTTAACTTAAAAGCTATTAGAAATAATAAACTAATAGTTATACAATAGTATTTATATATTTTATAATATAAAGAGTATTAACTTTTATTAATATTTAACTATCATTAAGTAAAAACTTAAACCTTTATTATTCTAAAACTTAATTTACTATTTTAGTCTTTTATAAAAATACTATAAGTAAATTAATATCTTATCTTATAAATAAGTTAAAAATATAATGTTGGAACGGTAGGTAGGAATCTCGTAGATAGTACGATATCCTTATAACAGGGTATTAGAGTAAGGGAACTTGTACTTATGAAGTAGGGCTTTAATAGTAAAGAATGTATAGGCTTATATTGAAGCTGAGTTGGTTGAGGAACTAATAGCTAGCTAAGGGAGAGAATTAGGCTAGTTATATAGTAGTATAACGTCGCCTATAATAGCTAATATAGGAAGCTATAAGCTAGGTTTAGTATACGTAAGTATATACGTCAACTAGCTTATAAAGCAGCTTATAAATCAGACTAGAATCTTCTTTAACTAAATAGACTTTTAGATAAGGTTAAAGAGAGTATTCCATAGGGATCTGAATGTCATATGTTTAAACTAGCAAGCAGCCATTCTTAGCTAGTTACTTTTGTAAGTCCTACTAAGTCTTAGATAAGACTAAATAGGATAAATAAGTAAAATAGAAGTATAATATACTTATACTTCTAACATATAATAAAACTTTCTAATATTTAGAATATATTTAGTCTTAGTTAGAGTAAATATATAGTATATTTATAAAGCCTTAATATAAACTTTTTAATAAAGTAGTATAAAACTAACTTAATAATTACTTTCCTTATATTTATATTTTAGAAATAGAATCTAAATATTAATAATTTAAATGCCTTTTCTAATAAAGCTATAAAATATTACTTAGTATATCTAGTAACTTTTTTAAACTAGGTTCTTAAAATCAAGTATAATACTAGGTTTTATTAACTTAATACTATTAGACTTTAAGAGACTAATATTACTAAATTCTACTAATAAATATAGGATTTATTTTAATTATTTAAAACTTAAGTTATAAATAATTTATTATATAATAGTGATTATATAAAAGTAGACTTAGAATAATAAGAATAGTTAAAAAACAAAGTTTTTATTAATTTTATTAAGAAAGTATATATAATTATTAACTTTTATTATACTATTAAATAACTACAAAAACTATACTACTTATTAGAGCTTTATTTATATTAAAATAGTTCTTAGGGTATAAAAATAGTTTTAAACTATTTAATATTTAAAAGAAGTTTTATAAAATATAAAAGTAAACTATTTCTAAGTAGATTATAAAGAATTTTTAAAGTATTAAAGATAATTTTTATAAGTATTTTAATAAATCTTTTCATAAGATTTATAATATAATTAGATTAGTATATTATATATATATACTTATTATTTATTTTCATACCTAAAGACTATATTTTATTAAGTAGAATTATTTAAAACTCTATTACCTATATATATATATATATAAAAGGATATATCTCTAGACTTTATACTTATTATAATTATTATTATAGTTAGTTATTAAATAATTAAATTAATAATATTAAGTTATACTTTAATCTTTAATAAGCTTATATATTTATAGTATATACTATATAGACTTAATATAGAGGTATAAGAATACTATCTTCTAATTAGCTAGATATTACTTACTAATATATCTAAGTTCTACTTTTATTTGCTTAAGTATTTTCGCCCCTCCCTTAATTATTATAAACATTATAAAGGTATACTAAATATATCTAGTCCTTTCTCCTTAATAACTTTAAAATATTTATCTTTATAAATTTATTAAATTAATTACCTTTACTAATTTATTAATACTATAATATTTTAGTATTAATATAATAATTAATTTATTTTATAAGGCTAGGAATTATAAGAGTTAACATAACTTAATCCCTAGGATTATATTAAAGTAATTATATTATAAGAATAATAGTAGCTAGTTATAAGAATAATTAATTATTATTATAGGGTACTTAAGAAGAGATAATAAGAGGTTGTAAATAGTAGGGTAAATAGGTAGTTATATTAAAGTATAAGGTGATTGCTTAATTATTCTAACTATAGAGAGGAAAAAGTAGGGTATTAATAGTAAATAAATCGGACTTCCCTATTAGGTAAACCAGACTTTCCCTATTAGTTAATTAAGGTTATAGTATAAGGTTTAACTAGTTATACCCGTTAAAGTTTAATAAATAGGGTTTTAATCTAGTTATGCTTGTTATACTTTATTAGCTATATAACGGTTAGATACGCTTAGATATTTATTAGGTCCGTGCGTATAAAATATATATTACTATAATCCTTATATTATAGCGGATTTAACTATAATAACTATTTAATATTATAAATAGTATATTTAAACTATTAATTACCCTAAGACCTTTAATATAAGTTATAACCCTTAAGGAGATAAATTCTATTTTTTATAATTATTTTTATAAGAGATAAAGTATATATAGTATATAAAATTATCTATATATTAATTAAAAGGAAGCTAATTAGTAGTCTAATTTATTTTAAATTAGTTTTTTATTATTTTAAATCTTATTATAAAGTTATTAAGATAAACTAAAATCTTATATATACTCTCTTTTAATAATATAAATATATTTATAAGTATTATAAAACTTAAAACTACTTACTATATCTTTTAAATATATCCTTTTATATAAATCTTTTTCATTTTATTTACTACCTTAATAAAACCTAGAAGTAATAATAATATTATCTTTTCTAAGTATTTTATTTTATATTATTAGTAAAGATTTAAGCTTACTTACTTTTAAATTTATTCTAAACTTATTAATTTTTTATAAGTTAGAAGTAATAATTAAATCTCTTCTTAATTAAGGTAATATATATATATATATATATAAACTAAAAATTAAATATTATTTAATTATAAGTATATTTATTAAAAGCTACCTAATAAGAGATTTACTATAATATAATTATTTTAAAAACCTTAAGTTTATTAAGAATATTAATTTTAAATAGTAAAAATCCTAAAAGTATAATAGTAAATAAATATTACTATTAAGGTTATAAGTAAAAACAGTTTTTATACTAATACTTAAAGCTAAGTATAATTAATATAATTATAAACTTAACTTAAATCTATCTATATATTTATCTTATAAGAAGTTAATTAAGTTTACTAAAACTATAATTAAGACTATTAACTATAAAATTAGTATTTAAGTATATAATATTTATACAATTATTTTAGAGTTTTTTCTAAACTTTAGCTTAATATAAGAAGATGTTTATAATTTTAAAGCTTGAATTAATTATAAAAAGCTTAGTAAGTATAGCTTTAATTAAGCTTTTTAACTAATAAGACATCTTTTAAATTCTAAAATAAGTAGATAATTAACTTTAATAATATATACACTATTAGTTACTTTACACTATTATTATTATTATAGTATTATAAAGTAAACATATCTTAAATTAATATTAATATAATATTTAGTTTAAGTACTAATAAGAAACTAGAAGAATTTTAATTCTTATTATAAAGTATTTTATAACTTATTAATTAGAACTCTATCTATTAATTAATTATTATTACTATTAATTATAGTAAATATATGAGATAATTATTAATAAAAACTTTTAAATATATAATAATAGCTTTATATTTACTATATTAACTTAAATACTATACTTAAAGCTAAGTAAAAGTAATTTAAAAGCTATTCTAATAATAGGTTTAAAAAAGACAATCTTACTATATAAATAATTGCCAAACTTAATAATAAGAACTATAATTATATCTATATCTTAATAAGTAAAACTGTACTTTATAATTATAAAGGAGTTTTTAAAATATAAAAGTTAGTATTATTTATTTACATAGAGAGTATTTTTATATAAATATAAGTAAACCTTTATAAAGAGTTTAATAACTAAAAATATATATAAAATTACTTTTATAAAATAATACTTATAATTAAAAGTATAATAAGTATATTATTTCATATATTAATATTAAAGCTTTATTATTTATATAACCTTAAGGATAAAGCTAAATAATAATAATATTAAAAGCTATTTCTTTAATTAACTTAACTATTTTAATTATTTAGTTAATATAATATAAAATATACTTAAGAATTAAAAAGTTTATTTTAAGTAAGCTTATGTATAAAATAAAGTTTTTAAAAGCTATAAGTTTTTAAAAATAAAATTAAATACTATAATATAAGGAGTAGTTAGCTACGCTAACTACTTAGCTAATAGAAGACGAGTAGGACGTACACCTCCCTATAAGAGGATTAGGGATAGTAGTTTAGCTTAAAGACCTTTAAGCTAAAGTATAGTAATACAACTAGACCTACTTATAATTCCTAAGCCTTCCCTAATTAAGCCCTTAGCTACTTACTATCTCTTATATTTAAGAAGTTTTAAATAATATTCTTATAATAATATCTTAGTTTAATTATTAAGTATAGAAAGAGCTTATTAATAAATAAAAATATATTTCTTATTATTTAGAAACTATATAAATAAATATATTATCTTTATAAAGTATGATATTATATATTATTATATTATCTAACGTTATTTTAAATTTATAAATAAGATATAATTACTAAATTATAAGAATTAAATATTATATATAATATTAATTAGTAAGGTTTTTATAAGATTTATATTAATAAAATCTTAACTTAAAGATTATAAATAAGTCTTTATAATAAATTTAAAAATTTAATATAACTAAGTTTATTATTTTATTAATTAAGAAATAATAATTAATTAAGTAACTAACTACTTAGATAATTATATAACTAGTTATAAGATTAATAACTAAGCTAACTAATTATAAAGTTAGTAATTTAGCTAATTAAGAATAGATTATAAATACTATAGATTATTATAAAGGTTTAACTAAGCTATTTAATAAAGATTATGTAAAAATAATTAATAATTAAGTATCAATCTTTTCTTAATAATAATATAAAGCTAAGTAATTATTCTTAATATAAACTAAGTAATTAGTTTTTCTTTTAATAGAAAAAGTTATAAATAAGTATTTATAAGATAAAGTGTTAATAATAACTACTTAGAATAATAATAAGAGTTTTTAAAATATTAAAAGTAAAAAAGGCATTTTTACTATATAAGGGGAAATAGAATTAGAAATTAATTAAGATTTATAAAAGATATATTAATTTAGTTTTATAAATCTTAATTAAGAGGAATAGTTATAAAAGTATAATTAAATAAGAAGGTCTCTTTATAACTACTAAATATTAACTAGTAGGGGGGCTAGCTTTATAATTTTAAATAGAAGTAAACCTTTCTTATAGTTATAATAATTTAGGGTATTAGTAAAGCTAGCTTTACTATCTTTACTAAGTTATACTTATAAGTTAGATAAATTTCTAACTAATTAAAAGATAGTATTTTTATATCTTTTAAAACTTATACCCTTATTTAATTACTTATACCCCTTAATAATTTCTCTATATAAATAAAATAATATACTAAGTAATTTAGCTTTAAACTATTAATTTTATCTCTTTATTAATTATGAATATATATCTAAATATAAATATATATTAATACTACTTATTATACCTAATCTAAATAATTTCTTTAATAATATAAGGTTTTTTACTTAGTTATTATATCTTATATTATTTTTATTATTATAAATATTAATAGTAGTATATTTCTTAATAAAGTATATTTAACTATATTATAATAATAAGTTATTAATTAAATTAATTACTTTTTTAATATAAAGAATATAAATATATAATTATAAAGTCTTTTATATAATTTACTAGTAAAAGTTATATAAAGCTTATTCAATTTAATATTTTAATACTTTAAAATCTCTTACTTTAGTATTACTTACTAAAGTAATATACCTACTTATATAAGAAAACGTATATTAATAAAATCCTAATATCTTAATTTATTCTTCCTTACTAGAAGAGAGTCTTTATACTGATAGATATACCTTTTTTACTTTATAATTAGTAACACTATAATATAGTATTTTTAAAATTAATTTATAAAGCGTTAAAAACCTATCCTTTCAACTAGCTATTAGCTAGGCCTTAGTATAGGCTAGCTACCTAACTAGCTAAGCTATAGTCCTTTTTTTACCTATTATAAAGTTAGGTTATTAATTTTCATAATACTAATCTTATTTATAATAAGTTATCCTTATTAAGTAAAATTTACTATATACTTTAGTTTATTATTAATTCTTTAAATATAAGATAACCTTTTTTCTCTATTAAAATATATTAAGTAAGTATAAAAGTAACTTAGAATATTAACATTATACTTATATAACTATCGATATAGCATAGGCTCTTGCTATAGAATAGGGAGGTGGGCAGTTGGCAATGGACGTATTCGATATCGACACTCCATTTTCGACTACTTGGGCAGTTTTGGAATTTTGCGCAGAAATATAAGCTTGCTGGGTGCGGGCGGAACCGGTGCTTCAGGTTCAAATTTCCCTCCAAGTATTTCTTTCTACTCCGATTGAATACAGAAGGCTCAGTAAGTCTCGCAGTCAAAAAGTGATTGCACGGGGCGCTACGGGCGAGCTCAATGGCTTTCCCGTCCTGGCCAGAGAGCACATCCCTATGGCACGCTGGAGCCCGCTGTAGCTACTTCCAGTTTAGTGATGTGAATCACAGCCATCTTGTCTTTTGTTTAGGGGTGCAGTCGACCAAGGTTGTTTCCGTAAGTGTTGCAACGGTCCAAACAGGTAGACGAGAATCAGATCCTCACTAGCATAATGCAGCCAGCCTATGGAGCCTTGATACTGTCATTGTGTCCGATGCCAAACTGTCCGAGCATTCAGTCAAACAAAGTCCTACTGAGCCTTTGCAAGACGAAGTATATATGTCATCAGTAAGAGAAAACATTTCTCCTTGTCTTTGAAGAGCTCTTCGCTCCAATGCCCCCTTTAAGGGACTTAATTACGGGTTTGTCCTGCGACTTGTGGGCAACTATCGTTGAACTACTAGAACCCGCCAACAAAATTACCGTCTCTCTTGCCCTGAAGGAGATCCCTCAAGCCAGCGTAACAGACCTGAGGAGGTCGAGGAACTTCGGCTGAAAGCAGTCGACAGCCCAAGCCCGCAAGGCCCGGAGCAATGACAACACTTTGTAGCATCCGATAAGGGTCTCTGTCCCTTCCACCGTAACCCATTCAAAAAGATCCTGAAGGCCAGCCATGTTAGCTAAGGGTTGGTTGCAAGGGTTGGTATACTCACAATGCGATCCGGTCTCTCAATTGCCAGGTAGACGTGCCAAACACGGCCCGAAACATGCAGGAGAGGTAGTGTCAGGCCTATTGGCAAAGGACTCCGGGCCAGCTTGTGGAGACGGAGGAAATGAGACGCCACCCAGACGGAGAGTTGTGCCTTGGCTTGATCGTCGGAGCCTTCGGGCTGCTTAGTCTCGATGCTGACGGCGATGGGACTCAATCGTAATGGTGGGTATTCCGTGTGGTTGATGGACTGCGTAGCCTCTGCCACAGCAGTTGTTGACTTTGCGCTTCGTCTGCTGCCTCGCGAGGTCACTGAAGAAGCGCTCGATGCTGCAGATGAGGTGGGGGGCTCTTGGGCGAGCAGGGCAGCACGTGCTGCTTCTTGCACGTCGGGGCTGTTGAGAACGATGCAATAGTCGATCATCTTTCCAGCCAAACTGTCACCGTCGGTGTGTCGAGGCACATACACGTTAGATATACTGGCTTTTGTGGCGTCCAAATACCTGACGTCCTCTCCAATCGTCCCATTTTGCATTGCATCAATTTCGATCCCAGCTTCGAGCATTGGGGCGTGAATACGCGCGTTCCAATGCGCTTCAGAGTATGTGTAAACGTTAGCAGCCATTGTCTCCCTGGCGACTTTCGAGAGAGTCCAGAGTTCTCCGAGAAGCGAATCCCTCGTTTGTGTGTTTGCGCCGTCTGTGTTTATGTGGTAGGGCCTGAGTTTATGTAAAGGGTTGACCTGATCGATACGCTTTCGCACTTCGTCGATAATGGACTCGGGGACAACCTGGCAGCCATCACTGATGTCCACGAGACGCTCGCATAGCCCTCTAACATCTTCGGGAACATCTTGTTGTGGTATCCTGGGCACAATCTGGACACGCTTTTCTGCAAAGAGAAGGTCTGCCATTCCTTTAATGCCCTTGGTTGGACTTCGAGAGCGTCGGCTGGAGGCCTCGGAGGCAGACTTTGATGGTAAGGAGAACCGCGGCGGTGGGTCGATAGCACTTCGAGAGCTTTCTTCAGTGCTGCGCTGGGTGAGACTGGCGGCGTAAGCCGAAGGGAACCCTGGCGGACCTGTGAGAATCAAATTCCTGTTCGGAAGATGCAGGTTTTGGTCGAGTTGAGGTTCCGCAGCGCGGTGTCGAGCTCCTCGCGGAGTTGGTGACGCGAAGTCTGTGCTACCCAGCTCGTCCTCCGACTCTGAATCTATACTGTCTCTCATGACCACATCAGTCGGTGGTTTCGTCGAAGTCGACTTGAGATTGGCTGCACGAGGGGTTCGGGGTGTTTGCTTCATGTTGGCATCCATGGATCCGAGAGGAACTCGACGTTTCTTTGCACTTTGCGGGGTATTGCGGCTGCCGATGTGGATAGGAATGGTGTCTGTTTGGCCTCGATGGGCTGAATTTTCGACTACAAGCTGACTTCGCTTTCGCTTTCGTGAGAATGGTTCGTTGATTGCCGTCGCGGCATCGATCTTAGGTTGCCACTGAGAAGCTGGTGTTGGACCGGCTTCAAGCACTTCCTGAACCCAAGCCTCAATGACAAGATTCCGAGTCGGATGCGCACAGCACTGCACTGCAGAGGGCATTGAGACGGATTGCCTTGGTCGTAAGAGGGTGAGAAAGCCGGGCGGGGATTGTCTAATGCATGCGTTCGTTGATGGTATTGCTATGATGTTGCGCTGGAGCAGCTTGATTGAACGTTCCTTAGATAGCGCATGTTGGCCGGGCAACTATCAGCGATATTTGCTGGTGACAGCTCGTCGGCAAAACTTCGGATACTGTAATGTATGTCACCACCACAAATTCGAGGTGGGGTAATCGTACACACCCAAGTCCCGCGATTACATGATCCCCACTTCCCCAGTCCCCCCATCTCCAGCTTCCTACCGGGGTATGCATATCGTCAGGGGGTAATGTGTTTTCTCTTGAGCCTTGCACTACGGTAGAGTAATGTTTTTTTAGGCATTTAATCAGCTAAAAAGTTACTACAAAGCGGCCTAAATGACCTGCCTATGTGCCTATGGATGTTGGAGTTAATGACCTCTATTTTGTTCTAGACAGTTGGCAGTGGCTAAGAAATGGCTTTGATCGCTGCTGTGGCGCGAATTTAGAAGGCGTTATCTGTAGTCAAGCCAGAGGATTGAGACTTGCAAGTGCAGACTTGGAAGATTACCTATCAGCTTTACAGAACACACTGGCAAGCTGCATCGAAGTCTACAGTCGAACGGTTTTGGGAGCCTCAAACTAGTTGAAGTCAACTGCTAGAAATGAAGTAGATTGATTTCGCCCAAACATGGATTGTCGCAAGCTCCATACCAACAGAAGCAAAGGCACCTACAGGTAGTCTAGAAAAAAGGTGTTCGAAGCTGGGAATGAAAACACCTGGCGCCGTTGGTGGTTCCTGGGCCGACTTGCTGAACTCTCGAGGTCTCTTGTTTTCTCTGTCGCCTTAGCCAGCGCTGACACTGCCAGAGGCCCCGCGCTGCTGAGCTCTTCAATCAAGCAGATCAATGACTTTGGAGTCACTGGCAACCTGAATGCTCGTGAGGGAGAGGTAACCCACGGTGGAGATGCAGTGGCGGCGGGGGGAAGACAGGGTCTCTTTTATTCTCTCCTCGAAGGATATTGTAACGTGGGCCCGACATAAACGTTCTGAACCATCAGCAAAGAGGACTTCGGTTATTGTGATGTCGTTGGCAATGGTAAAGATACCAGCAGGCAGGTGAGTGTCATGAACCTGCCATGTTTACTCTGCGGTATGTTGTCATCGTGGAACTACGTACTTCAGGTCATCCGCACCTGCACCTCCAGAACGACCCTACACCTCACATACCGGCAAGTGCCTTGGTTATAGCCGAGCTGAATTCGGCAAGACACGTATTTCCACGTACTTTCCTAGAGTAAGAGAATAGGAACCCGGGACAGATGTTCCGTTTCTGCTAATTGCATCCATATCAATCTATCCGCACCTTAGCTTCTATTATCTGACGCCGTAAGGTGCATCCGCAGGCCTCTCGGCCTCTGCCAGCTCAGTGAGCACCTCCAATCATACAGCAACAGCCTGGTTATTACAATCACCACCATTGGAGCAATTTCTCGAACCTCCAGAATCACAGCAGCCATGCACAACAGCCAACATATCCTGTCACTTTATCGACTCCGCCCCTCTGTTTTGATCATCTCTCAATCTACCTTGGTCCTGCAAGACGCTCTACCCCCTGAGGCACGCCAATTACACGCGGCACGATAAAAAAAGAAGCCTAACTAGGTCAAAGTTTAAGGGGACATCGAGCAGTGAGCGAATATGATATTGGCAGTCTTGGGGTATGGCGATGGGACCCTCAGAACCTGGCCTCCTTTGCTCGGTATTTCACGTGTTGATCTTCTCAAAATGTTCCCCGATATTGTATGGTAGGCTCCTTTGCGGAATGGCTTTGCCTTTGAATTAGTGAGTGCGGTGGATCGCGTTCATGAAATGCAACAAATGCGTAGCCCAACCATTCATGTTATTCTGCAGAACTTTCAACTCATCGTCGTTTTTTACATCAACGTTGACAAACTGATTTGATGTACTCACGTACCCCCCAGTCAGAACGACTAGAACTCACCTTTTGGCCACTGTTAATTGAATAAACGTGTATACTCAGTTGCATTAAGCAACTGTTAAAGCGCATGTCAAGGCGTCCAGCAACCGATAACCATAGTTCCAGTTACTAGAGACTCACTTTATGAAATACGCGCAGTGCAGGCTACTGCAGGCCGTAGCAATATCCCCTAAAGTCCCGCAATGCTGCAGTCCTTCTTGATGTCACTAACAACATCCCATTCCGTTCAGTTAGTTACAAACTCTGCTCCTTGCAGCGCGAGCTCTGCTCTGTGCTTCTTGGACTTACTGTAGAAAGATTTGCGGAACCACTAGTCACAGGAGGGCTGTCGATAGTTAGGGTTCGATACAAAGTCCCACCTTGTCATGTCTTGAGATGCGGTGATGGCGACAGTAGTGTTGGTGATTAGAAGAATAAGAACCGTGATGAGGGAAGTGTCCATGCCTCGTTGCTCCATCTCAAGGCGTCCAAATCCCAGTTAGAAAGGACTTAGGCGGCCTCATCTTACGTAGAACTTCTAGAAATCTCTGATCAGCGACACAGTCTTTGCTTCCGTCTCCTGTTATTGTCATGGAGCTCAACCGTCGTTCACCGCTTCACATCCGATCAAAATGGATTCTGCGACTATTGAATCTACGATGTCCTTTCCAAACAAGCATCCAGGCAACGGGCTCCGGGGCTCACTTTTCAGAGAGACTTTCGCCAGGCGGCTCGAACACACACTCAGTCACATCAGTTGCTTTGGTTGCAAAAACTCAGTCGATGAATCCTTCCCCTTTTCTGTCATGAGCGCCCAAATGTCTTCCGTCTTTGCAAGTTCAACTAAAGCAGATATGTCAGGTTGTACATCTTCGGTCGTTATAACAGACAGATTCAGCCCAGAGATTATCAGTCTCGAATATAAATGCCGTATCTGTTGTGTCTCCAGCCCGGCAAATGGCTTAACTATAATGCCATCAACAAGCTGCTCACCAGTTTGCCCACACCTTCTGATAATGCGTGGGCAGTCGTGGACAGCCTTGCACTACACACCTACAGTAAGACTGTTCGACCAAAACTCAGGAACAAGCTCGCAGCGGTGAAACAATTCTACATTCAGTTACTGATTAGAGGGAACCATTGGGTCTTGCTGGTCTGTGATAAACAAGCTCAGACTCTGACCCTTTGGGATAGCTTGTGCCGCTTGACAGTCTCAGCAATCCCCGATTCTTACTCTACTTCCGGCGGGGTTTGCCAAAGTCGTCTTGAGTGGTCTAAAAGAAACTGGTATGTCGGCCAGTGATACAGAGGCTGTGGTAAACATTGAAGTTCTCATTGAACCACAGGTAGGTTTCGGGTTCCTAGCACGGCCATTATGCGAACCAGAAGCGACATGCTTAGCTGACAAACTTAACCAGGCACCGCGGCAAACCAACCTTGACGACTGTGGTGTTTAACTTGTTTCCACGGTCGAGTCGCTCATCCTTGGTCGTGACCCCCGAAAGCCAATTGCGGCGGACAAACTGCGAACCTCATACGCGGCCCGATCATTCACATCCCCAGACGCATGCCCTGCCGCATTTACAAGAAAGGCAATTTGAGTCGATTTTAAGGACCATTTTTCGAATCTACAAGCATACAAAAACATGCTGTTTCACTCAAAGAAGCTTTCTAGCTTTGAGGCTGTTCTACGAATGCATGCTGCTCACTGCCGCATCGAGTTTTTGGCCTCGAGCCTTATTCGACTACACAACCGGCATCAAGAGACGACGGTGACATTAATGGCCCTTGAAAAGACGGTAAAGCCGCTCAATGACCAGAAGCTGTTGTATTTCGCGCTTCAAGGCGTTGTAGCTCTGTCCCGAGGTTGGCACAAGCCAGCTGATGCTGGACTCGCACAGTCCGTGCTCGAGATGGCTAATATGCCCACAAAACACGCTCTCAAGATCGCTGAAGGTGTCAATGAAACTGCTGAGATGACAAGAGAAGTCAGTAATGGGTTCTCCGCGTCCGCCAGATTATGCATCATGCTGCGATGGGTTGGGAAACAGTACAGTCAAGCTGTTGCGGCCGTACGGTAAGCTCTCACAAGTAGTGGTGCTGACCTGCCATGTCATGATGCGCGAGCCTTATTCAGTTACCGGGCGAAAAGTATGTGGTAATAAAAGAGTCTCATGATGGCAAGACTACGCCATGACATACTCTCTAAGGTGAATCCGTGGCTAACTGTGGTTAGGGCGATGAATATCGTAGTAACGGCATGTATTCCGTTGGCTTCTGTGCGTTATGACCAGAATAGATTGTCTCTACTAGATCTCAGCTTACATTGGAATATTTAGGGAATATTCTCCGGTTGCGGCCTCTCAGATCTGATAGAGTCAGGTTCTGGCAAGAAACTCTCATAATCCAGTGCTCTAACCTCTGTATATCTGATCTTTGGTATTCAAAAGAAACATCTTTCCACTCTAAATCAACCCACCGTTCCTCCATCATACCAATGGAGCGCCCGCCCTCGCTCACATTCAAATGGTCTATGCTAAATCTCGTCCTGGAAAGGGATGAAATCGTGAGAGATCGACAACTTATCCTCCCAGAAATGACTCAGAAGCACTGTTCCCTTAATACCGCCGCTGCTCATTACATCACAAATTGGTCTTGGTTGTAGAGGCCTCACAGGTAAGAGAACTCGCAAGCCGGGCTAGAGTTTTGTTCACAATATCAGATGGGTACAGTCTCAAACATTGGATCCATCCAAATCAAGTATCCCATTGCATAACAAGTCCCAAGGAGCATTCAGAACCGGAAATGACGCTAGAAATGATATTGGTCCGTGTTGGTAGGGCTTCAATCGTTCGTCTCAGACTTTTCAACGTGTATCGTGAACATGCCGTCTCAGTAACGTCGCACCAGGCTTGGAATGAAAGTTTCGCTTGTTTACGCCTAGAGAGAGATAGTAAGCGACACATCTTAACAAGTAGACAATAAGGAAAGGTTAGTGCTTGCATACCTCAGGGGCACTGAGCGGCTTCAGAAGAAATTTGCAGCGATTAAGGTGGCAGGACCCAAGAGATTCGAGGCGAGGAGATTAGCCTCCAGAGTCGGCTTGGCGTTAGCGTCATATATGTAAAAAGGGCTACGATTGACGGCCTAGCATGATTTGCTACCGTTCTCGTTGTGTTGATCTATCACCAAAACTCCCACCAAGGACAAGTGATATGCCGCTTTTGGTGTTCGACTTTGATAACCAAGACGGTATGAATGGAAACTGCGCTGAAAACGATAAAAAAACTAGCCTTGGCACCAACTTGTTAAACGGACTCGCTGACGGCAAACTCAATGACACTGACCAGAAGAGGGATATCCTCGCCGGGCTCAAAAAAGAAGCCGTTGGGCTGCTTCTGCTAAACATTGGGAATGATAAAGGAGCTGGTGGCACCGGTATGGCCTTTACCAGACAGACTATGGTGACAGCAGCAATGACTATGTCCTTGATCTTGAGGTAGGCGGCCCGCAACAAACTGCGAGTGGGGTCTCCCTTTCTGGCATATGCATGGAGATAAGATTCTGTTATGGTGATGAGGGCTTGTTCGGCTGCTCATTCGTACGAGGAGCGTAAAGTCGTCTCTTGAGAGGGTAGTCTGGAAATCAGTGACGCGGCGACTTCAGCTTGAATCTCGTTTAGGAGGGTATCGATATGGGAGGAGACAGTCTTGGAGATGGTGATGGAGATGACGACCTGGGAGAAACGAGGGACGAAAGACAAGGATATTGAGACGGTTTCTTTGGGAAACTTTAGTTTCGAGATTGAAGGCAGACACAAGTTGGTCAGAAACCAAGGGAACAGGTTTGACAGCGCTTTGTTGGTTGAGGCTGAGTTGAAATTTGGTAGAATCAGAGATGAACAGTCGTACTCTGGGGTGTCTGATCGCCTAGACCGAGGAAAATGCTCCTTTCGTGAAAGGCATCTCTGAAGGTAAAGCCTTTTCTCTGCTTTATTCTGGTGAAACGCGAGTGGATGATGGTTAAAGCTAGCGGTGCAAGGGGACAGAGAAGGGCGAGAGGGAAACAAACGAAACGGGTGTTGGACGAGAAAAGGTACAAAGCGGAGAAGCGCAATTGTGCATGCACAGGATGTTACATCTGCAGACAGTTGTCATGTAGTTGGTCTTTTTTTGTTAGACCCATCAATCAACTAGCTCGACTCGATCACTGAGCTGCAGCTTGTACTACTTGTGTAGCGCTATCGCCGCCGCCCAACAGACACTTGACCATCAGTTGAGGGGGATCGGGTATTCCAGAATGAAATGCCATAGTAATACAGACACTAGACTTCACATATCCAAATTGAAAGATCTACAGAAGGCTTACGTCCTAGCTCTTTGATTTCTTTCCATCTTCTATAGCCACATGAAATCTAGGTGGATAATTGCAGCGCTGCTTCTTCGAGGCGCTCGGGACCTACCAGGACACTTGCAAAACTTCTTAAGGGAGGTAAACCCGGGATCATTAGTGGAAGAGAACTCGCGAGGCTCTAAGAGAATATGTAGTGGTGAAAAATATTAGCCTGCGTTGTAACTTCACAGGATAACATGTGGTACTGATTCTCACTAAGGGAGATCTGGTCCGCTCTTTCGGTGATGGCGATCAATACTTATCTGTAGGTTCCTGAAGACTCTTCTCCATCTGACTTAAGCCAGACCTTCTGGGTCGATAAGATGAAGAGTGCCAGGGCCAGGCTGTGGGAATTGGCATAATAGCGTCGTGTTTGACTGTAATCATGTGGTGTATCAAGAGATGTGATTCAGCAGCGAATCTATGTTCCGATTGAGAACTTGTAGATAGACTTGACAGTAGCCATCATGTTAAGATCCAAACCTGAATAACGAGAGTAGCCAGAGTCTATGCCAGCGTTTGGTTTGCCGTGGTTATGATTCATATAGAGAGGCAACTTGGACTGCGTGATGTTTCAAGGAGGATATTGTTCTTGACCAAAGTTGAATGTCGTTAGTAGGCAATATCATAACGCGAATATCTGAGTCAGATGCGGAGAAAACACGGATTCACACGAATTCACAGTATTTCTATAAGTCAAGATAGCTGGCTGGCAAATGCAGCCAATTCAGCCATCACTGCACGAGATCTCCTCGCAACGTCCTTCGTGGGGTTTGTATAGCGTGGTTTCGACAAATACATGAGAAAAAGGTTTTTCATTGGGGAGAGCTTAAGGTCAATTAGTGAAGTACTCGATGCATCAAGCCGTTCAGGCTTCATCAAAGCCAATAAAGACACATTCTTGCCAAGGAAAACTCCCAAGAGATTGATCACCAACTTCGTGAACGTAGCTCTAATCACAAATAACTCAAGGCTAATTCACTCAAAATGGTAGTCCCAGGCGAAATTGACTGGTGGTGGTAGTGGTTGACCGTTGTAGTTTTGACGAGACTGGATGCCGGTACCGATCCAGAGATTAGGGCCTGCGGATAAGTGTGATATACTGGTTTACTAGCACATGAGAGGTATTGACAGCAATCCGTGCGGTTGCTTCTGAAAACAGCGAAACCCTAAGAAGCATTTCATGGGTGTTGTCGGTATGCTTTTTTCTGAGAAGAACTTGGGTGAACAGTAAAAGTTATTGTTCGCCGAGATCTTAACTGACGCGGAACCAGGTTGAGACATGAACGCCGGCTCTTCTTGCTTGGTCTCGTCTGTCCCATCCATTACGGTCAAGAGTTTATCTTAAAGTGGGATAGGAGTATGCTTCTTGCCATTGAGAAAGATATACAGTTTTGAAACAGCACCAAGCCCACGACAGGTACTGTGAGCAGGATATAGACTGCCTTCTCTGCACGGCATGAGATGCCATAGTTCGGTTCGAGGGAAAATGTGAAGTCAAGATTACAAGATGTATACCGCTGTATTATCACGAATATCGGGTGAAGCTGCTGTTTTCGTTCTTATTGAGACGATACTGAACAGAGTCTTTTCACCATGACGCCATATATATTCTTCTGTAGAACATTCACTCTTGCTCTCTGCCACGTTCGCAACGCCGGTCTGACGATGCGATGCTCGACTCCGAACCGGCCAAGCAGTGCTTGTGATACCTTCAGAGCAGAACTCGCCATACCGGTGACAAGACATCTTAACCATTAACTGGTCTCTTTAATTGATCTTCCCTGCAGGTAAGCTGAGTATGGAGCTCGTGGACCAGATCAGCGACCTCCACCGCGGCGACAGGGCGCGCCGAAGGCTTATCATACTTCTCGCCCGGCTTCATGCGACTGAATGTCACTCTAATATCATATCGCGAACTTGGAGATTTAAATATTGATGACGGCGGTAGTAGATCCGTTGTTTACAGCTAGCATCGTGTCACGCAGTCAATTTGCCCACCACTTATGGGGTAAAAAAAGATGCTTCCATTCATTAGAGACTGTCTAGGGGTTATTGGGTTGATTATATAACCGTCTATTCGGTAATTACCGATTTGAAGGTTTTCATGCACAAAATGACATCCCCGTTAGTTTTATATGGGAAACAATAGCCGGGTGCATGGGTTGAATGCATGCCCCGATATATGCAGTGGTCCGTGTGACACACCCCCTCAGAGAGGCAACCTGTTGTAGGTTGATTCTCTGTATTCTCATTCAAATACAGAAATGATACTATTCAGAACTCCGTATACTTACTACCAAATTCCAGATTCATACTGCGTTCTTCTCGATCAAATGTTCAATATTCGCCATACCCAATTGGGCGATAAAGTGGTTGTGTTTTTGGGCTGGCATTGCTTTAGTCATACCGTCTGCCACCATTTCGTTGGTTGGAACCCATTGAAAGTCAATTGATCCCTTCTGTAATTCCTGGCGAAGCCATAAGTTGTTGATATTGATATGGCGTAATTTGCTAGTCGCTTGGGGTCTTTCAGCAATCAATAGTCGAAGAGTTTGCTTATTGTCGCATTGCATGATGTATTTATCATCTAATTGGAGATTCAATTGTTCCATGAGTCGAATGGTTGCCATATATTCTCTTGTGGCTGCTGTCAAAGCAGCAAGCTCAGCTTCTGTGCTTGAAGTGACTACTCTTCGTTGTTTGACTGCTTTCCAATGAATTGGACCTCCGAATAGCATCATCACATATCCTTGAGTGCTTTTTCGAGTGACAGAGTCATCAGCGAATGAAGCGTCTGAGGCGCAGTAGAGGACTCCTTTCCCTTTGCAGTTGAACTCGATAGCGAGGTATTTGTTGTCCTCAAGATATTGTAAGCATTCATATGCTGCTTTCTGGTGTTCAGAAGATGGATTTGATAGGAATTCTGCTAGTCTCGAGCTTGTTCGAGCTATATCTGGTCTGCCAATCACTCCAGCATAGTTGATTGATCCAACCTTCCGTTGATAGTAGTTGATTTCCTCTGGCGTAGCCTGACCAGGACTTGGGACCAGGTTATCTATTGCCATAGGTGTTTGGCGTCGCTTGGTTGAGGTTCTGATCTTGAATTCTTCAGTGACCTTAGATATATAGTTGTCGAGACTCATCCATAGTTGACGGGTTTTTCGTTCTCTTATTATTCTGACTCCTAGGAAGATACTCAATTCTCCCATATCTTTCATTTCATACTCCTTTTTGAGTTGTTGAACTGCTTCTTTTACTTTGGTTTCATGCTTTTTATGGTATATAACCCCAATATCGTCCACAAAGTGGAATACTATGAAGTATTGATTGGTGTAGATACAGTCATCTTCTTGGAGTGGGATAAGGCCAAGCTTCTTGAATGATCTCTCCAGATTCTTTTGCCATAGCAGTGGGCTTCGTCTCAATCCATATAGTGCTTTTCGCAGGGCAAGACAGTATCCCTCTTGTCTGAATCCTGGAGGAAACCAAACATAGACTTCCTCATCAATTGTGGCATGTGTAAATGCGTTGACTGCGTCCAATTGAAGAGTCTCTAAGTCAAATCTCGCCACAATTGCCATGAGACTTCGCAGCGATATACCAGCAAGCGTTGAGGCATAGGTCTCTAGTTCATTTGTCGGTTGGAGATCTCCTCGAACACAGATCCTCGCTTTGAACTTCTTGAGATATCCTTTGCTGCCCTTATATGTGAATACCCACTTCAATGGGATAATTCGCTGAGTGTCTTGATCAATATTGCCAAGATCAATCATTTCAAACGTGCCCATTTGCCATAGTGATCTGTTCTCAATATTCATTGCAGCAATCCATTTGTGACTGTATTGGTGTTTGATCGCTTCACTGTAATTCTTTGGAACTGGTGGAAGTGTCTTTTGGTGTGGATTGCCTAAATCATCTGCTGATGCATCCCATTGATCTCTTCCTTTTACTGTATCCGTAGATTGCAGTGTGAAGTGGGATTCTCTTGCTCTTCTCAGTCTTTGTGATGATCTTGTTGCTTCTGGTGGCTGTTGATTTGTTTGACCAAGAGGGGCTGATCGATTGTAGATGTTGTGATTTCTGCTGCCACGAGGTCTTCCCCTTCTCGCTATGTTTGGGATTACTGTGGAGGAATCTTGTGGTATGATTTCTTCTGGTTCCAATTCTATGACTGGTGTCTGTTGTAGTTCGAGTCGGTCTGTTGAGGTTTCCTCTATGGTCTCACTTTGATCCGATTGTTCTGGAGTTGGCGATACTTCTGGAGTTTCTGGAGTCTCCCTCACCCCCTCATTTGTTTGAGAATCTGACAGCTGTACTGTTGGTGATAGAGAAGTGGGTGTAGGTAATTGAAAATCCCCTGATTCTTTCTCCTGCATCGGTGTTGCCGGTGTTGTTTCTTGAGCGGCTGGATTCGAGGCGGGTAGTGGCCCGGTAATATTATCGCTGAAATCTTCTCCATCCCAGCCAGCTGTGTCTAGGTCTTGTTCAATTGGATTTGTGAATGGGATATCCATTTCTGTGAACTGGAATTCAAGTTCCATTTGGCTTAACTTGCTGGTATCCTCAATCCTTGGATCATACAGCGTGTTTTCGTCGAAAGTAACGTCTCTAGTTCTCATGACTTTTCCTATTGCTGGGATCCAGATTCTGTAGATATTTGTGCTGTCATAACCACATAGATAGCCAATATGAGCTCTTGGCGCAGTTTTGTTTGACTTTTCTATTCCTCTCTTGTAGTTTTGTGTCAAGGGGTAAGCTCTGCAGCCATATCGCCTCAAGTGTGCTAGTTGTGGCTTTTCAGCCCTCTTGTGGGTAGACTGTTGATGAGAGTTCAGCCAAGTGTTGACCAACCCCAATGGTGTCTGCCACTTGTGGCGTCTTCGAGGCAATCTGTTTGACAGATAAACTGCTGCTTTTGCCAGCTCTGGTGCCATCAATTCAGGAAAGCGAGATTGAAATCGAAGTGCTCTCATGATCATAAACACAGCACCTCCAGCTCTTTCTGCTGGGTTTTGAGCACCAGTGTACTCAGCTGATCTTTCAATCATATATCCATTCACAGCTGCCCATAGTTCAAACGCATTGCGTAAAGCAACCTCCCAATCTAGGCGTAGAATAGAGATTTTGATAAAGCACTGTCTCTCGAGGTATGCTGCTAATTCTGTCATAGCTTGTAGTCCCTCCTTTCGAGTACGAAGAGTTCTTATCCAGAAGAACCCTGACCAGCCATCGCTGACCAGCAGGATCACCTTCTCCCCATTGTATGCTTTGCTAAGTGTAAAGAAGTCGAGAGATAGATAATCTCCTACAGCAGTTGGCCAATGGTCTGGGTTTCTGCGGGAAATTTGGCGAGTTGCCTTCCCAACAGCACAGGCATCACATTCCACTTTTGTGATTCCTTTTATCTGTATCCCAAGAGCTGTTTTAAGTAGCTGTTCCAGTCCCTCAGCGCCTGGATGACCAAGTCTCTCATGCCACAACTTGGCTTCTGCTGATGATGTTGGGAGTGGTTGTCTTGTTGACTGAAAACCTTTGGTTGGTTTCCTTTCTACGGTTGGGCTGAATCTCACAGTCTTCTCGGTATTGCTGAACGAGGTATTGTTCAGCAGAGCTGGGCCAGCTTCAATAATGTATTGACCATATCGGTTTGGTGTTTTGAATAGAAGTCTGCCTTTTGAGTCGATAAGACCCGGTATTCCTGTTGTAAAGATGATCCCTTTTTGCTTCAGCGGTTCTGTCCCAAGGAGCGATGTTGGGTATCCAGGCACAAGCCATACATTTCTGACTTTGATCTCCTTGTTGTTGGATTTGCCGCCTTGGTTTGGTTTGATGATCATTGTGCCTTTCGCAATTGCATGTACATCTCCTCCTCCAGTGGTGAAGTCTTTTGTGACTGTGTAGTCGAGATCATGAAGTCTTGAGGAGTCGTTGCAGATGTGGAATCCTGTTCCTGAGTCTACTATCACACTGTCTGACAGTGGGAATCCTGAATAGAGACTTGCTTCTCCTTGATTGACGATAGTGACGAAAGATGAGAGTGATCCTTCTCCATCAGACACTTCTTGAGTATAGTGGGATGATGATTGTGTAGTGTTTCTCCAGTTTGAGGAAGATGTTGCTCGATCTGGGGACTTTTGAGACTGCTGATCGCTTGCCCCTTTTCGTAGTTTTTCAACTATTCTCTTTAAGTGTGGTTTCTTCTGGAGATACTCATTCAATCTTTCCAGTGCTTTCTTATTTTCTGGATTATCTTCATGATAGTTTGGGCCTCGCTTCTTAGGGTTGGCATGTTTGCAATCAACAAATCGGTGACTTTCGTTTGGGCAAGCTGCACACTTTTGCTCTCGTTTTGCCCCCTGTTTTATTCCTTGTTCGTTTTCTCCTTGCCAAGTAGCGAAACTCGTGTCTTTTAATGGAGCAGCATTCAGCCAGTCTGGGTGGAAAGTTCTCACCCAACTGCGGAAATCGTTAGCTTGCTCAATTCCAGCAGTCTTGCTGATCGAACTGTAGGTTGGGTCATCCTTGTATCGCTTTGTGAAGTCGTAAGAGGCAGATGTGTAGTAATCTGGTGCAATTTGCTTGACTGCTTTCAAGAACTCAGAGACTTGAGTAACTGGATCGCTGAGAGCAGGGATTCCGATTGTTTGGGCTTCATCCATGATTTCTCGATAGATTATGAGCCATCCTCCAAGTTTTGCTCTTTTGATTGATAGCATATGCTTGTTATATCTTTCCAATACCATTTGTTGTCTCCCAAAGTTGTCTGGCGCTAGCTGTTTTTCAAGAGCTTTTATGATATCCCTGACTGTTTGCTCCTTGCTGACTTGGCTGATATAAGTGGCTGCTACAGTGTTCATGATCCAACTGTGAATTTCTAGAAGACTTCGCCGAACCTGGTTGTATTGGTCTTTTTCTTCTTGATAGATAGCTTTTCCATAGCTGATAACGTTGCTATAGTTTGCTCGTTCTTCTTGTCTGAGGTCTTTTGGGTCTGGGAATTCCAATCTTGGCTTAGTATTAATCTTGGTTCCTTTTGGATTCACATAGTCCCAGACTTCATGAACGTTTGCCAGCATCTGTAAGTTGTTGAACCAGTGGTTCCAGTCGCTGTCAGTCTGTAGCCGCTGTGTGTATTTTGCAGTTTCCGTAGTTGAATTCATGATCTCTCTTGAAAAGAGAACTGGTCTCTCTCTTCTGATCGTTGTGCAGTTGGTTTTTCGCCGTGGCCAAGATTGAGTTCGTGACTAGACACTTCTTGTTTCAAGTTGGTGATTTTGTCGATTGTTGCCTAGAGGTTTGAGGGTATATAGCCAATCTCAACGCCTCAATTCTCAACAAAACGCAAGACGCCCCCCCTGTCTAATGAACCTGCCGTTTAGTGTAGTTGGTCTAGCCACCCAACTTGTAGCTATTCGCAAGGACCGTAAGACTGGCAAGCTCCCCTTCGTGGGTTCAATTCAGGGTTGTGGAGTTTTCGCAATTTGTAAAAAGTCTTATCGGTTCCGTTACACGAAGACTATAAAGTGAACCACCTGTTCGTCTTATCTGCCCGAAGCTTTCAGAGGCATAAAATGAGCAACTAGGTGTCTCTTCCGTTTCGTAATTCCAACCCTCCTGGCTGCGTATCAGTGGTATGGTCGAGCATGAACTTATATAAGGTTCAAGTTAAGAGTCCTGGGTTCAACTCCTCAGATGTGGTAAGTCCCCCTGAGTTGAGATGAACTTTTTGTGATTTTTTGATAAGTGTTGATGATATGAATTGATGACCAGAAGTTCTTTTGTGATTGAATGTTTCAACACTTCAACGTTCAGCCTTGTGTGATTGGAATTGATGTTTTGTTTGGTGGACTTGACTGCCAAAGTCTCATGGGTCGGTAACTTCGTCAATTGAGTGCCCTTGTCTATGGCATAAGTCTGAACTGCTCCCTTCTGGAAGTCGGTTTTTCAATTGGTAATTGTCACCATGAGGTACTGGGCTCATAACTGTCACGCAGTCAATTTGCCCACCACTTATGGGGTAAAAAAAGATGCTTCCATTCATTAGAGACTGTCTAGGGGTTATTGGGTTGATTATATAACCGTCTATTCGGTAATTACCGATTTGAAGGTTTTCATGCACAAAATGACATCCCCGTTAGTTTTATATGGGAAACAATAGCCGGGTGCATGGGTTGAATGCATGCCCCGATATATGCAGTGGTCCGTGTGACACATCGCTTGGCGGGGTTGTGGTGATTGGTGGGCCGGTCGAAGCAGGAAAGCTTGATGTGAAGAACAACTTGTTCCGAAAAGTACACAGTATTTATGGTCATCTTATCGGATGCATGAGTGAGTACCTGCATGTTGGATACGATTAAATTGTAGGTGATTGAGTGATCGATACGTATAACCCTTCATTCATCATTTTCGAGAAGATTACCCCGCCAGGCCTTTTGTTGTTGTCACTACACAGTAAGATTCCGACTTGAAGATCCTATTGGCTGTTTCTCCACTTCGTTTTGGCAAGTACTATATTCCCCACTCTTTTCCTGCATGAAGACAGGTACTTGAGCAGTACACATATATGACCCACTTTATTTGGATTCCCCTTTGGGCTCACACCAAAAGAGGTGCGGACCACCCAAACGCAAAATTACTCTGTCAATATCAATTCGAGATTGAAAAATTATGGTCTCAGTAAGAGGGAGTTCAAATAAATAGAACTATACTCTGCTTAAGTTACTCCCTTTGATTCATTAGTATTTTTTTAGTGAACTATATTTCAAGTCGTTGCTCTTCTATTTCAGGGACTGCAAGTTTTTCGGCTGTTAGTGATCTAGTGAGCCTTTGGTGGAGGACTTAACATTTTGAGCATTGCGTTTGGGTGGCCACTTCGTTTGGGTGGTCAGCACACTTGAGCGCGAATAAAGTGGGTACACATGTTTTTAACTGTCTTGAAATGATCTGTGTTTTATCCGACAAGAAATCTCTAAATTGGAGCAAACCGGAATTACTCTATGTACTTAATACGAGCTCACTAGAGTTAAAGAGAATTAATCTGGGTATCCTCTTTGAATGCTCGGGCAGCTGCAGTCTGCAGTTGATGGGCTAATGAGTAACCATTTCATACGAGACCGTATTACTACTTTATGCATTTAGGCGCACAAAACTTATGCATTTCCGGGACCCACCCGTCATCTTTTCCAATATGCTTTATGTGCCGCTGCCGGATTTGCTACAGACCTCGGATTCCCCAACCTGTGACGATGTCGTGGTTCAACATAGTCATTCATCGAAGATCATTAAAGCAAGGGACGATTTATCGATGTCATAATTATAATAGATGCTGATATGCGTCGCTGGTGTCAAGAATTGTTCAATTTCGCCGATACTAATCATCGCTTCCTACGAATAAATTACTCATCCGTAAGTACTTGCCTTGGTAGATAAATCTGGCGGATGAATCTGGCGGATGGATTTGTCGGATAGATCTGGGTGGGTCAGATTTACATCCCCATACCCCGCACGGACCGTTCTGTAACACCCCGGTCGCTGGATCCTACGGATGTTAGTGAAAAGACATGAGGCTAATATGAAGGGTCTCTGTTACTGCTCGCAACTCGAAGCAATCCACCCGCAGTAGCAGTTTCCATTCCGTCTGTCACTGCAAAGTCTGAGACCACCACATCGCCAAAGACTTCACCGCTTCATGTTTCGGGCTCGCACCTTCTCACCATCTCCCACCAGCAGCCATGATCTCAACGATAATATCTAATGCCACCGATATAATCCATCACAGTGACGGGCGCCATCATGCATCCCATTCTCCCAACTTTTGCCTTCTCATCGCTTCTCTTGCCTGTACCACCACGCCGTACTCGACTCGCTGATATCCTCCACCTGAGATGCTAAGCAGACCAACTCAGAGATCCAGATGTACCGTAGTACGGGGGAACCATGCGAGGGCATTTCAATCCAACATCTACGCAAGGGCCGATACCAGCACCTGGCAGAAATGCGGCCACTCCCTCCGCGCCATGCATTGAAATCTAGCCAAACACCAGGCCACCAAAGCCAGTTCCTGAAAGGCTAGCGGTTTTGCAAACGATCATCACTTTGTTTGAGCTTCGATCCAAGTGGCACGCCAGAAACACGTATGTGTAATCTGACGGACAGATGTTTGTGTTTATTGTTCCTAACGATCTCTGATCCGCGGAAACTACTACTCAATTCCGCCGTCAAACACCTAGACTTGTTTTCTAGATAATTCTGAGCTCGTTATTTCTGTATATCTCGACCAAGCACTCAAAATTGGCATGAGTAGCTTCAAACTCAGCGCGTAATCCCCCCGATCTTCCATACGCCACGATCTACATTCTGAACCATTAGATATCAGCCTTGGTTCGCTGTGAGCTCCCTGATCTTTCAGAAGCAGTCGACTTGTCGACCCAAACGCACAAAGATTGGATATAAAGGCAGCTTTTTCTGAAAGTATCGAATCTGGGTTCTTAAAAAAGCGCGCTTCCCCGGCGCCATGTTGCCCCCGGCTGTCTCAACCTCACTTCCAATGTGTCCACACACGCTCTGGTATTCTGCATTTGTTATAGTAATTGTTTTATCTCGAGAGACCCGACTGAGGCTTGACTAGAGATACGATTAAGGTTAGCAAGCGCATGGCTGTTCAAGAAGATCGCACACTCATTGTATAGATACAGGGTTTCTTCTCATAGGTAGGCATTAATTCAGCATACTCATCGAGACACAAACAATGACTATCGCCTGTCTAGCTGTTGCTCGATATTTATGAGTCCAGAGACTTGCACGGCTTCTGTGGACTCTGGGTAGATCCATAACTGCCACCAACTCTCGAACTACTTCCTCATCACATTAGCCAAACAGGATACTAGTTTGTTCCACAAGTTTTAAAACACCAACATTGTCATAACTCATCATGACATCTCGACGTTCTTCAATTCGCCTTCAGGACAATGGGAATTTGATTCTGCAGGCGTTTAATGCTTTGATCAGTTTTGTTACGTTGAATGAACAAGATCTTTGGTTTTCAACAATAAAACGAGGATTGATAACAGTGAGGGTAACTCTATGCGCACAGAGTATGGTTAAACAATTCAAAGTATCGCCCATAATGTCCCCACAAGCAGCCTGGGACTCCTTCCTCACGTTAAACAAGGAACCAAGAGCCCAAGACGATTAAATGGGCCGTCTTTGACACCAGAGATTAGGACACCTAAGCGGAGGATCTATACGCTGACAAAAGCCACGGTCAGTGATTTATGACTACAGTTCTCCCCACCTTGTGACTAAAAGCATTAGGATAACGCCTTGTACTGCGGTCATCCAAGAGGCGATTCCAAAACCGCCCTGAACATCATCCCTTGCGATAGTCCAAGACACCCCTAGCACTCCGCTGAGTACCAAGATCAAAAGCGCCACCCAAAGGACGTTTTGTCTATTGATCCCTTCAATAATGTGCACTCCCCATCCCACTACAATATCCTCATTGAAATCATGCTCAATAGAATGCAAGATGCGATTGTTTATCTTATGTGGCATTCGACGGCCCCAACGCAGCTTGGGATGAGCCGTCTGGTCAGGGTCATTGTGGAGCAAGTGATGTATGAAAACATTATCAGGGACTGGTGGCGGGGTGCAAACACGACATGCATATCCCTTTTCGATCATCTCGTCCAGTGTTGGGAGTGCCATTGGTTGCTTGAGAATGCCAACCCGATACCTTTCTTCGAGTGAAAACTGTTCGTTCGCATTAGTAACCTAAGTACAGTAACAGGAGCAGTGATCTGGGCGACATACATGCACGAAATGTACTTTCTTGGGCTTCAGAAGAAAGTTATTGGTCCGAAAACTGCGGACTTTGTAGTAGCTCTCTCTTATCTTCTTAAAAAGTTGCGAGTCGCTGTTGATGCCTGTGACATCGATTTCTTCAAGTTGTCGTGTAAATTCGCCAGTGTTAACGCACAACTCAAAGTAGCGCTTTTCAGTCAAGGCTGACCGTATGTCGAAATTATTGTTTGGGGTGGATATTCCTGTGTTGCGTTGCTGTACAGGCTGATTTGTCCTTCCTTCCTCCAGACAGATTGGGGAACTTTGGATATCGTGAGAAGAACTTGGGTTCGTGATTTGCCTATTCGTTGCGGAGACTGGTTGTGTTTCCACAATGTCTCCTTGTGTCCTGACAAGAGCATTTGAACATGCATTACTGAAGTCTTTTTGCATGCCGAGAACCTGTTGTATTTGAAGCAACGCATCTTCATCAGGGATGTCAAAGTCGCCATACAATGCTTCTCCACAGTCCTATTTGATGTCAGCATCAGGTCGAAATGATTGATTGCAGTAATTGCCGAGATAACGCACGCAAACCCATTCAAGCCTTCGACGCCCGTTTTGAAGTTTGGGGCGGAGCAGTCGAGAAACGAATTGCCGAATGCATATCGATACCGAGATTGTTGGAGCGTCATCCAGAATTGGACCTCTTTCTTGTGCGTCCATTGTCTTAGTAGCTGGATGAGTAAAATGGCGGTATCGCGTCCGGAATTTTGAGAACGACTCGGACTGGAGAGTGACGGTCCCCAGATGCTCATACGCTGCCTGAGTATTTTCCATTTCTATGTCAGACGACTCGGACTGGGAAGAGCTAGAGCTGAGTTGACCAAAAGCTGCGCCGGTAGTATCGCCTTCATAAGGGTTGGGATTCTCTAAGTTGTTCTCTCTAACTGAATTAGCACACACTTTCCAGGAGTTATCGATGACATCTCAACTGTACTTACGTCGTTGAGCGTAACCACTCAGCTGTCTTAAGCTTGAGATCTGGAGCTTTTTGGTCCAATGCCAAGTTATTCTCTCCGAATACTTCTTGAACATCACTGATTCGCCTCTCGGCCTCAACCCTAGTAGGCGGAACTTGATGTAGAATGTCTGTTGCATACGCCGCAGCTGTCATCGCAGCAAAGCCTTGCCATTGTTTATTCTTGTGGGAGTCGGAATAATCGCAAATTCCACGGATTACTAGGCATGGGAAGTGGTTCATTAGACCGGCGGCCTCCATTTCGAAGCAAAGAACGCCCTTCTCTGCTGCTAGCTTATCCCTAATAATAGCATTTTTCATTAATTGGTTTGAGCTGGCAATCAACCCATAGTGGATAGCGGGGTTACCATCATCATCGTCTCGTTCGTGACGATATACAAGGTCGGCTAGGTCTTTACTGCATACGCTGTCGCATCCGTCTGACGAGGTCGGACGCAGAACATTTGATCGGTAGAGCCTGTCGCTATCTAAAGGAGGTCGTGCATACTTTTTCCGCAGCCGAGGCCACTTTGCCAATGCCGTTTCAATTTTAGTATTAAGCTGATATCCTTTCATTTCGTATTGGCTTTTGAGTGCGTTAACAGCTGTCCGTAGCGCTGTTGGTGGTTGGTCCAAGAAATCCATGTGTTCAAAAGAGACTTCTCGGTTCTGGTTAACCTTGCCAAAGTCGTACTGGAAGACGCCGCCTTTTCCTCCTTTGCAACTACTAACCACAATATCGCCAAGCCGCACATCATGCTTTGAGCTAGGTGCGCCGCCGCCGATGCCGACCATGAGCCCAATACGCACGTTGGGAAAGCTGTGCAGCATGCCTCGAGCGACTACCGCAGCGGAAGTGGTACCATACTCCCCGTCAGGCAGGACAGCAATCACGACATTATGATTACCGATCCTGCCCAGTGCATAGCTGTTGTTGTCGTGTCGTGCGACAGGAGGAGGAGAGTCTTCGTGCCGCTCGTCTAGAAAGGCCTTCGCTGCATTAAACTCAATAGGGAGGGCGCATATCCAACCAACCGTGTACTTTGAAGCGTCTGACATGACTTGGTATCTAATCTCTTATGAAAGACAAAGCAGTAACTTTCACTGAGACGTACGTGCATAGGTTGGAGAGTTCCTAATGTAAGAGCGAACGAGGAAGTATGAAGGTTGCAGAAGAACGGAGCAGATTAGTGATTGTAAAGCCAGGGTTGGATGCCATTCTGTTCACAGCCAACATAAAATCAGGCTCTCGCTGCCTCAAATAGCCATGGACGCCTTCATGCAGCTGGCTGCAGCAGATGGAGAAGGCTGAGCGCTCCGTAGATTTGATTCGTTATCTTTGTTGGCTGCCTCTCAGCCACAGGTCTTGGCACCAAAAACAGTTGGGGATTCGGGAATGGTACTTTGAGATGTTGTATAATTTAAAAGAAAACCAGATACAACATATGAATTGCAGTGGGGACCGCGCGAAGTATTGAAGTCTGGGCTGCAATCTTTAAGTCCCGTGTCAATGGCAGCATGAGGTGGTTAGAAGGGATTGAACTAGGCTATTAAATGCATTAAATTACCCTTCTCGTCAGTAACGGTACGTCATCAAAGCCGGCGATTCGTTTTAGCTCCGAGAAAGATGCTAGGCTAATCGTGTTCACTGAGTTGATGGCTGAATATGGCTGTTTCTTACAACATTGCGATTTGTCATTTGTGACCAGGCGACATCCATTGACCCTTCTACGATGAGCTTTTCTTTCTGCCATGACTGCCATGGTTGAAGCCGTTCTCATCCCCCATAACAAGGTCACATGTCGCGACTTCAATCTCCAAACCACCCACATTGGATATCTATAACTGCATTTCAATTACGTGCTCACTAAAAGAAAACATAGAACGTAGACATTTTGAAATCAACAAAGAGGGCCATCACATACTCCTAAAATAAAATCGCCGTTCCCAACACGCTTGTCTTTCTACTGGAACGATAACAGGCTCCCGTCATCTTCCCCGGCTTTTTTTCGGGCGGGTGATGGCTGAGTGAGTGCCGAGCCTACTGATGGTTCTAGCGCGACTCGATTCTGGTTGCATGACTGAGGTGCCATCAGAATTCACAGCACCTAACATGCCTGGCTGTTGGAGATTCGAGTTCGCGACTTTCAATAGAACCCGAGAGGCATGTCCCAGCGTCGGTCGTTCTGGAGGAGTTTGTCGCACACTCAGCCCCGATATCCTGTTTCTGATCAGCAAACGATTTTTGCTAATATGCTTGTATTTGACGTGGACTTGCTGTGTCGCTGGGTTTGGTTGTGATTCCTTGGGTCTCGACGGCATCCTAATTACACTCAGCGATGATTTAGTCCCCAGGCTTACCATACTGTCCATATACCATTCTTACTCTGCTTTGATTTTAATCGCAGACTAGATCGTCTGGTGCCCCTCCATACCAAACCGAGTGTTTCGCGCGGTAATTGTCTGAATTTGACGATAAAACTATCGGCCGAACGAAGGTGAGAAACACTGGTCGTAACATGTGACTAGAGAAACGGCGGAGAACAAAAACGGGTATCTGAGCTGACCAGCTTCTCAGATAGAATAATACTTTGCTCGACGTCAGGATCTTGCTCTGTTTCTGAGCCGGAATCACTGCGTTGGTTAGTTTCAAGTCGCATCATATTTGTGCAGATTTACTTCACAGAAAATGTTGAAAATGGAAAATGAAGCTGGTAGAGGAAATGAAGAAATACGTCCTGCAGCTTTTGTGTCCCCCTGATTTAAGTTAGCTTTTTCGCCTTGTCATATAATGCCATCGGGATATGACTGGGTTGAAAATCTGCCAGCAGCTGGACGGTGCGGAGGTGGCGCGCCATGTTTATTATTGGAGAATAATAGGCTTACAATGCTTTGCCATGAAACAACAGGTCGAGCATCCCAATCTCAACACAAGATTTGATAAGAGTAGTAGGCAAAAGACCTGATTGGTTTTACCCGTCCTTGGCGAGAATGGGGTTATGCCGCGGTTGATGGGGCAGGAGTAATCACTGGAACTCGTGTACGACATAAACCACTGCATGTCGAGAACGTCGCTTACAAGCCAGAAATTTCAAGGTAGGACAACTAGGTTTCTCTAGCAGAATTAAATCGAAGCGGATGACCCAAGCCGGTGCCATAAATCAGAGGTAAGAGACCGATCTTAGCTACGCTATCGTGGTACGAGAGTCAAGCTCTACAGGTTGCTTGGGGGTGTTCTGTCCAAGGAGTAGGAGACAAGGAACTGATTGTTGTCTTGCGACAAATTGACGCGAAATGGTAAATCAGGGAAAGAGCAACGACGAGAAAAATGACGCCTTATCGATATTTCAGGTCAAACGAGAACCAGGAAAAAGCCAAGAACAGACCATGTCTGCTGTAGACTAGGCATGAATCTGGTTGAGTTGAAACTTGTGCTGGATTGTCTCCATCCACTCAAAGGAGAGGACAGAGATGCACAAGAAGTTGCATCACCTGGTCGTGCATCGGAGACTGGAAAGTTCTCCAAGCGTTGATGGATATTTCTCGGCACGTTGGGACAAATTCTCAGGAGAGCAGCATATATATAGTTGGAAGGGGTATTGGGAGGGAACCCCAGAAGGGTGATGATCTCGGGATAATTGAACAAGCACTCTGCTTGTCTTGTAAAGGATCGACCCGGGATTTGCGGATAATGTTGAAGACGCTGAGACATCGGTTGTATAATTTTGTGGCGAGGTCGGCGCTGAATGCTCTTTGCGAAATTGCAGAGGACCCTCAAAAACAGGAATTGGAAAGAAAGATGGACTGACGCAGAGACCTTATCCATGTTACGAAGCAGAGATCGTTGCTTTGCTAACACGGGGGAACATTCGAGAGCGTACGCCTGGATAAAGAGTTCTTGTCGACTGATGTTTTGTCTTGACCTTTGATGGAATGTCGTTTCCCTGTTTCCAATGCTTCATCTGAATATATAGAAATGTCAGAGTAAAGGAATGGCACTAAGTGAAGAGGTTAAAATGTAGGGGTTGTGATAGTGACTGTGTTTATCTCTGGCCTCCTAATCACCTTATGGGATCGAGAGCCCTTCTTTATAGTTCCTCTTGATCCCTAGTTGGGTACTGGTTCCTCCAGTATCGTACTGTCCGTGTTCCCCCCTATCCATTGTACCATTTTTGACTACCAACCTCCGGTCCCGACCCCCCGACCCTCCGACCACCCGAACGCCGATTTCTCCGATTCTGCGGGTGACAAGGAACGCCTTTTCGCTGGGAGACGCTGCGGAAATGACAGGTGGATAAGCTCTGAAGACGGCAGGGAAACCTGTATCATTCTTGTCAATGTGCGCTGTTTTTTTACGTGTCGTATTAATATGATCCACCCCTGTCTGTATGTCTTATTGAATGTGAGCGCGTAACTGTAATGGAGCAAACAAAAATGGTTGGATGAAGCCACTATGACTGCTCGTAGGTTTCCAAGGGCTGTGTCCACCAACGGTTGAGCAGTCCAGGTCATTTTCTTCACTGTCAGAAGGGATAAATAAGAACTATCGTGGCATCGAAATTTGTGGGAGAACGCGATGTGAAAGTGAAAATCTTGAAGTTGAGGCCATATCTGAACCTGGAAGGCACAAGGCGTGGGTGGCGGTTACATGCCGTGTACGACCCACTTATTTCTGGCCAACAAATCTACCCGCCAATCCTTACACAGATCCATCCGCCACATCCATTGTGGGTGGCAGGCCTCGCCGGCCCGTCACGTGGGCTGACGGCCGCCACCACTGGTCTTAGCCAGCCTCCACAGCCCTCTAGCCAGTTAGTTAGTTCTTCCAACCAACAACACCACTTTTCCCATTCTGAGCGTTCTGTGCTGGTTTCGCCCACATCCATCCACCACATCCATCCGTCATATCCATCCGTCATATCCATCCGTCATATCCATCCGTCATATCCATCCGCCAGATGCTTCTATTTTCAAAGTCTACCATCCTTTTTGTCGCCCATCTACAGGATAAGAAAATGACGTGCTTCGGAACCCCGTCAACTTCCCGTCCATGTCAAATACACCAAAACACTTTATTTAAAGTACGAGGCCAGTTGTAGGCGCTGTAGACGACATGAAAGTTCCCATTGACGGTTTTCCTGATACTGGGTTACATGTCAGTATTGCTGATGACAGCGAAGCCTTGAAGCGATGCAACAGGCACGGGCTTGTTTTACTGTTCAACCGGTGCTAGTCAGCATGCTAAACCGCCAACACCACTTGAACTAGTAATCCATTGTCATGATCATGACTGAGAATATATCTAACGCATAATTCTGAAAAATGTAGTTCTCAAGGTAACTATGGTACCCAAAACTGGGTATGGGGTGCTGATACCGTAGGCTCTTAAGAATAACAAAAAAAAGGGTAGCCCAGCTCTAAGGATCTAAGTGGTCAGCTTGCTAGGGGTATCAGAAAGGTTTTCGTTTATCAACCTGTAATGCGACCGACGTATGCGAGAGTCGAGAGTCTGCGAGTGAAAGCCACTTGTGAGAAAGCTCAAATCATTGTTCGACAGCATGGACATATCCGGCAGCTAACGTAACGAGAAAAATAGGTTAGTTTGTCGATGAAGACAGTCTGGATTAACTAGAAATCTCCAGCCACGTTCAAAAGCGGTGAATAATAGCGAACCTAGACAGTGTATCTTTCGCGTTCTTAGAGTGAAATTTGAACTATGGCTTGTTACTTATTATCCGAGGAGAAAAGAAGACGTCAATGAAGGCGCGTGCCCACTTCCTCTGCCGCTATCCTGGAGGCTTCTTCTAGATCTTCCTGGATCTCTATCCCATCCATGGCACTCCAAATCAAAGTGGCTAGTTTCAACTACGTGTCAGCCCCCAGTTCATTCAATCAATTACGAAACCTCGACCGATAGCCCCAAGAGCCGACTAGCATTAAGTTGCTTGACATCATCTCTACCTTCAATGTCTTACCTTTGCGGCTATCTTTCTCCAGATGCATCATAATCTCAAGATTTTACACAAAAAGCACGCCATTCAAAGAAAGCTTTATCCAGAGGCGGCATTTGTTTTATACCGACAAGCCTAAGAACGAACCAAGTCTTGTTCAACCAGTAATGGCAAACACACCATCCCTTGTCGTGCCTTGACAGTACAAAGAATATTTTAATGTAATACCTTCCAATATTACCGAGGCTGACATTATCATTATAGTGCTCAGTAATACTGTTGTAAGAATCAAAGAGGTCGCCACTTACCATAGAAACAACATCGACACGACCTGTGGAACAGGAGACGCTTTGTCCAGCCCCGCCGCAACCTTTTGGAAACAGGTCCTTGCAAGACACTGACAGAGTTGCGGCACTTTCGGCTTTCGTCATAATCCTGGACGAGTCTTGTGGCGATTCTCAATGTACTAAAAGGTTAACCATGATCAAAGACGGCCGAAGGCGTAGTTGTGGCGCGTCAAAACCTCGATTGGCATAGAACGCACTGGCTGACGCCATCGCCATTGTGACCGGGCCCACATTGCAGTTTCTATTCTACACTGATCTGACAATACGGCTTCCTACACTAGCCAGTCGAAGACCAAATCCCAGTGGAGATCCCCAGTCCGATCTTTGTTTTAAAGCAACACAACGTGGGTGTATACAACGGCTGGAGGCTTTCAACTTTCTTGGACATTGCCAAAAAGGCTCGGATATTCCGTATTCGTGAAAGTGTCTGTACTAAGTGACAGTAAGAAGCTAAGCAACTTGGGTCAATCTGTTGATTGTCCGCAGGGGTTAGCGGGCACGGTTGATGTTTAAGCCGCTGCCGCTGGAACTGCTTGTGTCATAGGTCCTTCGATAAGGGTAGTCAAGCTGGTTTGAGTGGGATTGTTGGGAGACGGCCGGAGCGATCGTGGGATTCCAGGGATAGAGGTTTGGCGTTGAATTCGTTCCTCAATGGTAGGTGCTGCCTGACCCAGCTTGTTGCATGAATCCAAGTAGCAGAACAAACAGCACATACAATACGTTCCTTGTAGCCAACACCATATGCACAGCACCTTGTTGACAATTCCGCGCATCAATTGCACTCGAAATCAATTTCCTACTCTGCCCTCCGAGCTGGTAAACTTCATTAACCCCCCATCAAATGTACTAACGAAATGATTGATATAGAGGGCATGGAAACGTTTCCGAATTTGGGGGATTGTGATTTGAGCCTTTGGGAGTTGCCGCGGACTAAAAAGTTCAAGTTTCGTCCCATTTCTAGTAAACATCTCCAGAACAGTCATCGCTCAGCTACAGATAAAAGGTCTCAGTGGCTATCCTCCCATCCAATTCGTGTCGGAACCTGGTATTTCACACCCTGCACCGTGCCCTCGTATCATTTTCTGCTGTATTTTCTTCCAGTTCCAAGCAGAGGAGGCCACTCCTGATTGAGCAACCGTGGCGGTCCTAAGTGGATGTCAAAACCAATGGTGCACCGTGAAAGAAACCGTTCATAAGCGTCTGGCGGACGAACTCGGCGGATGAACCTGGCGGATGAACCTGGCGGATGAACCTGGCGGATGAACCTGGCGGATAAACCTGGCGGATGAACCTGGCGGATGAACCTGGCGGATGAATTTGGCGGATGGATTTGTCGCGTGACAAGTGGAAGTGCGCCACCTGGGCACGGCCACACCCTCTCTGTCCGCTATTTTCCTCGTGCCCTCATAGCATGAGAAGTTGCAGCTGATATTTGTAAGTAAACTTTCGGCCAACCCAAAAGTGCCAAGAAGTCATCGCCGTTGGCCAAACCCCGAGTCTTTAACGGCCAACTTATTGTGGCGACATGTTGGTCTTCTGGGGAATGAAACTCACGGCACCAGACAAGATCAAAGCACTGAATAATACCTGACATCAATGGCTTGCGTAACCGATTACTTTTGAACGCCGTGAACCAAAACGACTACGAAGCTGTCTGCGAATACCAAATCGCCATTAGTGTTGAGGTGAAACACCGTGGGGAGCAGTTGTACAAGACCGAGTTGCAGATAGGCATATAGTACGCAGGTCAGTGGGCCTTTTTGAGCTCCTACGCAGGAGATTTATGGAACACTTTGCTGCTCCCACCAGGTTGTCTAGTTGATAGTGATGAGTCAAAGCTGGTTGTTGACGTATGTCAACAACCTGAATCTGTGTACTGCTCATTCTGTGTTTGTGACTGTCCCTGTCGCTGAAAATTGACTGACCAGTTGGCGTAGATCATCCCTTCAGTTCGAACCGTGGAGCCCATCAACAGCAGTTAGGAACATAAGAGACCACAATCCTACGGCGTCTTCAGGAACAATTTCAAGAGACATACCAGTCCTGACAAAAGAGAGATATGCTACAGCTCGAATGGAGAATTGTAACCATGATAGGAGTCTGGCTGACGCGCCTCAAGAGGCATGACTTTGTCAACACTTTTTAGTAGACTTTCTGATACCTCCAGAAACCAGTTTCTGTTGCACCACCAAGTTCAATAACCTCGCCTGACTCAGAGGACTACTCAAATAAATGATTATGCTTGATTCGAGATGATCCAATGTTCGATGAGTAAAAGTTTGGCTATGAAAGGTTGTTCGTTTGCGTTTTAAAAGATCATAACAACATATAATAATCATTTGTCACCGTATTTATTCACTACCACTGTGAATTTGCCTATTGTTTCGTAGTTTCAAGCAAGTTGGACATCGCCATGCTGAGTACGAGCTGCTATTACTGTTAACTTCTTGAGCAACACTCCAAGTTTCCGGCACTCCATGACATGAGACGTAATTCGCATCCTCAAGAATCCCAAAGTGAAGAAGCCCGCCCAATGTTGTGATGTCGACGTCATTGACAAGCGTTCTACGAGAGAAGAGCGTGTCAAGTTTGGTATCCTGTGTAGTTTATAAGTATCTCTTCACCATCGCCTGCACTGTCAGACACATTGACCATCTTTCCCGACTCTGCGTCTTCTGGAATTTCTAGCAGATGCAGGACTGGTTTTCCAATCTTGAGAAGATTCACGCGTTGGATGAAATGGAGCCGAGCGTTTAGATCACAGGGTACATGAGGCGAATATGGTGGTTTTTATTGTCAGCATCGTCTTCAAACTCATCGTGTACATTGCCTTCAAGCTAAGTACATCCATGGCACATGGCTGTCTTGGCCAGAACCCTTCCTTTGATCCTCTGTCTATACGGCACTACGATGGCCTGGCGTAGCTTGTAATAAGAGTTATGTTTGGCCAACGAAGAGCAAGGGGTTGATTCTTGGACATGGAAACAAAAACAATAAGAGATAATTATGTTTGGCCAACGAAGAGCAAGGGGTTGATTCTTGGACATGGAAACAAAAACATCCCTAGCGCTGGAGGATAGTGAAGTAGACGACAAAGCAGTGGTTCTGTAGCGAACCAGCGAGAACGACGCATAAAACTCCTTCAACTTTGTTTGGGTTGTGTCTCGACACTCTTTCTTTTCAAAGTCAGAATACCAAGGAAACTGCCTCGGCCACAAACCCCTTAGACGACAACGACTTCTACCAAGTAGCGCTGCTATGCTATTAACCAATAAGTAGGATAACAAATCTTGGCGGTCTAGCAAATTGTGGAACTTGATGTGTTTCTGCGCGCCTTCTTACAGGCCGAATATGTAAGACGAATTCTCAGCAGGATCCATATCCTTGCTACTGCGCACTGGGTTTGAGTTGCTAAAGGGGTGATGCAGGCGGCAGTGTTGGTGAAAAATAAAACGGCGAGGACGGGCCACGGAAGAGTCGCAGTGTTGCTGTTGTTATGACGCCCATGTAGTCCTGTCAAGGATTAAAGAGATGATAATAGATAGATGGTTCGAAATTTCATCAAAGTTGCTATCCAAGTGTAGCATCTTCCTCTGCTGCATGATCTCTTCAAATTTGTAAGAAATCCCTATTGTTACTCTTCAAATCAAAGAAAGTAACAGGCCGGTTCCTTGGCATCCAGAAAAACACTGCAACGGCATCCCTGGGGCGACAAACTAGCAGTGTTTTTCCATCATTTTCAAATCTCTCCCATAGCTGTCGTACACTCCTCTGATGTTAAGATCACGGCTAGATCTACACGGTTGTTGGATTTGTAGCCTCATATGCCTTGGATTCCAACTTTAAGATCATATGAACCGGGCTAAGAAGCATGAATCTCTTTGTCCTTAGAGTGGTTGTGTGGGTCGTAGATTCTTGAAGACATGTGTGGTGAGGTGGCTGAAGATGGAAGATACGGATGTGCATGGGAGACGCGTCAAGATTCAGCTTTTCTAGACCGGCCGAGAATCTACGATTCTTCTGGCGATAATCTTGCCCTTCATCAAGCAATGTTCCCCAAGACTTCACTACCCCTGTGGCACGACCAGAAAAGGAGATGACACTGATGTTAACATGTTATCAATCGTCAAGCCAAACGTAAGCACGTAACATACGGGAGTTAGTGTGCATCGCTTGCTGTCAAGTGTCACATAAGAAGATCGAAGGGGGTCGAACCTAGAGGGGTGCTCTTGACGTACGAGTGGTGGCAATGGCCCTAGGTTGTTGAACAAGGGGTTTTGGACTGAAGTGCAACTAGTACTTGTGAATGCTGCTAAACGCTGGTACCGGGCTGGCAAACACTTCGCCACATCATACTAACCAAGCAAGGTCACAGGGATTGAATGATACATTTGCTGATGCCAGGAGATTTGGCTGCCAATTTCTTTACGCCATATCAAAAGTTTTCGCAAGCTCCTTGGCTTCATCTTTAGCTCTGATAGAGCCTGATGGAAGTGGAGTTTCCTTGTGTGACATGATGCGTTTCGGTCGATCATTCATAGGCATTTGAGTGGTTGTTGGTGCCAGATTTGCGCTTACCTATTGTACTACCACTATGGGCTGGCGCGTGAGTAATGCATCTGGGAAGTGAGATATTAAGGCCCTGGAAACGAAGAGTGTGTTGCCCAAACTCGCCCTAATTACCCTCTAGTTGATGTAATAATAAAAATTTGCGGCATTTAGGCTGGACGTAAAAGTTGGTGTGCTAACGGAGGAGATGGAAGCGTGTTTCAGCGTTTGTCAGTCAACTGCTACCTGTTGAGGATGTGACCTACCACACTTCGAACATCAGCTAGAAAATAAATCACTGGAACTAAACTGCAACACCAAGAGAAGCCGTAGATTAATGCGACACGGCGAGATAAGGTTGGCAGAATAGATCACTTTTTCTGCTGCACCTCAATGTTGCTAATAGCCTGCCCCAAAGCAGCAAACAAGGCTAGGCTGCATGAGTACCTTCATTCCACATTGCCGACTTAATCCAGTTAGCTCTTCACAGTCTCATGTTGCCTTCTCGGAGATCAACGACGCTATAGAAACACACTCGCTCTTGAAACTCATCTGATGCACGACTTAATTGAGTAGCAATGTTGAGTCCGTCACTTGTGGCTGAAGCAGAGATTGTGAGAAAAGACATTATCTTCTATTTGCCCGATGGGGTCGACTACCTACGTGAGGCCTCCTGCCGGCAGCCGGCGGTTTAGGTGGCCATGGAGCCACTGCAACCCGGGATTCCAACTATGTAGCTCACGCTGTGTTGATCGACGACAAGGTACACTTCGTTTCGCTGTGAAAAGTCACAAAAGATTCGTTTCATTGTCTAGTTTCGTGGATTTTTAGTAAAACCGAACGGCAACTAGATTGAAACGCAAGTCCAGAAAACCAAAGATAGACGAAGGTGGCTCTTGAATCTGAGAAAAAAGGAACAAAAATTAGGCCCTGCATGAGTTTTTCAAGTTGACCCGTCAGAAAAAACACCAGTTGATGAGAACAACAGGCATCGACAACGATAAATGTCGTAGGTTAAAATCGCCGTCACAACAGGCTGAGGACGGTGGCAAGATTCTAGTTGTCAGCTGCCGCATGCTCCCATAATACCCAGAGCCTCATACGTCAAGAGGTTTTCTTGCTGGGATCCTCTTAGCCATCAACATGGCGCAGAGAAATATAATCTTACGGTATTGCGATGCTTAAATGTGATGTGGCTTTCATAGTTCGTGAAAAGACTGTTGCACACCGCATAGCAATGAAGCTTAAGTGAGGATGCGTCTGCAGTGTGATGAATTGCCGATGCGGTGATCGAAAGTGAACTTTCCACCTTGTCTCAGGAGCTGTTGTGTTGTTCTTAACATGAATGGCCAGTGAAGAAGATGAGACTAGAATAGGGCGGATGACTGTGTGGGTTGAACGTGCCAGAATGTGTAAGTGTGCTGGATAGAGGAATTAAGTGGATGATGCGAGCCCAATGCCCGCCCATCAGCGCTGATGCTTATAGGCTTTCCTCACTAGGAGTGGGGTGGAACAGAAGGGGAGGTGACGATTTTTAGCGCGAAAATCGTCATCAATTCCTCTCCACGCAGGCTCATGGGTACTGTGCTTGCAACTTTTGCTTTTTGTACACCTGCATTCAAGGGCGTGCATTGCAAGAGAAAGATAGGAAAGCATTCAAATTTTCTATTCCACAAAAGGGACTTTGACAAATAAAAGAAAGAGAGACAGAGAAGCGTGCGCCATCCCCTGCATACCTACCCTGCGCCTAGGCGGCGGCGCAGTTGGTGCGGTTGGGCTGAATAGCATCAATCTTCCGCGACAACTCCTCGACTCGGCCACCCAAACATTTGACCACCTCGCCAATCCTACTCGACGCAGTAACCGCATGTCCTCGGACGGTCTTTGCGGCTTCTAACTCCCTTTCCCTCCGCCTACAACCTCCGGCGGTGTACTGGGCTGGCACAGAAAGCTGCACCTCCAACTCGCCGATCCTGCGGTCGGCTGCAGCCATAATAACTCGCAACATGTCCAAGACGACTTCAAAGTCTGTTGTTACTTCTATTACAGCTTCCTGGCTGTCCTCGAGTTGTTTGCGCATGTGGTTTGTTGCCCTCTGCTGCCACGCCTGCACGCTGGTCATCATAGCCATGTAGCTATCGAAGCCGTCGTCCAGGTTGTCTGCCACCTCACTCTCAAGTCGGATTGTGGTAATGCGCGTCTCTTCTGGGATAAGAGACCACCAAGAAATATCTTGAACTCCTAGGCAGGCCGCGAGAATGAGGCGCCACGTCGCAGAGGGAAGCCGACGAGGAAGTGGCTTTGCTGCTACTGTATGTAGAGCGAAAGCGAAAGTGAAAACCCCGCAGTCATTGCCGCCGTCTTGAATGGGTGCCACACATTGATACAGGGTCTGGCCTGCATGCTGACTTTGAGGTAGATAATGCCTGAGAAAGGAGGAAACATGGCGCTTGCTGGCCATGAAGTTTGTCTTGGCTGGCAGGGAATCATAATACTCGGGTACTCGCAACGTTCTTCCTTCGCGGCGGATGATGACAAGGGCCCAGTGGTTCTGATGGAACAAGGGCAAAAGTATTGTATTGCAGGCAGCAATTAAGTCCGCCACTTGTTTGTGGGGAGAGTATGTTTCTTTGGTCATCAGGGACGACTCAGCGGGGTCAACCACATAGACATCCGGGCCCTACACGGTGCATACATCTGACAAGGCGCTGACCAACCATTCCCCCCGGATCCAGGTTGAGGGGTCGAGAATTGTACACGCAGAGTTGAGGACCAAAGAGTCCTTGCCTAGGGCTGACGCTCCTTCAAGTGAGCTCTCTCCCTCTTCAAGTATTGGTTCTAGCGTCGTCTGTGGTAAAATATCACCCCTAGCCGATGTGGTGTGATGCCGAGTTTCGGTGGCTTTAGTTGAAGCGTCTGAGATCTCGTCGGTGTGGTTCTCCGGGTGATGTCTCTTCGCTTCCGGTGCCGACTGTTCCGGATCTGGACTTCTTTTGGCGTCATGTCGAAGGGATGCCGGCTCCAGTGATGTTGCCCTCCTACCACGCAATTTTGTATTGACGCTTTCGGGTAATTGCAGCGGCGCGGACATGTCATGTACAGGGGAAGAGCTTCCAGCCTCTGACGCATGAACAACTGGACCTGACAATGATTCGATGTTGTCGACGTCGTCTTGGTGGATGACAGCCCCTGGGTGAATATTGATGTTGCCACCCGGGCTGAAGTCGTACGCGTAGTCGCTGTCGCAGTCGTCGTTATCGTCGTCGCCAAAAATGCTGTCGAAGTCCAAGCTCTCGAGGCAATCTCCCTGCTGGGGCTGTTGTCGAGGAGTATCAGCGAAAATGGAAGGGCTGGCATCCAGGCTGTGTGGTATCGGTATCTCAGATTGTTTTGCGGAAACAATGGAGGGCAGATGATGGTCACTTGGAGCAGCACGCGACGCTTCCGGAGTCGGACTGAATCTGATTGCACTTTCTGGTGATGATGGTGTCGGCGACTTGGCTACCTCTCGCCTCTCTTCCTGGACTGACGTTTGAGTGATCTGCTTCGCTGGCGATGGTGGACCTAACATGGGGGCCGCGCCTGTCGTCTGGGCAAAGATAGTTGTCGCACAGCGAATATCATCTAGAATGATGCCTGCTGCCTCTTGAGAAACCCCAGGTCGCTTGACAGGTGCGATGGTTCTGTTGGCTCGGCGAGTTTGTGCACAACGACAGAGCAACTCGAAGGCGTGAGCTGGGTCGGCGCATGTAGCAGCAAACAAGGAGAGCTCGGTGAAAAAGGGCTTGCCACGTTGGTAATGATCGTTGGCGAGGAGGAACAGAAGATGGCGGCGGGATAGCTTCCACGACTTGGCTGCCTTTTGGACCTTGGATCGGACTTGTGAGGATAGGCTGTCGAGTTCAGCAGAAGCAACGCTGACGAGATTGGCAACAACGTAGTCGGGAAGCAGACGACGAAGTTGACAGGGATCGAGACTCGTCGGAGGCTTGCCGAGGGCGGTTTCGAGGCGCTTAAAGGTCGGATAGATGGCTTGTATGGCGATGGAGCACTTGTCAACCTCGGAACAGAAGTCTCGAATCGCTTGTGGGATCACTTGTTGGTTGTGGGTGGGAGGGCTGGCGTCGCTACCAGAATGAGCGTCTTCGTCGGCAGAAGACGTCGACATGTGCGAAATAGGAGGGATGAATCATGAAAAGAGACTTGGGGTCGGTCATGGAGGCTTTGCGCACTTGAGTGATTGTGGGCGTGTGGATGTATTTTCTCAGCAAGCTGTATGTAAGTCACGTCACCTAAGTGAATGCTCTCGAGAAATTAAGAAATGTGTTGGCCTGTTAGGCCTTGTAGGACGTTGACGTTAGTCAGCATGAAGGCTCATATCAGATAGCTCTTTTGATGGGTGAGGAAGGATCAACCTCAAGGGAGCGTGGGCTTTCCCATCGAGGGCTGAATACCCACAGGTGCAACCCCACAAGGCAGTCGCTGAAAGGGCACCCCGATCGTTAAGAGCAGAGGTCAAGTGCAACAGTTCTCCATAACTTGAGAGCATACGGTGGTGGGGCATGCGGGTTGTGGGGAGTTGGAGAGGAACTGATGACGGTTTTGGCTCTAAAAATCGTTAGCAGTTCCCCTGTAACCCCTATATCCATCTTGCAGTTTACTCGTTCACACGTCCAACTCCAACAGCACCCACGCCCATGCGTAGCATTCCCAGGTCGATTTTGTCATACCACTGGAAGCGACCAGAGAAAAAGGTACCGCGTTAATAGCGTCCATGACAGGACTAACTCATCAAGAGCGACGTTTCTCTTTCTTTTCATTTCTTTGTTATACTTTCTCAAGCGTCATGCTCTCGGATGTCAATGATGACAGGGGGTTTTGACATTGGTAGGCAACCGGTAGGCAACCGTTGATTGCATTTTCATAGTAATTTGAACTTCTATCTATCTCTTGTCTGCTTCATTCTCTTCTTTTGGTACCAAAAGATAAAGAACAATACCAGAGCAAAGACGCTGTTAGGCCCTCCCTTTTATAAGTTGTTGCCAACCGGTTTCCTCAAGAATACGTCACTGCAACATCTCAGTTGTACTGGGCAGGCACCAAGTTCGTTTCTTACGGTTGTAAGTTGGTCCTCTAAGAGAAGTTGTCATGGTTGTTCCTACAAAAGAGTCACATTATGATGCGCCCTGTGCAGAAGCGCGTCTCGGAATGCCGCACACTGCCGACCACCAAACGGATCATAAGCAGCATCTAACAGGCAGCTAAAAAATTACAACTACTTTCGCATCAGTCAGAATAAATAAAAAATAAAAGTGTGTTTTTTGGTTGGCTAGAAAAGTCCTGGACTAATACTTGACTGGATATTACCTCTTGTCGTCTTGTACCTGTGGCTATCAAGCAGTTGATGGGACAGTGAACACAAGCTCATAGGTGGTGAAGATAGGTGATTGTTGATACCCTGCTGTTCTGGGAAGTAGATATTAGGCATCTTGGGTAAGTACCTACCTTACTGACGTATTAAACCCTCTTGTTCTTCCTCCGGTGCCAAGTACCCTAGCGTTCGTCAGAGCAAACAAGGCAAGGGGAAGTACACTGCGGCTACACTATCTTCTCTTAAACGATAATTGCTGCTTCCAAGATGTTTATTTAACGTTGGCTACAAAGCTCCACACCCCCTAGTGAGGAACCCAGAGCCGCCACGCCTCCTCATGTGGCGGACATGAGGCGTCGACTTGCGCCTGTTCCTCAATATTTATTTGCCCCAGCAGCAAATTTACCACATGGCCGGACTATTACCCAAAGAGCAGACATGGAATTGCTCCCAATTTCTCTCATATAACTAACAGGGATACCACCCCAATCACAGATACCAACCTTCCTGCGCGATTGTTTCCCTTCATGAGAATGTACATGCAGCCAACCACACCTCGATGTTATATGTCTGTCTGGAGTTTTTGGATTATGTCAAATCATTATTAGTAAGTACTCTTCCAATCGATGCAGTGGTCTGTCCAATTTATCGACCAGATCACAGATGACCATAACAAAACGAAGAAAATGGCAAAAACATATTCCGAAACGGGGAATTGAACCCCGAGCCTGACGGAGCCCTCGTATGAGAGCGTCAAATGTTGACCATTACACCATTTCGGATTTGCTGATGACTAACCTAATGACAAGATCACTTATTTACAAGGGGGCGGTGGAGAAGTAGTGGGCCCAGTGCCCTAAGCGCACACACCTGATAGGTATTCCGCCTACTGTGAGATACGGGAGATTGAGCAGGGGCAATAGGCGCCGGACTCACTCAAGTCACCGTCAGCCCCTGGGGGTCATGAGCCAACCATACTACATCGCAAGCTTCCTTGTGCCCATAGTATCTAAAAAAACACAAGTATAGGTACTGTCTTAGATCTTTCGACAACCCTGACGAACATAAATGTTTTCGACGTATCAATCACATCGACTTAGGCAAGCATCGCCGCCTTATGACGACAACCCGAGCTCACCACTGCAGGCGTCGCCAATATATAACTGAATGCAACGTCAGAGTACCAAAGGCATCTTGGCTTCCAAAGAAGCAAAAGCTATACATGTGGCAAGCCATATTGTAGGTAATGAGCCGATCCAGCAACCACTGACTGCCTTTGCTTAAGCCTGACCTGTTGTCCCAAGTGATACATAGATGTGGAAAACCAAACACTGACGACAAAGGTGATGAACTTTGTTTCTAACGCCAACACCACCTGGAGAACCAGTAGAACGGGTTGGTACGAACCCGGAATATACGCATTAATCCCAGAGTGATATTTCCATCTACCTAAGCATGTTGAGACCCATTTTCCTATGGAGCACAATTTTATAACGTGAGAGGAGAGAACCATCTGATTAGCGACCAGGGGCCGCATCGACAGCGCCTCACTCTCAAATTATTAAACCAATGCAACGAGGCAAAAAAGAAATAAACAGCGGACAAAAAAAACATACAACACCAGGTATTCGCTGGTCGTCACCGACCCAACTACTAATCCGGCCCTCATTGGCTTATCTATGGGAGAGCGGACGGGATCCCGAGTTTTCCAATGGGTATGGTCGTATGTACTGATGGTTCGAATCAAACTGACTTATGGACTGCATGTTTCAGCCGTCCGTGTCGGAGAGCACTAGATATAAAATCAACTGTCACCGTCCGTACATGGAATTGGCTCCCCGTAACTTCTGGCGAGAATCTGGCCTCTAAATTAAGAGAGTTCTACCATGGGGATGCTACAACAGCCTCCAAATACAACTTGACTTGGGCTAAAACTAGTTGAATGGTATAAAACATAAGAAGCCTGTAAGACCTTAGCCTGTGCGGACTTTCATTTCGACCAACCAGTCTGCACTAAATCCGGATATCCTAAATTGGAATGACATCTTGATTGGTGTTTGCCGCCGTCAGGACTAATAGCGGCTGTTCCAGGGTAAGAGACACACCATAATGCCATCACCAACGACACTACAGACCCAGGCGTGAAAACTTTTGCCAAAATGGTTCCCTAAATATCTTCAGTTCCTCACAGAGGCTGCCGCACGTGGCTAGCCTGCTCAGGATGGCTTACACTCCATCAATGAACACTGAGGAGCAGCTTTACCGACGTACATTACGAAATTTCGCTGGAAAAAGGGGAGAACAGTGTTGGTTGGAATTCCATCTCCAAAAGTACCTTATCTCAAGTTGAAGCCGAGAACATTTTTATATCGCAGAAGATGTGGAGGATTCATGGCGTATACACAGTCTTATGAATTAGTAAGTGTGATGGGTTGGCCCCTTGTGGGGCAAATATGATAGCAGACATAACTACCCATTGGGATATACAGCCCACCTTATGGTAATGACAAAAGGTACGTAACAACAAGCTGTATGCTTGAGGTTCTGTTATACTTAAGTATGGTGGTATTAATGCTTGGGCACAGCTCATGCCACATAACTGGGCATAGCCCGTAACAGTAAGGACTGGACGCCATTCGATGATGAGCCTTGGGGAAAGGATAACGGTTTTGTAGCGTGTTGATAGTTTCTGTATCGTCCGAACTGTGGTACGTAGCCAGCATTCCAACAAAATCGTTCTATTTCTGGAAATTCTCAGGCTTTGTGGTGGTGCCATTAGTGATCGACTTTTGGTAGTTCCCATGAGTTCTTCAATGTTGAATTCATCATTCTAGTTGCGTCAAGTCGTTCAGATTCAAACAGGCCACCAAATCTTGTTTCCGTTCTTATCTTGAGAGTTGTCAAAAAGTGCCTCCTTATACGCAGAGCAGGCAAGCCGGAAATACCCCAAGTCGTCCCAACATATCTGCCAGGATTTTACCGCACCAAACCTTACAAGGAAGCCATCGACATTCCGCTCTACCAGAATTCCGGCTCCCGAATATTGCCCATCTATGAAGTCTTCATCCTTGACGTTGTTATTGTCCACAATATCTCGTCCCGATTAGTCCAAAAAAAATCTCGATGCTGCAAGCACAAGGACCTCGCAGCGAGCCTCGTTTTGGAGGGATTGAATGTACAGGAATACTTCAGTGACCGCATCACCCTCAATCCCCTCAATGTCAACCACCCATCACTCCTTGCCGCGTTCAAACCGAAGCGTGCTTTGGCAAATGTGTCACTGGATAGCGAATTTTTCAGAGTTCAGCTTGGAGGGTTCGTCTAATTTCCATCCATTGCCCATCTGACCGTTTCCACAATTCTCTTTGGCGTTGCTAGACTTCTTCGCAACGGTTTCAAGCTGCTTCTTGCCACCAGAGAAGTCCTCTGTCCTCAACCGCCCCAAATATGACTTCTCAAAGTCGAAGTTGGCCTTTCCTGCTTCTTGATTGGTCGCCACGCACAACCGGGGGTTGCCTCAAAACGTCGGTATAACCTGGATCGGCACGTCCAGGTAAGTCCACGACCAGTGAGGGGAAAATTTCTTCTTCTCCAAATCCAGCTTTTCGGTCTTGAGTTCCATCACTTTAGGGTGACCCGCCATGCAAACTGCTCCTCAAGGGATGTCGAACACAACCCTTGTGCGTACTCCTCACCCAGTATATCACGCATGAGCCTCCCGATGTCCCACATATCGTCATCTTTGTAAAACTGCTCCGTGAGCTTGCAGGAAGTATGTGTGTAGATGAATCTCTCCCAGAACTTCTCGAGAGAACTCATTGCGGCCTTGACAGTGATTTCGGCTTCCTGCAGGAGTTGGCGCCAGTGCCGGTCTGTGGATATCCGCAATTCTTCCGGAAACAAAATGAAAATAAAGTAGGCCTGCTCATTCCATCGCTTCATACACGGCGTGTATATCTTCGCGGGCGTACTGTGGAATGTAGCGCATTGTGCCTGATCGTGGTGGTTGGATGGGCTGTCGTATAAGGTTTTGTCGAAAAAGACGACGCCGCAGCAGAAGGCAATCATCTTTTCCGCCTTCGCGACTGCTTCCCATTAATTGTCGTTTTGCTCCTCCCGGACATATGCCGCTGCCTTAATGTACTCCGCCGGGCAACTTGTTTCGCCCTCATGATCGCCCCCGATTCCCATGTCCTCCAAGCCCTGCACGTCCTCACAATTGGGTCAGATCGCGATTGAGATGAGTTTCCATCCCTCGACCGGTTCTCGTCAACCCCAAATCGCAGCGCAGCTGGTGGTATGTTCTCTCCATGCTTTGACGGGGACGTCGTCCTCACCGCATGCGATGCAGGTCAGCGGCAGGCCGTCGGGGAGGGCTTCGCAGGCAGAAATGGTGTTACAGTCCCAGATCACCTGATCCCGACCAAACCGGAGGAGAAGGGGAGACAACATGCGTTTTATCATTTGTCAAATCGGTGACGGCAAGTGAAGCGGGTAATAAGTCTTTGGAAAACCCAGCTGCAGGCGTAGAGGGGGCTTCGAGGAGGACTTTATCTCAAAGATCGGAGGAGAGAACCCGTCAGTTACGTCCACTGAATCTGAGTGAGAAAGTATCAGGGACGTTTCTGCTGGGTAACACATCGTATTTACGATATCGGAACAATCCGCCGTGGCAGTCTTCCGAATCAACAGCAGTAAGGTTGCAACAGGAGTTTTAGTACACATTATGCATACGCTTCACCTCGGCCTCCTAGTCTACCACGTTGCCTTGAACAATACAAATGGAGTTTAATCCAATTTTATCATATTCCAAGTTTCCGCGTGACTTCGATAGCCTCTACGAAGTTCTTGTTGCTGTAGTTGTTCTTTGGGAGGGCTCTAGCGGAATTCCAAGGGATTCCCTCGGTGGTGAGGGCGTCAAAATCTTCACCTGTGAGCTGAACGAACTTTCCCTTGCCCTATCGGTGACTCAAGGTCGTGCACGGCTTCTTCTAATCTTCGCTAATGTTCTCAGTTTGGAAGACGCGGATATGTAAGGGAGGCCAAGGGTTAGCTGTAACTATTGGCTGTGTAGCTGTAAACAGAGCGAGATTTGTCCAGGGGCATAGATTGCATACTAGGACCCCCCTAACCTAATTTAAGCGCGAGCAAGGCTGATAATGTTGCTTTTGATAGAAAGGCAGCCTGATTGGTGTCGTTTGTGATTACAGGCTGGAAGACGTGCACAACGTCTGTCACTTACCATTCACACATCTAAAATCAATCCAGAGCTGGAAGACTTGAACGAAGCTCTTCACATAACAAGAAACAAAATGCTAACACGCGGGTCCCTGACTACTGACTTGCCAGGATTATCGAGTATCTCACCAGGATTGAAGCTCTGCAGTCAGGCTTGAGCCTCATGACGACGACTGGAACGAGCTTATGGATCACCCTGCCCAAGAACTCCCGGAGATCTTCAGTACCTTTTCCGGCTCAAACATGTTCTACCCAGGCGACTCTCTTGTCTTTTACTTTGAAGGCCCAAGTGTGCCTAAGTTGGGGACCAGTTGGGATGTCATTTACAGCAGGCCCGACTTCATTGGCCCTCTGGAAATCCTGGGTGTCTTCTACAACTAGGCATTTTATCTTCGGTCTATTACTTGCGTCGTTTTACGACGTTCCGCCCCCGGCAGCCTTTGGAGGCGAATCTGATGCCAAGGGCCTACCTACGACAGAAGACGCGCCAGCTCCTGGAGACGCACTCGTCAACGTTTGGAGCTGAGCAATAGCCCAACAGCTGGTACGAGAGCAACAATCAGTTATTATCAAGAACGAAGAAGCGCGCTGCCAGGGTCGCTTGTTCCTCCAAAGGGTTCTCGAGTCCTTCCTAAATCGGGTCTCGGATGGGTTACGCCAGTGCCGAGCCTCGACCTTTAGCCTCCGAATGGATATGTCCGGCCCAAGAAACAACAGGCAGGATTATTTGACTAGCTTTCTCTTTCAGTCTTCTAAGGATCAGGCGCAACTAGAACGGCATTCCACAGTTCGTCCTCTACTACCTCCAGGCTTCTTTTAATGAGATGAGCCGCCAGGGCACTAGATATTTAGATAGTTTAGAGTAATTGGTGGGAAGCCAAATCTCTTGTCATTTTCAGCAGTACCAGTTCTGGGCGCGTTATATAGGTAGAGAAGACAACTGTATAAAAGTACAATACATCACGGTCTGCTCAGATATGCTACGAACGAGGATGCGTACAAGGGAAACGGACAAAGCTGGGCATCAGGGTTACAGATCCTGATAGCAGGCGTTTAATCCTAACCTCTCGAGATTTCGCTATTTGTGGTTTCCCTCAAGGTGATCAATGTATTTCTATATACTAACAACAATGGTAATAACAGAGATAAGAAAAGCACCCTGGTGCAATTCTCTCTCTACTTCAAGTATGGTATCTATACCTAAACACTGAGGGCACCTTCTTTGTACATCCACTCCCTCAAACTTTCAAGACGCTCGATTTGAGCTCTGTCTTTTCTCCCTTCGTCCTTCGTGCTGTAAAACAACATTTGTAGTATTACAACTCCAGGTCAGCGCGTAGCAGAGATTCATCATCAATGTAGCTCCGCCATCCACAGAAGCAAACAAAGCTGAACCCGCAAACATCAGTCCCCAGCCCCAGATAGCGCTCTTTCGCAAGGTTCTCATCGATTTTTGGAAGGCTTTCGGATATTGAACCTCCTTGTTCGGGTCTCGAATAAGCTCGACAAGCAGCCACACGAAGACTTGGCAATTATGGTTGTCAGCCTCATACTTCTTCTGCAGGAGGATTTCCCAAACCTGCTCAGCTGCTTAGCTACATGTGTTTTTAGTTGTGGCTAACCTGGAAACAATTGTTTAGAATTTCTGCGCGGGTGCTCACTGACGTATTGGAGGGTTGCAGGTGTCCATGGCTTGGCAGTGGTGGTTATCCATGCATCTTCGCATTCTGTGACTAATCTGGCGTCGAACCATCCCTTCTTTGGTTTGGGCCTTATTCCGAACGCGTCCTGGCCATCTTTAGACAGATCGTAGACGAAACCACCTAACTTCACATTATGCCCGAGTTTGAGTTGAGACGATAGAGGCGTTTCGTAAAGGTATATGTCATGGTCGCGACTCGCGTCAAGAGGTGTGTACGAAGGGCAGTGTTCAGCCATGGCGGCACTCCCACTTGTCGGTTGTGTCTGTATTACGGTCCATGGTTGATGGGCTGGCGCAGGGATGGTGAAAAAGTCGGATCCTTGCTAGGCTGGACAACGGTAATTAATGTAAGCATACTAGAAAACTTGTATGCCCGGTTATCAGCGACTCAAGCTATCCACTGCGACAAGCAAAACGATGATAAGAACCGCGAAGAGCGCTTTATCGTTTTCAGTCTATTCGATCCAAATCGATTGAGACTTTCGGACAATCCGCTGCTGGATGCTTTATTCAAAATTTTGACCTTTACGTATTCTGGATCTTTCAGATTCCATACTTTCGAGCCCATAACAGAAATTCACCGTTGCCAGGACTACATCAGAGATACAGATGCAACAATCAGAGCGCTGGAACACTTTCGCCGGCTCAAGGAAGAAGAATTAGTGTTCATACAGAGGGCAGTGAGTATAGTCCTCGTCTGACCCGAGCAGATCGCGTACGACGCTTACCAAACTGGGTACAAAGGCAACAATATCTGGAGCAGCAGTCATTGGTGTTTTCTCGTGGCCAACAACTGAAGCTGCAGTATGGGTGGCCAAGATGTTTTGGCATTGGAGCTTGTTCTTGTCCTTCTTTGCCCTCATCAGCTCGGCCCATCACCGCCTGCTTCGACACTTGCCTCCATACGAGAAGGGGACATCCACCAAGCAAGAAGACATGTTGGTTGAAAAGAAGTGCTTCACGGCCTTGAGCCTATTCTTGAAACCACCCGCTGGTAAGGGTAAGGAGAGAAAGATCAGCATGCAGATGATGTGGCTTTGGCAATGTCCGCTGATGCTCATGAACTTTTCCTGGGTCTTCTTCATCATCGGATACGCGTTGAATCTATTGACCCCAGTCTTTGACTTATCACAAGCAAGGATATCGAGAACTGTAAGTTCAGTGAAATGTATAATACCTTAGCTTACGGTCACTGACACGGACTCAGGTAGCTATCATCACCACATGTGGTTGTGTATTGGTCGTGCTCAACTTTGTCTTTTGTGCAACAATTTGCGAGATCCGTCTGAAAAAAGCCGTCAAGACAGAGATCATGATCAAATGGTATGCCAAAAACAGTGGATCAATCTCACAGGAAGAAGAAAGAAGACCTCAGAATGCTGCCTCCCATCGCTCCCCATCAGTCAGTGGTCTAGTAGAGGTTTAGAACTCTTAGTAAAGACTTTTGAAATCGTCTCTCTCTAGACCATGCCCCCATCATTATATCTGTCAAGCTGACACAGCAAATTCGTGAAGGTATTTGATCCACCTCGAGAGACCTGACTTGTGCTTAACTAGAGGTATGAATTAAGGTAGCAAGGATGTCCTAATGCAAGGGGATCTGTTATGACCCTTAATGCATAGCCTCACGAGATCCAAAGGGCTTGGTGGTTCAGACAGAGAAATTGTAAACAAGGGGAGTCCGAAAGAAAGGAGATCCGACACAGAAACATTTCTCGAGGAAGAATCGAGGTCCAAGACCTGATCTTATGCCACCCGAACGAGTGCAATATTGTAATAGGTACTGGGTAATGCCTGACCTCGAAGAACGACCGTAAAAACCATTCATCTTGCTATTATTGTACCACTGTCCAACCCAAATCCGGACTTTGCTTGCGTGAGTCCCTTTCAGGCTATGGCCGTGTGTGGGCCTAGTTCTCCTCATAATCCGTCCGACCTAACAACAGTACTTACACATTCCAGCACCATACTTTAACATCTCGACACATCCAACCTGCACACTCACGTCGTCCAAAAAGGCTAGTAGTTCCAATTGCTCCTCTTTCTGTTCTTGCACTCGCGCAATCCTTACGCCATGCTCGTGCCGCAGTGTTAGCATTCCCTGTATTGTGTTCTCCCACTTCCGATTCTACATGGACAGTGCATGTAGTGCCAGCGGCGTCAATTGTAGCTTTGAGGGCTGAATTTCGTACGGGCACCGCTTCACGAGTCACAACGCAGTGCGGTCAGCGGGTGGTGGGATCGAGGCTAGCCCAGTGGACGGCTTTACGGAGCTCGGCCTCGAGGGTGGCGAAGGGAATGCGGATGAAGTCGTTGGAGGAGTTAGGACGGCGAGTGCGACGACCCTTGGGACCTCTGTTTAGGTGTCAGAATGAGTCCGAAAGGGAAGAAACAGCCGTTCTTCTTATTCTCGAGCTGCAACAACCATGCTTACCTGCGACGTGTCTTGCGGTGCGTACTTGCCCGAGTTGCTAAGCCCCTCAGATGCGAGATGCGTAGACTCAGGACAGCATCTTGCGCGGTGATTTTGGTCCAGGGCAACTCGCGCTTTACCGCACCGTCCTGCCAGACCCAGAGCGCGACGAAGCAGCGGTCAAGTTCGTCAAGAAGAGTCTCAATGGGCTTCCCGGGTGAGTAGGGAATCTTGATGGCGATGACGGCACGAACATATCCCGCGGAACAGGAGAGAAACTCAGTGCACCTCTCCTCCAAGGCGTCCAAGGTTGTAGGGTGGGAGTGGGCGACTTCAGCGACGACACGCGGGGTGTGATCCTCCATGTTGACTCTCTAAGCCACATCGGGGGTGCGACTCCAGGGTGCAATGGAGGGGCTATCAGCAGGTGCGGCAATCGTCACGGGTGTCTCGCGTATGGCTTGAATGTCGGGTAAGACGTTTCTGGCGATGTCTCTTAGCAGGTCGCCCAATTGACTGGCCATGGCCGAATGGAGTCGGCCCTGGGTCATCTTGAATCGCAAAAGACGGGCATCGGGTTCGTACTCGAGATGAAGCTTGTCGAGGGAGACTCGGTGGTCGCTCTCGAGGCGTCGGATCAATTCGACGTAGCAATCGGGTTCGAGAGAAAACTCGTTTGAAGGAACATCATTGTTGGTCGGAGCATTGTTAGGTCGCTCGAGATCGCACGATAGTTGGATTGCAAGGCTCAGGCATCTTTCCAGGCTGTCCAGAGTCTCGTCAATCGGGAGTACCTGTCAAAGAGTTAGTGAAGACGACGTGAATAAGCGCTTTGGAGTCTGGAGAACAAGTGAAGCAAAGCGATACAAGGAACGAACAAGGGTGTCAGTCGTATGTGCAAGAAGATACGTAGACGGGCAAGACACAGAAAGAACTAAGAGGGTGAAAGAGATAGACTCACAGTAGTAACCATGATGATTGATGGAAAACGCGCAGAGTCACGGTCGATTTGCTGTGGTTTTGTGTTGTTTAAGTTGTGAGGTGGACGGTTGAGGAAGGAAAGGCAGGAAAGGCTTACAGAGGGTCTTTCTGGCGGAACAATGAGCGGCATCACTAAGGCTTTGTTTGCCTACAGAGAACCCCTCAATTGTTACACAAGCTGCTCACCGACTGAAGCAGGCTACAGAGCACACAGGGAATGAGCCAGAACGTCTGTGCCTGTCTTACATAACACAGTCGGAACAGGTACACTCACCCACTCACTAACTTGTCACTGTGTCTTTTGGCTCATCCAGAGCAGCACTGCGCACTTTTGCTGTTAAAATTCGAGCGCAATAGGAAGATACACACCCCAATGCTTCAGCTTTTCGTTCGGGTGTAAAAGACGCTACTGTCGTTAAAGAGATGGATGACACGATGCCTCGTCGCTGGGAGTCTACAAAATGGGAAAAGTATGATGTTCTCATTTGATACAGAGTGACAAGGCCGGTTTTCTCTTTGTATGGTTGATAAGCATGGCGATAGAAGTAAGCCACCTCTACTTTGACATTTGTTACAAAAGCCCTTGATAAAGTCATAGAAATCCAAATGTAGCATTAAAGCCAAAGGTGCATCTGGTTTGCTTGCCGACCGAGAAGTTGGTGTCATAATTTCAAACAACCCAAAGAGCTTATGTAAGCTATTCAGACATGCAATTAAGGCGATGAACAACACTACCAATGAGTTACCCATTTTATGACAGCGTTATCATAAATGGGGGTCGATGTCATGACACTGATCCCGCAGTCTCTCGGCGCTATGGGTGGCATAGTGAAGCTGCTCGCTATTACCTTTTCGCAGGTCTCAAAGCCCCACCACTAACGCTACTACTGCAGCGGTGCAAACTGGTCTTACATCACTGAAACATCCAAACTCACAGCGGGTATCAGCATCACACAGGGGCGGTCCCCGATCTATTGTATGTTAGATAGCCACCCTATGGCCCAATCTTCGAATGCAAGACTGACCAGACGTTATATTAAATGCGTCTGTTCATGTCGTAACAAATCCCAAATCTGCCCAGTCCGTCAATTAGTGCTAGATGAAGTTTCATAAACCCCTGTAAAGGAACCCTGCACTGAACCATTTTCAGCGCCCTTTCATCCCTACTGTACTAAGGGAATTTCGATAACAACTGCACAAAGCGTCACAAGGCGCCTGGGAAACCAGACCAGCCCCACTAAGCGATTTTACTGAGGTAAGCACAGTGATTAGGCAACAAAGAGTCAAATTTACACAAGGAATCACCATCAACATGCTCGTTACTGATATTTAGACAAGGTGCGGCTATTTCCAAGACAGATGTGCACACACAAAAGACCAAATTTGCAGGGGTGAAAACTATGGGCAGAAAGTCTGCCAGTCGATCACGTCACAATGCTTTCTACAAGGGTATTGCATGACCTTTTGGGGAACGCCTCTCAATGTAATTGGGCTTGGGGCATCACGCCCAACTCTAAAACAACGACATTGCTGAACACATTAACAGCAGCAATAAAAACAGTAACACAACAACAACAAGTGACAGCAGCAAAAAATCAACTCAGAAGCTTCCTTCATCATACATCTGGCTGGGATCATGAATGGGCGCCTCGGCCTCTAGATCTCCCTCTACGTCGTAGAACCGCAGCATGATCTGGTTCCCTTCTCGCAAAAACACGGAGACGCGGCCAGAGCCGATACTGTTAAAGACAGGGCGGCCAATCCACCAAGAGAGTCGGGTGCCACGGGCCTCGGACACGCGGACGGCCGAGAGCCAGAGACACACCACCATGGCGGCGGTGTCCGTCAGACTTCGAGCCATGTACTCAGAAATCTCGCCTACACTTAGAGGGCTGCACGCTGTGTGCAGAAATCTGATAAGCATTCCCGTCTCAAGCTCGGTCCAGAGGGGCATCTGGCAAAAGATGAGTCAGAGAGGGTTGTCTGGGACGAAGGCAATGATGACTTCTCTTACTTGCTCAGGTGCAGGTGTGCTAAATGGGGACTCGCGGTCGGACTCGGGCTCGACGTAGGAGCGATGGCCAGCAGTGGAGCAGGTAGCTTCGCCAGGTGGAGAGAGATCGGCAAGTTGAGAGGCCGGGATGGGATTTTCGAGTGAATGCTCGTCGGTGGAACTTTCATGCTCGGGAGGGGTCTGTTGGCTTTCAGAGAAGAGATCGGGGATGGGAGGTAGTATCTCGTCGTCGTGGTCATTGAGTTCAAGGCTGATGTGGATGGGAGGAGAGGAGTGATGGTCGGTGGTGGTGGGATCCATAGCGAGACTATACTGAAGGAAGGTAAATCGTAGATGATTAGTATTTCAATCTAGTAAATTAAGCAGTAATGTTGCTAATAGCAGCTTACCTTTGCAGAGGAGATAGAGTTTGGGGAGGATTAGGAAGATGGAGTCGTTCGATTGAAGGAACGATGGGTGTAGAAGAGCGAGGTCGTGGAGTAGAGAAAGAAGCAGAATGGAATTGGAGAAGGATAAGAGAAGAAAAGTCCTGAGCAGGAAAAAGAGAACTTCAGCCTCTCACAGGTTCAGCAGCCTCGCCTGAGGAAAGTTGAAATAGCTTATGTAATGGGAAAGGTCGTCGACGCGTGTCTGTCTAGCGCTGCCACGGAAGGAAGGAGAGAGGAAGAGAGACAGACTGCCGCCTACGATAGAAGAGTTTCAAATTAGATAAGGCACTTTTTACAAGAAAAAAAAGAATAAACCAGTGAACAACCATCCAGCCGTTGTGGTACTTCGTCTTTTCTCTTTCGCCTCTGCTGCCGCGTCTGTTTTCTGCGTCTGTTTTCAAAGACTCTTGTTTGATTCCGTTCTGTTCCCTCTGTCTGTCTGTCTTGTCGGGTTTTGTTTTGCGTCTTGCATTTCCTGTCTGCCCGCTCTTCTTTGCGCCGTTATGGACCAGGACCAAGACCAGCAACATCACCAGCAGCAGCAGCAGCATCAAACCCCTCGACCTCTCCCCGGCAATGGCATGATTGTAAGTCTCCGTATACTTATACCCAGTATCTCCTTGGTTTCTCCAAGCTCGTCTAGCCCAAGTCACAAAGGTCCACAACAATCAAGATACAACGTTTACAACACTCAAGTCACATTCGACACAACTAACACACCATAGGACACAATCACCCGCTACCCCTTTCTTCAGCACCCTACAGACGCCAACCTGGGCCAGTGGGCCACAGCAGCAGCACCATTAGTCACGGGGAACCAGGCCGCTGCCCTCATCTACCACACCACCAGCCACGCCGCCGGCATCTCCCACCATCTCGCCAGCCATGGCATCACTCCCACCCCAAGACAGGACCTAGTCCAGTCCCATCTCGCTTTCCTTCGGAACCAATGGCCTAATGGCCAGTGGTACCCCCTTTCCTGTACCCCCTCCATCGACCCACCACCTCTCGAAGTCCTCACCCCTATGAAGACCCTTACCGAGCTCTGGACCCGTCAGGCTAGGGGCCGCCCGCTGTCCGACCTCTGGGCCGTGTCCCCGGACCCAACCCAATGCGGCATCATTCGCCAGATCGTCTACAACACCCGCAGCAGGTTTCTTACAAGACGAGTCGCCGAAGCCGCCCTGCGCCGTGCGAAAGCGCTTTTCGCCGTGCCGGTGCCTCCAGTCAAGTCCAAGTCTGCTCCTCCTCCTCCTCCAAAAGCTCCGGTCAAGTCCGAGTCCGAGCTCGAGCTCGAGGCGCCGCGCTCTGGCTTACCAATACCTGCCGAAGACCTCACTTCCTCTCCACTCCGACAGTCCAAGACCACGCCCGCCGACCATCTCGCCCTCTCGCTGAAGCGCCAATCTTCGCCATCCCCGCCGCCGATGCCTGAATGCGACGAAGAAGATGAGTCCGACGTGTCTGTAGATGGCGTTCTAAGAGACCTCTTTGCACAACCAGGGATTCCGCTAGGCCCTACGTCCAAAAAGTTCAAGATGATTCGAGAGGCCGGTTTAGCTGCCGCCAAGGAGAAGAAGGACAAGGTCGATGCTGCCGCACGCCGTCGCCGTTCCGCCGAGAAAGAGGCCACTGCCAACGCCGCCGCCGCTGCAGCTGCTGCCAATATTGGGAAAGAGGGCCTAGACGCCGATGAAATTGATGACATAGCTCATGTCCTGGGTGATGCCGCAGCAAAAGCCGTGTCGCGGGCCGCCAAGCGCCACTTTGCGCATCTGTTGCCCTCGGGCAGGCGAGCAGTCATGACGAAGCGTGCAAGGAGGAAGATTGAGGAGATGGTATCGGAGTATTTGTAAATGTTGCTGCTGATGATGGTGATGATCAACGTTGTGGGGGCTTGCTTTTGGAAGGGTGCTTTGAGTTCCTTTACCTTGTTTTATCTTTGTTCTGTTCGTTTTCTGTTTGCCCTTGGTGTGTTGCTGCTGTTTTCATTTGTTCTTTTCTATTTTGTGTTTTTAATGTTTTTTCTTCTTCTGTTTTTTCATTTCAATGATAGATACTGGGAGCTGGTTGGGTGGGAGGGGAATGAAAAGCGGCCTTCGGGCATGATTTGGAGCGTCTTCGGGAGAATTCTCTGCCTGTCAATTTTGCATTCCCATACCTCTGTGATGATGTTCTGTTGTTTGATGTTATGGCGCATGTGATGTAGTTGACCTACTAATTAAGATGTTCTCCTCTTTATCTCCCACGCAAGCGTAACTGTGGAAGACTTGCACGAGACATCTATGCATGGCAATTGCTTCGGAACTAAGAGCGAAGACATTTTTACATGATCAGACGAAACATAAGTCACTTGGGGACCAATGCCATAATAGAATGAATATATAGTAACAACCGGCTACTGTAGACATAATTGATAATTAGCCCTGGGTCGTTTCACAGGTGCTTTTGTCAGCATAACTATTACTAAAATTCAGCTTCAGGTTAGACTACCAAGATGTTAGAACCAATCCACGTGTTTTATTCAAAGCTGTTAATTTTTAGATAGAGCCAACAACAACATCATGAAGACTACGAGACAAAAGGCCTAGATGACCTTTGCTAGCTCCCCACTTCCAGATGTTATTTCGACCTCTAGGCACCTCACCCTCGCCCTCTTTCCCTTTTTTCTTTTATTTTTTGTTCTTTGTCAGTCGCTTCGGGTAATTTACCCAGCTTTCCGTAGCAACTTTTCTTTTCCCTTCCTCTCCTTCACTACTTTCTTCTACCACAGGCTTCTGTCCAACTTGTCAAATTTCACCAGAGTAGCCTGCCATCATGTCACCAACCGACTCCTCCCATGACGACAAGACTGCTGTTCCCCGAAAGTCTGATGCACGCAAAGTTGCTCAAATGCGTGAGACAGGCGTCACTCCCTCTGTCTTCAGATACGCTCTCAGGTCCCATCAGAACAGGCGACCCGTCACCAACCTCCCAGACAACCCGCCGAAGACTGTTGCGACCACGAATCCCGCCGTCAAGATCAAGACAGAGAGAGTAACCCCCGAGCCAGCCACCCAACGCGTCTCTATAGACAGACTCAAGGCCATCAAGAGCGAGGAGGAACAGCGGCCCGTCAAGAAAAACCCCCCCGAGCCTCGAGTTTCGGAAGCTAACAAAGTAAGCACTAGCAACCTCTCCCTCTTCCAAGACCCGCGAGGCCTGCGAGGTCGAGTTACACAAATTAACAAACTACAACACAGGAACTCGCTATAGACGAGGAAGAACTAGACCTTGCTGCCATTCTTATCGCACAGCAGAACCCCCCCGATCGTCGACAAAGCCTGAATGAGTTCCGCCCTGGTCAGATGCTTTCCGACGGCACCGTCGACACAATTCTCGAGAGCTTCGCGGCAAGAGACCCCCTCTTTGGCCGAGTCGGGTCGTTTGACATTATCGCCGTCTAGCAGTCCCAGACGGAGCGCTCCACAAGGCTCGTCCAAAGCCGGTTTGGGTTCTTGGCCACGAGGGATCGCTGGCTAGCTCCCGTCTGCCATGACGGTCACTGGGTGCTGTTTGTGGGTCGCCGAATGGAAAGCATCGACTTTTACGACTCTCTCCTCGGCCACGGCTACAAGCCGCGCATGACGCGACTGCTGCACGACTTTCTGCGGCGCGTCTGGGGCGACGACGTGGCCCTCCCCGAGCCGCGAACCATAAACGTAAGAGAGAAGCCCCCTTAATATCCCTCTAGTCTAGGGTGTGATGAAAGAATGACTCCATAGCTAACGGTTCAATCATGCTCTCGCAGTGCCCCCAGCAGCCCAACAGTACAGACTGCGGTCTTCATGTCATTCGCAACGCCGACCTCGCCACCAAGACCTCTCGTTCGGCAAGGGACATACCCCCATTGTTACCAGATCCGCTGAGGCAGTACTACAAGGCCATGTACGAAAGCCTGCTGGAATAGAGAGGTGGTCCCTTTTTTTCTTTTATTTTTGAGAACGTTTGATACTTGTTGGAGGCTACTTAGCTCTCGATGAGCGGCTTCAATGTTTTGCTTTAGTTACTGCTCCAAAGAGAAGGGGGCGTCTGTACAGAACAATGATTGAGGATGGCTTGGCCGTCTGGGATTGGTGATTACTCCTTGACGGGTCCCGTCCTTGTTTGACGTAGGACTAGACTGTGCCTAGATGCTTACTTACTTGTTACAGTGATGTGGGTTGGTCTAAGAATGAAACCCAGCTTTGGTAGGTTTTGCCTTTGATTTGCATTTGGACGTCAAACGGCCTGGAAACCAAAATGTATAGACTTCTGTAGATGCCACAGGGTGTAAACGGTAGGAAGTAATGAGTCCAGTCTCTGCATCTCAGCTATTCCAGAAAACCCAGAAACCCGGCAATAACAAGACAACTCAATAAATGGGGCTGGTTACTTGTGTATTTCATCTTGTAATGTAACGTGGTGGCATCATGTTTCGACATGGAATTCAATGTTTGGCACAATTTCGAGACATTAAATACTTAGCTTGCAAACCAACATCCATGATTCTCAGTGTCATATTTGGGCAATATGACATGACTCTTATCGTGATGGCTTCGTTTCCATCCCCAACGTCAAGGTCCCTGGGAGGTCTGCATTATGTAACACACAATTATATAAGCAAACGAATGTCTTCTGCTACCCACCCACCACTCTTTGCATGAGCATGCACTGGACAATCAGATCTCACAAAGACATGTCACATACAAAAGCTACATACACAAAGCTAATTCAAAACCTATGTTTCCACAGAATCACTCATGGCTGTTCTATTTTCCCAAATTTTACTTTTCTTAATCTCCTTGATCGAGTGAGAACGGTTCATACGACCTGATTGACAGCGCCCTCGAGTATTCCCGACGGTTGGCCGTGCTCTAGGTCTCGCTACAGCAAGTCAGGGCTGCATGGCACCTTCAGGCCGGAGATGTCGCCCCAAAAAGGCATCAGCCCATCAGGCACCTGCTCTCTTGTATGATTTCTATCGTCATTGCTTCCCTCCAAACGGAAGGAGTTGATGGAAACAAGCCACAGATCCACTTTTCTGTCAGTCTATTCTGTAGCAAGTCGACTGCCGCCAAGACGGGACCAAGCCACAGCGTGCCATTACCAGGGCTGTCTCCTGCCTTGAATTCTCCTTCTGTGTCCAGGTATTTGTCTTCTGCCTTCCGCTCCCTATCTCCTGCCTGAGGTTCTACCTGCCCATTGTTCCCGTACTTTCTCCTCCCCAACCGCCTTCCTTTAGATCCTCTTCGACTTCACAAACCTTCTCACATCATCTCAACCTCAACCTTCAACACTTCAACAGTACCTCCATCACCATCATAGGCATCCCTCATCCATGTCAATCAAGTCCCTACCTACGAAAACAATGCGCCCACCAGCAAATCCAGCGACAAACATGCCATCATCATCTGGTAGCCCTGTTCTTCCCCTTGATGTGTTGAGGCTGATCGTCCTCCAGACCAATCATTTTCCCACCCTCAGATCTCTCTCTCTCACTTCCAAGAACATTTCAGCATTGACCATTCCTCTTCTTCTCCGACTGGCCCTTTCTCAAGATCGATGCAGGATTCAGGATCCTGGTTATCTTGTCTACGGATACGAACTACGCTGCGGCAATTCCAAAGAGAATCCGCCTCCTGACGACGTTCAATTCGAGGGTGTTTTTCATATGCAGCCTCGTAACCCTCTCTCTCCCTCCGTTCGCAACTCGGACCTGATTTTGTCGTCTCAGCCATCCCTCTCCCACTCTGATCCTGGTTGTGGTGATTGGAGCACCCATGCTGACCGGCGCGAAGAAATGCTCAAGGCCGCCGCAATGCCGGTGGTATTGTGGGCCGCTTTACAACCACCGAAGCTCGCCCTCGATACCCTCGTCCAAATCGAACGTCACGACCTCAAGCACATCTGGGCCATGTTTTTAGTTCCGGGCACCACCTGTCATCCCCATTGGCCTTGGCCCGCAGACCTCCCCATCGAACATGCCATGTATAATGCCCTACACATGGCTGCCCAGCATGGAAACACTAAGGTGGTTCGCTGGCTGCTCGATCGAGAGCACCTGGCCGTGTACCACCGTTCCTTACTTTGGCCCCATGTTGGCGCTATCGCCAGCACATGGGTCATGAAGCCCGTCGACATCCCCGCCATCCAGCCTTGCCTTTGTCCATCGAGGCACCTCAAGGTACACTTGGACGCAGACACAGTAGTCAGTCCCAAAGATCTGCCCTGGGCAACCGCTCTACACATCGCCTTGGCACACAGTCACCTTGAAACCGCGAGCCTTCTTGTTGAGAGAGGAGCTAACTGGACAAGCGAGCCCTTCGGCGCTCGCGGCGTCACTGCACTGATGATAATCTGCGCCAATGATCTGATTCGCTTTCTCGATTACCTGCTTGAGTGGGCTGCCAGACCTGGTGTCCAGCAACATTGGAACCCTCGAAACTGGGACATCAATGGGCATGGGTACTCGGACTATTTGGCAGCGGTGGGAAATGGCCCGACGCGGAGGCTTCTTGAGAGACGATTGAAAGCTCTAGAGAAGAGACTGACAGAACACTATTGAGGTCCAGGTGAGAAGGAAGTCTTCAAAAGCTTGTATTCTCTTGGTTCTTATACTAACGAAATGTCTCACTTCCGTGCCAGTTTTAACGTCGTACCTGAGCTGTTGTCGACAGCGCCAATGCGCAATCCCCGTGGCCGTCGTTATGGACAAGGGCCGACTAGTATGCAAATTCTATCGCTGTATTGCACCGGGTACGAACGAACCATGGTGGAGATTTATAACTGCTTCGGAGTAGCAGAAGGAGCGAGGGCAACATCAAGTACATGTGATGTCTATGCACCTTTCCAGACGAACAGGAAGACCACTTACTGGATTACTGGAGATGTACATAAAATCTTTCTCATTCAAGTGGCTGACATGATACAAGCTTCGTGGCGGGATGGATTTTGAGTATAAAAAGATGGAATCCCTCGAGTACGACTGGAATTCTGCCTTGTCTGACAGCCTGAGATATTCTGTGATTTGAGGTAGCATACAGCTGTTCAAATGGTCCTCGAGAGCAACTAACGCCTTGTCAGCTTGTTGTTGCTTGGTGAACATCACTTTGTACTTGAATGGAAACAGAACTCAACGCGCAACTTCTATTGCGTCCGCCAACGGTGAACGCTTTTCGCTTTTTATAAACCGCGAAATGTCTGCAAAATTATGCAAATCCTACTTCTTCTCCTTAAATTTAGATTCTCATGGTAGAAGCACTCATGGACTGAATAATCAGTGGGCGCAGCCCTTCACAGATAGCTCCTCATTCCAAGGCTCCCTAATTTCACCTTCGTCATCTGCTCGAAGACCATCTGCGGCAAGATCCCACCAGGGAGATTGTGCAGCACGCCACAAAAGAATTGCTTACAAGGACGCACTATTCACCTGTAGTTGCGAAAGACGCAAAACCTCAATGACCACACGGCGCCATCTACGCTAACATATAGTGAAAGCAAACATCGGCTTTCTGTTAGTTTCTGCAAAGCAACTTCATCCAGTACCAACTCTCGATGTGGCCCCGACACATGTATTTACTTGTTGTTCATATCGACCGTCTCACTGAATCCAACTATCATGTTTTCCTCCAGCCAATCCTGCAGACTCTTATAACTTCGACATTTCGAAAAGACACTCCACTGACTTCGCTCAAATCGTTCGGCGTTAGCGTCCGCAATCTCAAGTACTGGGGAGACGTCTGCATTGCACATCAAGGCCAGACGAACAACCTCAATACAGTGATCCATATGTGATCGATTGGTCGTGTTTGAATATTGGAGTCGGTGCGGTACGTCAAGTCCATGAACGCTTCCCGGACCGTAGTGACGCACTGGGCCAGGCTGCAACAGCCACGTGTACTGTCGGATCGTGTTGAGACAGTGTAGGTGATGTAGAACGCTCGGTATCGCGCGATAGCTACCGTCTCCTTGGCGCAGATACGGCCCCTCCGGACCGTAAATCGGTGGCTCCGATGAGTTGGTGAGTAAATGGATTTTGTTTTGGGGGATTGCCATCTGGCCAACTACGCTTGGCGCGTCAGTGCAATCGAACACCAAGATGTGTGAGCATCTCCCTGACTCACTATTGTACAAAGCATACCATGCTTCTTCGAGCTCCGGTGAGGGAGGGCCGCTATAAACGCTCGTTGGGGGTTCGGTCACCCGCACATCTACCTCCTCATATTTGATGCCATCAATAGCTGGTGCTACCGTCATGGTCAGGATTAAGTTCCACAATATCATGTCCTGTGATGCACTTACAATAGACCGAAAGTTGACGGGAGCATGCCCTGTCCGATAAGGGAGCTCGAGAGGGAACAAAAGCGAATAAAAGTGAGATGATCGAGAAAATTATCACAACTCCTAGACATCCTGATAAGATTTTGCATCGGATAAGAAGCCTCTCTACTTCTCTGAGAGCCTCGCTTTCGGGTTCCTCATTGCACGGAAGTTTTGAATAACGGGCTGGCTGTAAGCCTGAATTCATTCTGAGAACACAAATGTTTCAGCTGACTTGGCTGGTTGGTATGAAAATTTGCGGACCGAGCCCTCGTTTATACCTCGAAAAGCAGAGGACGTTCAGGAACGAGGTACAGGGGTCTTCCCAGACGATTTAGAAGTCTTTGTACTTCACATGTCTACACTTTCCATCTCGTTAGGGCAATTCTTTTCACGTATTCGCAACCTATTTTTGTGTTCACTTCCCCTGATTAAATTGGCATGCTTCTAATGCTGGAAAGAAGCTCGATAACGCTGGCGCGTGTCTCGCATTTGGTTATGAGCACCTATATGCTCTCCCCCATTCATAGCTCACACTAACTACATGCATTTATCATGCAGTGCCATTGATATTAAACTGAGAATCCAACGACCTGAAGCTTCGTAGAACCCTTGGTCAATGTTGGCATGAATTCTATGCCACGCTTCGTTGCTAAACATCGAAATCTAGCTACGTTTGCTCTCGACTTGGGCATTTTCATTTTCTACCCATGTGAACAGTGCATCCCAGTCGTGACAGATATGAACTGTTCCGAGACCAAGTGTGCCGCGTCGAGGCCCTTCCACGAGACTGGCACCCTCAAGAGCCGTATCCACACCGCACATTAACCCAAATCGGATATAGTCGAAGCAGTGGAGGATGTGGGAGGGGAAGAAATTCTCCTGCTTCTCACTGTAGACGAACGAAACCCAGGACTGCAGAATATAGTGCAGACAGTGCAGCTGATGGTAAACAGTAATGCCGAAGATGTTCATAGGCTGATCATGGTCATCCAGCATCTTGAGTGGGAGTTTGTGTCTCTCCGGATGGGAAATCGGCACAAAGCCATCGCCCGCTGCCGCAAGGGAAAAGCAAACATTCCTCGTTAGCTGTGTTTCACTGAAGGAGCCTTATATACAGCACAATAATACTTACTAGGCATCAGTGATGTCCAGGTTTCGTTGATTCGCTTGGATACTTTCTCAAAGGGCTCCTTTCTCAAAATGCTGCTTTCTTGCGTATATGTTGAATCATTCCAGAATATCTGTTCGCGATTTGATACTGTTGAAGGTCAGCTTGAAAGTGTACGCAAACGCAAAACTACCTGCCTAAATACTTACGGACAGGGAGGAGACCGTTTACTTCGCTCAGAGCGGGTGTGATATTTTGGTTCGTGTTCCCCGCCGGCACCCATCCAGTTATGACTGCAACAATAGAGATTGTGGTCAAAGTAAGCGCTATAGTTAATGTTAAAATCAGGCAATTTTTGAAGCGTATAGCCCGCCGTAAATAAAGAAGCTCTATGAGGATGTCATGATGGCCGTCGCAATGCAGTTCATCTGCCACTTGTTCTTCGAATGGAGTCTCTGTATGGTTACACGGCACCTCAGTGTATTGCGAACCTGGTTTGCCAGTGCGGTCAATCGAGAATGAACGAAGTACCGAGAGAATCTTCAACATCTTATAGGAAATTTTGCTGCGTCAAAGGGGCCTAGGTGGGATTTCAATGTGCTAATTGAGCAGGATCAATGTTGGTTGAAGATAATTATTGAATTTCACCAGAAATTTTATCCAGTATATTAAAGTCTCATTAAATCAGGCTTCGGCATGGTTGTGCTTTTTCTGTGCTCACCAAAGATAATCGCCGTCCGATTGAATTCTCACTTGAATCGACCATTCAAACTGTACAAATTATAAACAAAAACATGCACATTGCATGCAATCAGCGCAATCATTAATCAAAGAATCTGCTAACAAGGGGGAGCCTGCCCCGGCTGTGATCGTACAATTCTTTGTTAACATAAAGCGAACATCGAAAAGGTTTGACGTAAGGTTTAGCTTTCGGATGGCGGGGACTATGTTGGTTTACCAGACCGAAGGAGTGTTCAGTAGATGATACCTTACGTATGTACGACAGGAAAGTTTCGTCCCCTAGTTCCACTAAGCTTTTCATCTGTGAAACGCCTTCTATAGTCTATTCCTCAAGCCAAGGGGAAGCTTTTATGCCCTGTCGTGGTAAGTTGTTGTCGGAAGTCAAGTCGCGCCTAGAATGATGAATACTTATTGATTCTTGGCTTTCCGTCCAACTTCAACCGGCACAGTGAGGTTAAGCACTTGATGTGATCGCTCATCTCAACTACTAACGATGCTCTGCAGCAATAGATACCAGCGCGTCCCGGCCATTGATCTTTCAACCGACGTATCTGAGTTGGCTCGGAAAGACCAAACGAGTCTAGAACGTCGGAGCATCTGGATTCTTGCGGGGCTATCTGTCTTCGAAGCCATTGTGATACTCGTTTTCATTCGCGAACGGATCACAGTGAGATTTGGCCTTGGAAACAGCATTTATCGGCCTGAGAAAGAATTCCAGGCGCAAAGTTACGATACGGATTACTGTACGCTCTGAATATCGATTGTTGCAAATGCACCATGGAAAAACAGGGAAACGCATAAATGTACTAACTTGATCACAGGGGAACTAAGTTCTGGGCTATCACTAGTGCAGAAGGAATTCGACAATCATATTCGGCCCAACTTCGATTCTGGAGCATGGCACATAGAGCATGAGCCTGGCCAGCCAATTTACTATGGGTCTCCTAATCCCGACGTAGATAAGAATTGGGATTTGCTACTAGCAGGTAGTGTTGCTTTGCGAGCCCCCCCCCCCCCCCCCCCCCCCCTTTTGAGCCAGGCTCGAAAAACAGTCCAACTGACTTCGATCATCCGTAGCCATCAACTTCAATAGAACAGGTACTGAAGCCAAGTCTATCGCCAACCAAACTTTGGGATTTCCAGACGGAAAATACGTCATGGGATTGGAGGTTTTCCACGCTCTTCACTGTCTTGTAAGCACATCAAGCCATCATTAAACATACATGTGGGAGTCAATCTGAGTTGTGGTTAGAATCTTATCCGTCGAACTCTGCGACCCACAACCTACCCTGGCTACACGATGGATGATAGACAATGGTCCACGCACATAGGTATGCCTTTCCCTTTCGTCTTACCAACAACTAGGCTGACAAAGGCATTGGGAACCATTAAGATCACTGTGTAGACTACTTGCGTCAATACGTACAGTGCAACATAGACCTTACGCCAATGTTCTTCGAGGATCTTGGACCGGACTGGGGCATCGTGATCCGCAAGCATTCGCTACACACATGCCGTGATTTCGATCATGTATATAATTGGATCATGAGTCGCAGGCCAACTTGGTATGAACTGCCTCCGGCAAGAGACGGGCCACGCGGTCCTCCCCATGACGGTTTGGCCGACGAAATGGAAGATTTTGAATACAGTTAACTGCCCAAGTGCAGACCAAGTATAATAATACCCTTCCCATTTTGCCAAGAGCGGGTTAGCAGTCAGTCTGGGCCTATCTCTATCCAACAAAATCAAAATTCTTTAGAACATATTTTCATAAAGCTTTGTAGGTGAACATTGAAGTAGCAGCTGCATAGAGACATGGCAGAGTTGTTTGATTAAGATGTAGTAGTTATGAACTTAATGTGGAGTAAGATGAGAATGGCATTGGAATAGTGCTGTCTCGCAGAAGAGGGGATAGGGAATGCACAGAGGAAAGAGGTCAAGTGGGGTGCCTCGGCCGGAGGCTCATGGGCCGTACCCTTGAGTCCATAAGGTGGTTTTGGAGGCTCCAGATGCCACGGAGCCATCGTGAGCGTCAAGGTCAGCATACACATACAAGACAATATTGGTCAGAACGGCGGTACCGGTGGTCTTGAAAAAGGCTGGAACAGAAAGGAATGAATTTTTTGTCATTTACTGATTAGATTGTGGGAAAAATTTGCTTTGGGTGATGAAATTGGCGCTTCTCAGCACTCGACGGGGTACCCGGAACTAAGGACCGACATATTTCAATCTTAGTTTCAGCTTTCTTCACATTTGGACGTGAGTTATTTTGGCAGCAGGCGCAGTTGAACACGAGAGCATGTACAGAACTAAACTGATATTGTGTTCCTATGGAGGTGCGTCTTGTACCAAAGCCTGGAATCAGGCTTTCTGAACGATCCTTTAATTGGATTTCTTGTTCGGAGACTTTTTGGGTGACGTTTTACTAGGGCGTCGGAAATACTGCGATGCGTCCCACTGACGCCGGCCGATGGAAGCACCATCGATTGGGATAGTAACCTCGTCAATGTGACCGTCTGCGTCCAGGTTGAGATCCTGTAGTTATTGAGTTAGTTTTCTTGCTAGGCAGCCCAAGTCAGGATCGAGTGTCTTACGGAACAAATGCCTACTGTGGCAACACATAGGATAACGGCGTTGGCAAGCTTCATGTTGTTTGGTCGGGAAGAGGTAGACGTGTTAAAGCAGGAGTTGTTTGGACTATGAGTTAAGCAGAACTACAGCTCGGAGGGTTTTACGGAGACTTCTTCAATTAAATACTCATGAATTCTACGTTGGTATTGAAACAATCGTATTTTCCGATTTGATAGCCAGTACAATAGAGTCGAGTCATGCCCTTATTCACATGACAAAAGCCAGCGCTTGTCGTAAAGCAATCAGTGAATCAAGTTTGCCAACTTGGCCCATACAAAATACAATTTGCCTTTCCGCTGGCCAATAAACCTTTGACATCAAACTTAGTATATCTCTTCAAAGTGAGAGGAGGTTGAACTTTAACTGAATGCCAGCTCTTAAGGTTGGCAAAAGTCGCGGTTGATGTAACATTATAAAATAGTTCAACATGATAAACTTGAAGTTTAGCACCGCAATTGCCCATCGGATAGGTTACCCTATCTATTGGTAATGAAGTGAGGGATCCGAGCTTTAGAGTTAGGTTGTCAACATGTTAAGTTGATGATGTTTCAAACTAGTAACCTTCCTTAGTAGTATAAGTAAGCCAGGGGGTGGTGGGTTGGGAATTTTCTAGACTGAGATCACTAGTAATGGCAAGATACGCATAGGGAAACTTACTCAAAACAAACTACCTCATGCACGGGGGAACTAATCTGGATATAAGGCTCACAACGCTAACGAACATGCCTCTGCCAGTTGCCAATAATGTATTGTCCAGTGCCAGATAGTAGATGGTGTGACTTTCACGGTGACTTACAGAACTCAGACTTTGAGACAAAAGCATAGGAAGACCTGGTAGTTGATCGGTAAAAAGGAAATAATCAGTCGACACTGCGGGATTCATTAATGAAAAGTTATCTCAATATGACGGTATCGGCAATACGCCATCCAAGCGACATGATCGCTTTCAACTATGAAGAAAGGCGAGGGCATGGTTTGGGAAGGACCAGGATCGTATTGCGACGAAGATCTGCCCTTTGATCTTTGGCGACAGTTGGAATGCTCCGTTCTCCCACTCCGTCTGAGTTGACAACTTTAGGCTCCTCAGGGTGATGATTTTAGCTGCAGGAATCGTGTGTCTGCCGCCAGCTGTATTGAATTGGATCTTGACTTGTAAAGAGGCTGTATGAAACTAGAAAAGATGAACGTCTCTAACAGCCGATGATGATGTTAGGACCGTAACAAGAAAACAAAGCGGGTGACAGGTTCAGTATTCCATCAACTGCTGAATGGCAACGAGATCATAATCATGAGGGGAACTGATGACTCAGGGAACAGCCAAGACCTTTTTTCTCTCTCTCTGCGATTTGCTAATCTTTCAACACTATTCATGTCATGGCTATATTCATCAATCGGCACTTTTTGAAACTCTGAAACACCCGGACAGAGGTAGTGAAGCTGTCTCGAATGACACGGTAGATTGATCGTAGCTGTAATTGACGCAATCGGAAAATGTTAAAACCTGCTAACTTAAACCTTTGGACTTAGAATGGTCCGACTTTTAACTTCATTGCCTCCGGCGGAATACTCCGTACAGGCCTTTTATGTGGGCATACCAAAGCCATCAGAGGCGGTAAACTGATCGACCTAGGATCTAGGTTTTGAGCCGCTTAGGGCAATCTCTAAAAAGAAAAGAATAGAGCACCGGACGAGGGTGTTGAACTCAGTTTGCCGGAACGGAACGGACCGCTGGAATTGCGGATTAGTCCGGAATAAATTTGACGCGAGGTTTACGAGAACTTCTATCCAAACCCAAATGCTTCTGAATGAATAGAGTGCCGCTAGGACTAATGTAGATGTCTTATGCGCCGATGTGTTATTAAGCAGTAGTCTTTTTCCGCCCCAGTCTCTGCCGAACTCCTTATGCCGAGGGTGGTGAAACCGCACCATCGTCTACAATGCTTCAAGTCCCGCCGCTAAAGCTTAATATCCCATTGACAGCCACTTGACAATTTATCCAATTTAACTCCTGACTCAAGTTCCCGATATTGCTGAGTCCTCTATTAGACCGGTAAATTTAGGCGTTGAGGCCAGTTAGCACTACCCTGCCCTTGGCAAACATGGCGTCAAGTGGCATTCGATGGAGTATGGATTACCAACTTAGACTGTTAGAAATTAATTTTATCAATAGAGGAAGAGGGGTCAATCAGAGTTAATGTATATTTCATAGAACAAACCTGTGGTAGAGTACTTCTATCCCACTCTAATTGGCTATGCTAGAGGTACCGTCAATCCCGACTGATACAAAGAAACGCGTCACAGTGTAAGCAGCCCTCTTGACTGTATTTAGACAGTGGCGTTATGAGGCATGTGCCCTTAATCACCTATTAAGTATGTTATGTATAGAAGCACTGCGGAGTATAAAATGGAGTAGAAGCGGGTTGGCGTCTTGTCATGGGGAATGTTGTACTGTCCATAGAACTAGGGTTAGATGTACAGCATCCATTCGATGCACTACCAAATGGATTTATTGATCAAAGAGTGATTGTCGTGCTTTGATTATGATTTCTCCCCAAACCGGCTGAAGCGGGGTTTTGTTCTTTATATTTCCGTTCTCACTGGTTCTCGCATATTACATTTATGAAATTAATACAGCTTCACAGCCATGTATTCAAACACAGGCAACAGTCTAACACAAATAGTAATTTTTGAACGTGTATATTGAACGACGTAGACCTACAAAAGCTTGGCCTGTTGCCTTAGACCATTTCCGATGACCTTCCTTCGCTTGGTCTCGTTTCTGATGCACATCCCCTGCCTCGTACATCTAGTCTCTTGATCACTCACAACAATGCTGGGCAAGAATGTTTCCAACTTGCCCAGTTCGCCGTGCCGGAATTTTCATTGGGCATATTGCGTCGTTCTCGCAGCAGCAGCTCTGTTAATTCCATGGCTTACGTTCCAGCTTTGGTATTACACGCCACCTGATATTTTGCATCACCCTATAGATGCCCTCATCGTTCAAGCGGAAAATAAGTTTCAGGGCCTTTTGTCTGCCGAAACACAGACGCTCCAAGAAGCTATCGAAACGTATGAAGAGCGACGGGGGCGAGTGGTACCACCCGGCTTCGCTGCATGGTATGTTCTAGCTCGGAAGTATAGTGCCGTCATGGTCGAGGAGTTTTGGGATCCTATCTACCAAGATCTAGATCCTTTTTGGAGCATCGAACCCTCATCTTTGCGTCGAATGATAGACTCCATCACCAGAATCCCAGGTAAGGACATGGTTGATGGGTTCTGGATCAGAAACGGTACGGCAGAGACGAACTGTTTCGACTACGAATGGTGTGAGCCTTACACAGAGTTTCTTGCTGCTGTAGTGCGAGAGGCACCGGCTGTTGTGCCTAGTGTGCAAATTGCTGCGACTGGAGTGGTGTCGCCACGAACCTGGGTTCCCTGGGAGAGGCTCCAAGCCGCGAAAGACAAGTGCGCTGCTGCGATTACAGACAGCGCTAAACATTCCGCCGTCGAGTGGGTTTCTGGTACGTTGTCGGTCGGATGTTGACGTCCAGAGAGTCCATTTCGAGACTATGCCAATAGGTTTACAAGGCTGACCGGCAGTGACATTAGACCTTAACATCACCGAAGCAGTCCAAGCAGCATGTGCTCCGACGTCAGCCCTCCGCCGTGGCCTAGCTCTACGGAATATTAACCACATGACAAGTGACGGGGTCTTTGTGCAGGATTATGATCTCTCAAAAATGCCTTGCCATCAGCCAGAACTGCTGAAGCTGCACGGAAGTTTCGTAGCTCCCCGCGAGCAATTGTATTCGACTGATCTACTTCCATTGTTTTCCGAACAGAGCACTGCCCACCTCGAACATGTCATTCGAACCCCAGCTGCTCTGGATTGGGTGGAAGATTGGAAATATCATTCTGAAGAAGACACAGAACATTCCCAATGGTCGTCGAAGTTGGACAAAGCCGTTTGGCGAGGATCCAATACCGGATCCCGTGTGACGGCCGCTAACTGGAAAAAGAACCACCGGCACCGGTTGGTAGCTATGACGAGCGCTCACAATATCGAGAAAGCGGCACAGAGCGGCAACTGCTCATGGGCGATGCCAAGTCGCATGTGCGAACGATTACAAAACCGAATGAACGGGGCAGCGCTCCTTGAATTTTGCCGTAATCATGTGGATATTGGCTTTTCCGTGTCGAACGTTTGCGAAGACCCGGATGAGGAATATCCCAAACTCACAGAAGATGAGATTGAACTCGCAACAACGATGAACTGCTCTTATCTCGAAGTTGATTACGAGTATGCTGGCTTTATTCCCCTCAGTCAGTGTCTCCAATACAAGTTCTTAGTCGATGTAGATGGTTATGGCTTCAGCGGTGAGTTCTAATGTTTCACAAGAAGGACTTTTGCTCAGTCTATCAGCGAGGTTTCTCACTTTCATACGTTCTCACTCTGTGCCAATCAAGGCGTCGATATTTCGAGAGTGGCACGATTCCCGCTTAATACCCTGGAAGCATTTCGTGCCCATGGACAACCGTTACGATGACTTATGGGATGTTTTGTTCTACTTCATAGGAACCTGTCATCTTAATGAACCCGCATTGCCCGAGCAGAGGCAGAGTTGTATTACGCCCCACGATGATGAGGCTAAGCGGATTGGGCTTTCTGGTGCAGAATGGGCCGCAAGAGTTTTGCGGAAGGAAGACATGATCCTTTACATGGTGAGACTACTTCTCGAGTATAAACGGCTCACCCAGGACAATCGTGAGGGCCTTAGAGACTCCTAGTATTCAGCGTTACCTTTATATCTAATCAAACGAGACCGATCATAAACTGGCTTATTCGATACATTACTCCTTTAATACCTTACCTGCTGACTGGATGTACTGGGCAATGGACCGAGTAGAAACAAGATTCATGTAATACAGCAAAAGACCCTCCTCTTCGTTAGAACAAGCAATGAGTATGTCTATTCCAACCTCCATTTGGGCCAACGAGAACATTTCTCTCTCGCCTAACTTTTCTCGAAGTCGTCTATTAGTGAAACATGTGTTATCTTGCTATAGTCCTTGACAGCTGAAAGGCTTTTACATCCCATCTCTGGAGCTTGTCCGTGTTGGCATGACCAGAGCTTTGGCCTATCTTCAGAGCCAACTCCTACTACCCTAAGGGCTAAACGCCGCCGCAGCACTAGGACACAGTCACTCCGGTCCAGTCTCGAGGGAAACCAGCCGGACACTGTCAATGACGTCCCTTGAACGGCGGAGAGGCCTACAATATTCCTCACAGCTGCGAGCGAGCTCGCCACAAAATCCGTCATTTCAGCTCTTGACGAAGAATCCAGACAGTATGAGGCGCAAAAGGAGGTCTTTCTGACGATTTCCTAGTCTGTAGACATCGTAGTTGCCAGCCTTAACGGTCATCGAAACCAGATCGCGAGATCTACTGTCTACGTGATTCAAGCACTTAGGAAACTCGTCCAGACTGAAGCAGGATCGGCCGCAGCCCGCAGCTGGGCAACTATTACGGCCTCGGCCACAGGCGATATCCCTGGGGCTATGCGGGGCCCAACTCGTCCGCATACCCTAATCCCGTCCTAAACTATGCCCTTGCGGAGTAAAGAGCAAGCGGGCATTCCCCACAACTATTACGTAGGCACAGGATACTACCTGAAGCCCGCGAAAGACCGGATCCAACAATACCTCCTTGAAAACAAGCAGGCGTTGGCAGACTGCCTAGGGGCTTCTGGAGTCGTTCACCTATGTTGTGTCCTACTGCGCGACCAAACTACACAACATCGGTGTAGACGTCCTGGACCCCATCACGCTCATTGAAGACAAGGTCTTTGCCCAGACAAGGCCGAAGCACATCCCGGCCAGACCGTCCCGGCTTGGGCCAAATTCCGTCACGCACGAAATCTCTTAGGTCATCTCGTTCGCAACAGAGGCCTTGTCTTTCAGCCTGCCCAACCAAAGCAGTGGGCCACTAGTTATCAAGGAAAAAAGAGATCTCTATCCGGCACGACCCCGAAAGCGAGGGCTACCTACCGCTCAAGCCGGTACTGTAACCGGCGGCCAATCTGCATGGATGATGGCAGACCTTCAGGCCAGCGTTGAATGGAGAACTACAAAGTCGAGCTTAGCCTATCTATTGTTGATTTGGCTATATATGATGAAGTATCCGTGAGACAGAGATGGTTTCATGACGACAATCAGGCAAGTTGAGCTGAATCAAGGCGAATTTAAAAGAATTTCTGATGAGCGAGTGGAGGACAACTCAGAACTCAAGGTGATCAAGAGCGTCGCCGAGAACTGAGTATAGGGAAAGGCGTGTATTTGCTAGAGATTTGAGTTTTCAGTGAAGGTTAGTGACTTGGGGGTTAATGGAGAAGACGAAAGCCACAGATTGACTAGTTGGGCAGAGTGAACTGGGCAATGTTAATGCCGGAGACAGACGACAGTGCTGCTCAAGCGATATGGGCGTTATGAAAGCTGTCTAGGAAGAGGTCAATGACGGCCACAACGATGATAAGCGGTAAGCTCACTGGTTATGAAGGGGTATCGTTCCAAATGGGAGCAAGAGGGCTCGAAATAAAACGGAGAGTGGCAGTCGTCGGGAGCCGTGACAAGGTCGATAACTTCGGGTTTCCCGTGGATGAAGTGGAAAGGTTTGGTGTTGGAGAGCGTAATATACCTTAACAAGAGACAGCGGTCTAGGAAAGGGATATTGTCGGCGTACAACGTGAGACGAAACTTCAACGTGAAAGTAGAGCTCGAGCGACATTCTCGAAGTGACCAAGATTTGTCGAAGTCGGCGATATGATGATAGTCATTAGAATCACCGGTCGTGAAAGGAGGCAAGGGATTGAAGGACTTGGAGAAGGTGGATGACGCGGAGAATAACCGTGCGGGTAGGCGCACCGAGAAATAACCGAGAGTAACCATTTCGGATGGGCAAAACCTTACAGGGCTCAGAACCGGGCTGATGACGAAGGTTAGCAGAGCGAATAAAGAAGATCCAAGCAAGCAGGCATATTAAGCACACTAGCAACGACAAACGTGAAATTAAGCTGACTGGAAGTTTGAGACTGACTGCACCAACGTAGATAGCGGGACGCTGCAAACCTCGAAGTTACTCATGCCTATTTTTGACTTCATTGCGATCTTCAGATCAAATCGGAGAGACTCAAAGTGAAAGAGATTTGGGTTGACTCGACGATGGGGGAAAAAACAAGTGAGTGAGAAAATATACAGCCAAGGTTATGGGAAAGGACCGGGGCAGAAAAGGAACGTACTGAGAAGAGGTAATATGAATTAGAGGTATTGTGCAACTTCATATGTGGCCAGAAAGACATGCTACTTGAGCCACACACCGACTCTCAGAGGACTGGAAGCAGAATGTTTGACGGAGGGATAGAAGAACCGGGTAATGTCCGTACGTGATGTTTTTGTGCGTAAGAAATTGATCAATGATATATATACATTCGTCTGTAGAGGCGACCCTCCTTTTGAAACGTGTCACTATCCCATGACGAACTTATCAGTATCAACAAAAACTCTCCTGCTCATTTGGTTCAAATCAAGATATTCCTATTCTTTGGCACTGACCCGAAGTAACAGCTCTTGTTTCTGACAATTCAGACGTCACCCCCAGTGACGTTGCTCCGTTCCCATATAAGATGCTACCCGGCAGAGAGTCTGTCGTTTTTTTTTTTTTTGCTGAGTTTCATTCGCGTTGCCTGGTTGCTCGTCTTGAGCTCTTTCCGAACTCAATGGTCTCTTTAGCCGGCCCGCCTGGCGGATACTGCTGGCTGGTGATTTACGTCCGCTCCCAGAACGGACTGATCCGCCGGCTGGTACTCTCCGTATTGTTCCCCATCATCTGGTAACTGCCACATAGCCCCTCACATGGTGACCGCTGCCTCCAATTCCGCTGGCCCGATTCATCCTGTCTGTTAGGCCTCACACTGAGCACCAGCTTGACTGATAAGGTCTTTTGGTTAAGACTCAAGAACTTAAACAACGCCTATACACTTTCCATCTGGTTCCGGCTGATAACTTCTGGCAAAAGGATGTTAAGTTCTTGCGGAACGGCGCCGATCTTGGAGCTGTCTTCTGTTTCTCGGAAGATGAGTCAGATGAACGTGACCACTCACCATTCTCTGTTGTCATCGTTGCACCCTCCTGCAAGCGAAATATTGAACAGTTGAAGAGAAAGAAAAAGCATAAGCATACAATGTAAAGTTTGACGACAACGCTCAGAAGTACCCGATTAGGCACTATCCTACTGAGGATCGGCATGCTGCTGAACAAACCTGATTATGTTTTAGAGTAAGAGGAGGTACCGCGAATCGCACCCCAGGGAAGTCTTGACGGAGATGTCTTGAATTTAAAGAAATTATTAGTGGCCTCCAGATGCATTCATAAGTAAAAAGTCCAATTGTTCTGGTCTTTGGAAGTCTGGGCTGAACTGTGTATCTGAACAAGAAGTTTGTTTTTCAATTGCAACTTGTTACACATATATTAAGCGGAGAGATCTCAGCTGGTACTGAACGGGTTGACTGAAGATCAGTTAACAGCCTGAATCTTTGAGTGGAAATCAAAGCGGTCACTAGACTGTTGAACGAGTAATTATGTAGAAAATAGGCGACTTGTCATATCTTATATACGGAATCGGCCAAGCAAAAGGACCTAACACTGAGATGAGTGTTTTGAAAAAAGAGGAAAAAACCCACGACAACGACCGTGATTAAACCCACTGACGTTTTGTTAAGCTCAGTTCATACTTTCATTTATATCCTACTTGCGTGGGATTGCATATACAGCACATGACTTGCTCTTGCCAATGATATGTAAAATGTACTTCAGCTTCTGAAAATGTTTCCTAGTCTTTGAATCCCCAGTGAATCGTTGGCCATTCCTATTGCCCTTGTCTCATCAACATTACAGGTCCTTCACTTTCAAAGAGCCAGCAGCTGCTCGGTGAAACGGCTTCAACTGCTTGAAATGGGCTAGGAACAAACTTCTTTTCTCCGAAGGGCTGCAAACTCGCCAGAGCAAAGGACAGGTCATGCTGTATGCAAATGCAAGAGAAACGATCACGTCAAGACAAAGTCATTCCTAGTCCTGCACCCAGATGGTGGAGGCGTGTCGGCACAATGACATGAAAGGACGTCCTTCTCATCTCCCAGCCTCATTTAGTTGTTCTAAGACAAACTTCTTGATCATTTTTAGGCTATTCTGAATCAGTCTACAGGTCTTTGTAGCATGTTGGGAATGCTAGTCAATGTTCTTATTGTTCTCGTCCTCTTTGTAGTTGCAGTCACCTCTTTGCCAGGGCTATTATCCTCTATGTGAAAGACAAGTGGCCCGGCAGCTGGGATTCACACAATAATTGACCTTTCGCGTCAAACCTTTATGCCTCCTGAAAGCTAGGGGCTTCGAGCAAGAGCGTGGTGGAGGACGAAGCTACATCATATATTGTCACGTCGCAAACGGTCTCGGCTTATTACCGATACATGCACGACACAAGTTATAGCATGAATTAAATCCCGGTCATTCATAACAAGGATCAAAATTGGTCGGGAGCCATAGGTTACGTTCATGGTGCGTTGCAGAGAAATTGTCTTGTTGTCGTCGCCGTGGACATCGTAGGTGTGTTTGCAGCAGCAGCAATACTAACAGACTTCCTTGGGCTATACCAAGCATCAGAGGATTGCGTGAAATAAGAAATCTCTGGCTGGGAACAGCAGACTGATTCAAGATATGGGCGAAGAGGACCGTATGTGTCGCATTCTCGCTGGGGAAATGTTCTTCAACAGCTATGTTATGGCAGGGAATATTATCAAGTCAGCCACCGATGATGATGCCTATTCTTCCTCCATAACACGGTCAAACATCCACCTGTAAATCTTTCCACGGGCCAGAGGCAGATGTGATACTAATGTTCAGCGCAAATGGCGGCGAGCTAGAGACTGCACAAGCGCGTGGCTAGGAGCTAGAAGATCCCCAATGAGGCCTGGGAGTTAAGTTCGGGGATGGTTGAGAAATTGACGGTACCAGCGAGGGCTTGCCCCTTTCGGGTATAAGACGGCGAAGAGACTATTGCAGCTCGGCTGCGTGTTGGTCAAAGCTATCACGGTAAGCAACCAGAGGATGGCCGAGACAAGGAGGATAGAAACTTGCCCAACTGGACGGAAGAACAAGCAAATGCCTCCACCAACCTATTGAGGCCAGTCAGCCCAAATCGATCTCGAGCTTTTGAAGCGGCAGATCTTCATGTTTTGGGGAATTCAGGCCGTCCAATGGGCAACTTGCTTTCAGGTGAGGCGGAACAAGGCTGGCATGAGTGCTCAACAGGACATTTTAACAGGCCTTAGGAGACACTTGAGCGTGTCCAGGTGAGTGATGGCTGGGCGAAGGCGGTTGTAGATGATTCTCACCACTCTGTCTAAGAAGAAAACTGTCTGTGAGAACAGGATGACTTGGCCGCCGTGATTGAAAACTTTCGCATGACATTGAAGATGACCTTTGGGAAGTAGAGAAGCGGCAGACTTCTTCGTAAAGAAATGTAACACAATTAATGTGCTTGTAGGGCGTTTAGAATAGATTCGAGGGACCTGAGTAGGCCCAAGGTGTGGTGTTGGAGCTCGGTGGATTGTGTCACAGAGCTCTTATAAATCGCTTCAATCTCTGGGGATCTTTCGACATATTCAGGCCTGCAGATTATTCGACCGTCAGTCATTGGAGTGATGGGCTAAAAGGGGAAGGTGGAATCATGTGCACAAGGAAGTTTCCTGTTTAAAGATTCCGTCAGTTACTTGATTGCTTTTGGTGGTGCGGTATCGGGGGGAGCAGAGCCTAGTAATGGGTTTCCTTCAATGCTGTGATACCGTGGCTGTCTAACAGGTTGACACATGACGAACCAGATCAAGTATGGTTTTGAATGCTTTTTTGCTTGGCCCCTCTGTAATTTTGGAAAGGAGACTTATCACATCATAGAATCGTGGGAAAGGAGACAGACTTGGTCGTGATTGATGGGTGAGAAATGAGGTAAAGTACGAGCAGACAAATTGAGAGTAAAGGAAAGTTGGTAGAATCGTGAGAATGATCGATTTCGGGGTTGTAGCCATGCTGATAATAACGAGACGACCATGATCGTAATGAAGAAGAACTATGGCCAAAAATGTTAAAAGATGGATGATGAACAAAACAACCGCATCGAAAGAAGAAGAAGGCAAAGTCAGCAGACCAAAGATGCTTAGGTAAGTGGAAGGTATCTGGCGTGTACTGGAAAGTGGTGCAGTAGTGATTAGAGCTGGGCCCTGCCTGTCTGCCTAGTTCACTTTTGTATCTCCCCTGCAATTTTGCCTTTTGTAGGGAACTTCAACTCAACAACAAACAACCTTTTTCCACCGATTCTTCAACACCTTGTCGTCGACCCAGAACTGCCTCGTTCTTCGCTCAAGATTTCTGCGTCAACTTCGGCCTTTACCACGACACCTCACCTCCTCCTGGTAATTTCGCGAGAAGATGACTAAAGAAGTCTCCGTCACAAGCAGAAAGTGCTCAACGTGAAGCGGAATATCACAAAATCCTTGACAACATCTGTGGCAGTCGCATTTGGCTCTGCGGTCACAATACTAATACAAACTCCTACAAGGGTCTGCTCCTGAAAATGATCTTGTCGCATCTGCTCAATTCTGACCAAAATATCCATCACCTAGATCAGCATAAAAGCTTACACACTCGTCCTAACAGCGAGCATTCAATATCTCCTCACAAGTCTCGAACTCTTCAATCCCGACGTCCTGTCTTTACGACCGTTCTATCCCAGATCACTCCGCCGAACTCACCCACCACGTCACCATTCACCATCAAGATGGATCAGCCGAATCCTCCAAAGAGGCCTCGCGTTTCGGCTGTCAATATTGACTTTGAGTGGATCAAGTCGAATGCGCCGGTTTCAACGCTCGTCTTGTTCCAGCTGCTGAAGCCGGCCACCGCAACTTATCCTCTTTCGTTCCGTGTGTTTGAGCCCATGGTACCACGACCGGGGCAGCAAATGCCTGATCATGTGCTCGAAGAGCTGCAGAACTTTCCACATACTCGTTTCCTCTTGCCGATTCGCTTCCCAGCTCACTAGGTGCTAGCTGTAGCGCCCATCGTCAATGCTGACACCAAGGTCCTGGATCTCTGCGATCCTACGAAATGCGTAACCACAACAGGTAAGAAGCTTCAGCTGATCAAAAACATTGCGTCGCGAATAGGTTGTGGAAGCGAGGTCAATTTACAACCGTGTCCACCACAAGTCGGCGACACAGACAGCGGAGTCGCCATGGTCTGTATTGCTCTTCATGTGATTTCAGGATGCGATCCCTCCCAGACGATAGACTACACTATCTGGCGGCGCGTTCTTGGCATGCTTGCGTCTGAAGAGTTTGGAGGCCCAGTGGCGCTTGATGCATCACTTGTCAACACGACCGCCATGCCTAGATTGCCGAAACAACCGGTGCCGCCATTCACGGCCGATACGGTAGCTTGGGAGGCGTGGAATCAACAGTTGGTTGCCTACCAAGCACGTGTGCGTGAAACCGTCAACGAACAACGGTTGAACCATCAGGCGATCCTGAAAAACGCCATCGCAAGCATCCGTCAGATCCAAGTCGTTCTTGGAAATCTCACGATACGGCCAGATGCCAAGGCGTTTGGTCAGAAGGATCTGATCTTGTTGAACTCGGTACCAGTTGATATGCAACCTCATGAGGTGGACGTCGAATTGATCCAGACCCAAAACGCGCTCGACGCTGTTCACCGATGCTCCATGGTTGACAGCCGAATTGTCGAGGCACTCTCTTCCTGGATGAGTTGTCTGGGTGGCCTCCAACAGGAGCGTCAAAACACACTTCGACACATCAACACTGTTCTGGACGTACTGGAGAAGGAAAAGCAGCAGCTCAAGGAAAAGCTGACAGCAGTGCAGGGGTCAGAGCGTTGAAGAGGACAATTGACAAGCTGCATGGGGACCAAGGAAAGATGAGACTCGGTAGGGTTGTGGGTCTTTGGTTGGACGTTGGCAAGATAGAAACCGCGAACACGTAGACGGTCGGGTTTATTAGCTCTAGCAAATTGACATGATGGCTCGCCCCTATGGTTAAAATAAGAGACTGCGTAGTATATCTGTGGGGGGTGCTCATTGAGCCAATTGTAAGACACTGAACCCCAGCCCGGCCCGGCCCGATCCGCTTAGTTAGCTCAGTGGTTGCACTCACCAAAACCTGGGCGCCACCTGAGCCGAAGTTTACTTTCAACATCACATCGCATTGTTGCAAGAAAGAGAGAGAATTATTACCACTGAGAAACAAGCAAAGACTTAGAGACCAGGAAATACTATGCAGTTGGTGACTCTTTATTCAAATATGGCTGCGTCGTGATCAGGACCGTCCATGGTCCACAGAGTGCAGCTGTCCACGATGCTCAAATTGTCCCCACGACACTTTTGACATATTACCTCCCCCAGCAAAGTATTTTACTGTTCCAAAATCCATTTCAATAAGATTACCAAAAATATTTATTCTTCTTTAGTTAGAGCACCCCAGCGAGGACATCTTGAGAGTGTGTGGGTGCAGCTGCTTCCAAGGTCTGATATAATGCATCTATCGCAGGTAGGGTCAAAATTCGACACCACCTCATTACAAGCATTACTACTGCCTTGTCCGTATAGGTCAATCACTCCAGGTAGGTGATTTCCTCATGTGAAAAAAATAGCCAAAACATTAGTCAGCATGACCGACCTTACCCCCATGCCTTGCGTGTACCTTATCTTGCAGCCTGAGATACGCGAGGTACCCGAGACGAGTTCCTGGCTGACCCCTGCCTTTATTTTGTCTTCCACCACGGAGCTCCTTCCGAGAGGGCAATATGTTAGCCTACACAGCTGGCTACGATCGCAACCAGATTCCCCACAACAACCACCGCAACGTCCACCTTGATATTCATTGCATCTACAACCACAACCACAACCAATGTGCTTTCACCTCCCATGTTTAACAAAACCGTCAATTGTTACGAATGGGCGAGCCGTGGCGTGATCAAGTCACAGCCTTCGTTGACGCGTTTAGCGACTCAATCACGTCGTCAACCCATCTGAACCAGTGTCTGCTTACTCAATATCTTTCCCTCGAGAGACGACTTCTTGCCTCCAACAATATTCGTCCCATTGATGTTCGGGCCACTCTTCCAGACCATTTGATCGCCAACCTCGTCGCGGCCCTCCAACCTGCCAGCCTGCATGTCGCCGATCCAACCTCGAAGCCGAAACTACTCAAGGCTTGTCATCGCTGGAACATACAACCTACCCATTGTGTCTTTCTCCTCGACTGTCCTCGAAACAGCCGCAAGTTCTTCGCCTCACTTTCAAAGTTTGCGACTGTTTGTCCGGATTGGAAAGAAGCTTGTCAGAAGCTGTGCCGTTACTCCAGACGTCGCTTCGACGGACTGCTTCGCCGCCCGGGAGTGTCTCCAGCAGATCAAGGTATTCTGCCAAGCGATGTTCAAGCCGCCATCGGCGATCATAAAGACCTCGTTCAGGCCGTTGACATTGCATCCCATTCTGCCGACCCTACATCTCCATCTCCATCTGTTGGTACTCCTTCTATCGCCGATACTCCGTCTCCTGCTATCAACGAGGCAAGTATCTGCCATGACTTGGCTACACCCTGCACTTGTCTCGAGCCTTGCACTTTCTACGCCCGTTCAACTGACTGTCTCTGATTCTCTATCTAGCCAACATCGCAACCTGGCCCACTCGCCGCCATACCCTCCCTTGAACTGGACATCCCGCAAGGCAGCCCTGTTGTCACCTCAACATCGAATTTCCCTTCTCAATCGAGTCACAACCCTCTAATGGCCTCGAGCATTGTTTGCGCAAGCAGTCCCGCCGTTACGGTCGCCGCCAACGTTACGGGCGATGAAGATGACAAATGTTCTGCGCTTGGAAACCAACAATCCTGTGATTCTTCCGTCTTATCCGACGACTTTGACGAAAGCGAAGTAACCCTCGTTAACCCAGAGTTACAAAAAACCCATAAGGACATGGCGACAACAGGTTCTCGGCTCCCTGAGAATGCACCATCGGCTGCCGCATTATCTCAGCACTCAACCCTTGAGGAGCATTTAAAATCAGCAACTGTCACCCATAACTCGGACTAGTCATCCCTGTCGGACACGCGAAAGAGGAAAATCAAGACCACGAACACGCACTCGACCGTTGTTTCGGAACAGACCTCATCAAAGAAGCCTCGCCTGTCAAGCCTTTCTGCTGACTCGCCGGAAACACCCGCTGCTCGAGCATGTCTCATGCCAGGCGAATGGCTCACTGGAGCGATTCTGTCTTCGGTACTTGAAGGCTTTCGCGCTCTATTGCCAACCTCTACCTTTGTCACTGAGACTGCGGCAAGCGAGCTGTCTGACTCGGGCGGGCGCAGCTCCAATGCAGCAAAATCATTGCTCAATTTCGCTTCCCCAGACGGCGTCACATTTATGCTACCAGTCAATCATCAATCACATTGGACGCTAGCCTCAGTGACCATAACACAAGGCCAACCGACCATCCACGTCTATGACTCGATGCCATCAGACGACAACTTCCGCTTCACTGCAGACGAAGCTCGCAAGAGACTTTCAAAGCTCTTGGTGGTGGACACGGCGGAAAAAGCAAACGGTGGAAGTCCCGAAGAAGCGGCTGGAAAGACTCCAACCTTGGCCTCCATTTCAGCTTGGCCAGCTCAGGTACGGCCAAGCCTCTTGCAGATCAACGGAGACGACTGTGGAGTCGCTGTAATAGTCAATGCGATTTGTGTTCTCGCTCAAGTGCCCGTTTCTCGTCAGACAGATTGGGTCTTGTGGAGACGTGTGCTTGCAGCGTTCCTGGTAGCCACCTTTGACGACGACGACAAGAGCGATAATACTGTCTCGCGTGTAGACAACAGAGACCGAGGCGAAGTGCTGGCGGCGGGAAAACCGCCAATTTTAGCACAACTCCGGCGGCATCACAACATAAAACTCGGCATTGACAGAAGGACCACTACAACAGTCCAAATACCGGAGACACTCAAGAACTTTACGACTGCCCAACAGGTAGATGTCGAGGCAGCAGACGACTTACTCAATGACATTGGTAAATGGGCACACCATGTTCGCGTATGTCAGCAGGATCTCAGAAGAACCAACCGAATCAATCGCGCTACAGCTTGTCAGACTATCAGCCACATCAGACGCATCACCGCAAAACTTCGGCAACGCGCTCAGCCGTCGGGCTATTCTGAACCGCGTCGCAGCGAAAAACAAGCCGTGTTGGACCAGATCGCAAGCTTGAGAAGCGGCCTCTCAAGTGTGGACGCTGCCGGTCTAAGCAGCGATGCGATAAAGATTATGCTGAGCACACAGATTGCGGATTTGGAGGAAATAAGGGCAACTTTGGAACAGAGGCAGATCCGGGAAGTCAAGGGAGTCGCCGGGAGTTTGGAAGGGCTGCAAGCCATGGATGATGAGGTCGACATGCTGGAAATGGATTTAGCTGCAGTGCATGATTAAACAGAGCAGCAAACATTGGCATCAGGGGTGTTTGTATTATGAGTTGACTACAGATGTGTTCGTATGTCCATGGTAAGGGGCAAGGAATGCATATTTATAAGTACAATAACCTTGTGCCAATGCTTCTGATTTTTTTGTTAACTGAAGACACCGTGGTATATTGGAATCAGAGAAGCCACCACTTATCCAAGTTCACTCTCTTCGAGAGATAATGGCAAATCTTGCAACACCAAATCGAAACCTCCGACGACTTAATAAAATTAACCCAGCCAGATAGATGTATGGGACGGCTAGGCGGCCGAGCAGATTGATGGATTAATGAATGACTGAGTGAATGACGGAATTGCCGAGACAGATCAGGTTCAAAACCTGCTCTCATCCATGTCATTTGTGTCATGTGGACAAATCAGCGCGGTTGGTCCGAAACCCCTCGCGCGTTTGTCTCACAGTGATTTGAGCTTGAACAATGCGTCTGGACTTATACTCTGACTTCTTTCAACTAGCCGCTGCGGACAACACAGTTCTTCTCCTCATCAATTTCCTTGATAACGTACTGTTAAGATTCCGTTTGTTATCTCAGCTGAGGCTCCTAGGGTGTCTGTGCGAACTCTCCAGGATGACTCAAAGCCATACACATACAACATTAAACTGCCACATAGCTTGGGATATCTTGACAATTATCTCAATGAGATCCGGAGAAAAGATCCCAAGGCGTTGTTTCGAAGACCAATTCTCATGGAGGACATAGTTCCGAGATTCGCAGAGATACTTAGCGTAGAAATGAACATCCCGCCGGCTTTCTGGCTTGCCCCGTGATGACCGCTTCTCTCTAGCGCTAACTGATGACATGTTTACCAACAAGGTCGCGCAAAATATTGGAGAGTTCCAGCCCCACGATTATGGCATTGTACCAGTTCAATACCGGAAAAAGAACAAATCCATATTGAGACAGGGTCATTTCGCCGTGCTGTAACAAGACTGATGCCCAACCTTGATTCCTTTACTCCAATAGTCTGGTTTCTTTTGGGGGCCATAAGCATGGCGACAATAGCTGTACAGGTATGTAACTTATTTTCAAGTATAAACCTGGCTCGGATGCTAATAGTCGTGTTTCATTTCAAGCTGTCATCCTTGTAGATCCTCCCAACACAATCCTTCGTCGACAAGGGGGACCAGTTTATGGAATGGACTGTCTCTCAGGATCGCCTACACACATGCACTTGTGGCTGGTTACAATGTATCCTATCGACTGCGAGTTGGCTATAGGTACATTATGAGCCACAATTCGTTACACAATTTCTCCAAATTCCGTGGAAAATAGATATGGGATTGGAAGGAAGTTTACACTGTCTATTTCTGAATGGCTACAATCCCGCAGGCCAAGTAACTGTAGCCAACTGGCAGTCGATGAGATTCCAATAGAAAATTCTGAACATTCTCTTCTACTTCCGAAGCACTAGTCTCTCGAGTGGTGCCTTCCTGTGTTTCTCATGGAGTTCTCTACGATGATCTTAACGAGGTTTATAGCGACAAATGGGGGGTTATGAAACCCTCCAGCGACCCATTCGTTGCAGTGATGATTGTCGGCAACTTAATCTATTCAGCGTGGAACAACTCGACGTATCAGCAATACGCGTATCACATTGAACAACTACGTGTTGACGAGACTAATGGAACAAAATCACTGAGAACAGTACTACAAACTACAGTTTCGATTTAGAAAAACTACATAACCATATTCATTCACCTAGACAGAATTGTGAAACAAAGACGACTTCTCCTAGAGCTGAAGAATCCGTTTACTGCGGCAAATTCAGAAGCGATGGAGATGAGCCGAGATTTGGAGTTGAATGAAAATTCAAACACCCATACAAGCCTTGCTCGTGGCCAGGTGCAATTGGAAGCCAAATGCTGGGTCATTATCGACCAAAGACTGGGGGCGATAGAAGAGGCTCCTTGTGCCACTATGGGAAGCTTTTTGAACGACGGCGGAGTTAAACCACGCCTTCATAACTCAAGTTCAAGCCCGGGCTTCAGAAAGCCAGGCAAGGAGGGCAACTCAGCTTACAAAGATCGCCACTTTCCCGTTCCTTTATCGGTAGTCTCTGCGATTTTCTCAATCGGTGGAGTTCCCTGTGGGCGAGAGGTTAGTTGGTGTCTATTGGGCGATTTCGCTGCCGATTACCGCGCTTCTATTACTCTGGGTTATGTTTTATAAGAGAATCACTTATGCGTCAATCAGATTAAGAGCTTCTTCTTACGAGACAAGAAGGATATAGAATTATCAACTGACAGTAAGCAGTAGACTGTTTCTTAGGAAGAGGGATAGAGCCCAGTCTAGATCAAAAGAGACCGGAGTTTACGAAGAACGTAGATAATGCACAAAACGCTGGAAATGCAAGTCTTTTACGAATTGATACTATTCCTTGCAACCAAGAAGTAGCCAGCACAGTTGGTGTTTTTTCTTTTTGTCATCCAAACTGACCAGATGGGCGCCCTTAAAAGACAAACACTTCTTAGATCTGGGCAGACAAACAAGAAGACATACGCACACGGGCAGGGTTCATGATTTAGAACAATATCGAAAGAAACTTGGGCGTGAGTAAAAAGGAGATTCATACAAGCCATCGAGAGGAGCCACTTTACTGCAGCAAACAAAGCACAATATACGTAAGTCAAGCCCGTTTACGTGATGGCTTTTCCCCTCATAGACTACTCAAGATCTTCGAGAGGCTTTAACCTTGTCTCCCTAAGCATACTGCAACGAATTGAGGTATAGGATGTAAAAGGAATAATATAAAAAGAAGACCGCCGGATATTGAAAGGATGTCAGACGTAAGGACGCGTGCTCCAGATTTTTGTTCCATCGCCAGCTATATATGGCACCACATACAATGTGAAGAAGATTTTTAGACCTAAGTGAGTTTAGGGATAAAACAATCATATTTACTAACAACGTACTTGTAAGACTATTATTGACATTAGATAACCACATCTCTGACTCTTCAACAATTAAGGCATACTTTGAGTCGGCACACTGCTTGGTCCGCCACACGATGTAGAGACAATCTCCGCCGAGAGACTCATTAATATCCCATGCCATCCGCTAGCAACACTTTCCAATTTCTCAGAGGTGCGCCACAGGGAAACATCGCTGATGAAACTGCTCCAATGACAGAATAAACACAGGTTTCAAAAACGACCAAGACGTCTTAGGACATATTACCTTTCCTCGCCCATGTTGTTTGACCAGTTGACGTAGCAGTAAGCTCCTCCATCACCCATGGCCAGATCACGATGAGTTTGGCTGTTGCCGTCGTTGATGTCGATCCGAATACGGTCAACCATTTAATGGGTGGGCGCATCGGCATTGTGTGGACACAACCGAACGGACCTAGAATTGTCCCCTCATGTGAGAAAAACAATTCAAGACCCATTTGTCCGAAGGAGTTTTGCGTGTTTTAGAGCTTGTTGAGCGAGGGACTACTCACTTGCCACCCATGACGGTATTAATATCCGCAGACAGGCTATTGCTTTCCTCAATACAACCACTTGGGGATACCATCATCGTCAATGTAGACAACCAATAATATCAGATAATAATGAGATAATTGCAGAGGCTACCCAATGCAACAATGAAGACTAGCGTCAAACCATGAGGAAATCTCGGTATGATCACGGGTAGTAGACTCGGAAGACATTATTGTAGACAGAGAGCTGAGCTGTCAGAGGCACATGTAAGTAGAGTAAACAAACGAATTCACCACGAAGTCAGGGCTGAGGTTGGTGAGACTTCTGCTCACTGCATTAACGGTCACTGGTCCACAGTCTGACCCTGTCAACACTTCATCGACATGATCTCTGGCGGTGATCTGGGAAACTTTTCTTTGGGCTTTATGCTTAGAGGCAGGCAGAAGATGAAGACCGTGCCTGGTTGTTCGTTCATCACGGGGCTGGGCTCAGACTACCTAGGTGGGCAGTCTGAGCGTTCAATCTCATGGGTTGCTGACGGGATCGAAGGGAAGCTCGTCGGCCGGTATGTAGTGTTCACGACCATGCTATTACGGCACATCACCTACGACTATCCAAATATCGTTTATGGCATGCTTACTGTTTCTTTACGCCTTATTTCTCTCAAGAGCATCAAAATGAAATGATTTTCCAGGCCCTTGTCCGAGATTTCGTAGACTCGTATAATTTTTATCGCTTCCATGAGCTAATCGGTCTCCTCAGGTACGCTGGTTGCCAGCATGGAGACGCCAGGTCACACCTTCAGTACTTAGCGAGGAACACTAAAGTTCACACAATACCTGTAAGGTACAAAAGCCAGCCGTTGCGGTCGTTCCTCTTACCTACGCAGTAATGGGATGGGAGCGATGCACGATCCAGGACGGGGCGTTCTCCGCTTTTCTTGAAGCTGGCGCTTGGGAGAGAATGAAACGTATCTTTCGCCTACATTCTCATGTTAGCTAACATTTTGAGCCATTGCTCGGATCTGTGGACCGCGGAAACACATCACTTCGTCTTAGGGTTGGACTATTTAGTTTTTCGACATTGTATGTGATTGTTTGCTGAACCTTTGTACAGCGTTGGCCGACAAATGTCTTGATTCAATTTGCTGTCGAAGTGTCTCGCCTCTCGAAGGCGTAGTTACAGAGGGTCTCTAAAGATACTCCGTGATCACGAAACGGATGGCGGTTAGAACCGGGGGAACGCGCTTGAGCCATCAGATCAATATGCACACAACGGGCCGTAAAACGTCGAATTTGCCATTATCCGTTTGTGCTCCATTCCCCCCCAACAGATCTGCCTCGATGTCATAGACGTGCTCGTCTTCAGCGTGTAATTTTAGTGGAGATTTCTAACATCTTCTGCAAGTTTTATAAAGTACAGTATTCCAAGAGTGTGGCAGTGTGAATTCAGACAAACGAACTTGACGTCCTCGGGCGCACGGCTCAATCACTTGATTTATCTGTAATGCATTACGTCGAAAGCCGTAGCGGTCTACGTGACACGCCCAATACACATTTGGGTTATTTTGGCTTTTCAAGAACTTTGTTTGCGTAGTGGGCTTGATTGTTTCCGCGATGTGGTCACTCGTCTTCGCCTCCGATCCACCAGGCTGGCCATCTTGTTGGTAAACTACAATGAAAACTTCTAAATGATCGCTGAATTCCCATAGTCAGTCTGGCAATTGATTTACGATGTTTTGTTGGTTTTACACCTTGGTGGCTAAAATTGTAGGTTGGTGATTATGATGGCTTCACGGCGCTTGAGATATGAAATACCAAGTTCCGTATGCATGAAATTGTACATGACAAAATCAATCTCGCTAGATTCTCCATCTCAGACCGAGATTCTCCGATTTTACCTTGTCCATTATCTGCGTTCCAAGTTGGTACAACAAAAGTATCCCCGGTTGTTATGATGCTTTAGACATAATTCGCTCAGCTAATCTGTAGAATGAGGCCAGCATATGACTTTTAGCTACAAAGAGCCTTGTGAGTAAAGTAATGGAATTTTTCACTGTAAAACCTATAATTTGGGCTTCAAAAATTGCTTTGCGTCATCCATGGATACTTGTAACACGCCAGGTAGCTTCAAATATTTATTCTCTAGAGGATATGAACTATACGATCCCATACTGTTGACTCAAGTATCTCACAATTGTCGATAGCTGTATAAAATAAAGTCCAACAGGAAGATTGCGGTAACGAATGACATCATCTAAATTAGAACTTGACCTTTCATATTTTTCAGCCTGTTGATTGAATTTCGAAATCCCAACCATTGTTGTGACTAATCTATCCAGCACTTGATGGGTGTGGAAAACGTGGATCCTACGTTAGACTTGGTACTAGACAACCGTTCTACCTGGATTTCAGACTCAGTGAGACGCCTTCCGAAACTGTCCAAGTGAACTTGGTCCTCTTGGGTAATATTGTTCTCCATTTCAATTGCCTCTGGTACTGTTGAGGCAGGAAAGACTTTGTCGCACAGTTGAGATCGCAATTTCATGACACGATCAGATTCCATTTTGGGGTGCTCAGCCAGCACATTCAAAGTGGCTTGCAGGATACGCCGGCAAAGTTCGAAAGCATTAATGAGATTTAGAAGGCTTTGCAGCATTTTGGAGCAAGTTTACCGAACAGCCGTGGAAGATTGTAGTTGTCTAGGCTCTTCCGAGAATAATTCTGCCCTCTCGTGAACGTTAAATAAAGTCTTGACCTACGATAGCATCAGAGACGTATCACAGAGGAGTTGTAATCGAATTTCACTACTCTTGTTTGTCGCAAGCCACTTGTCTTGCTCATTCCAGCTGACGGAGCGCTAATTCTTGAATGGTTTCTCTTTCCAAATTCGAAGCCGGTGATCATTTTGGTTGGAGCCGTCTAGCATCATGAAAAAGCTCAAGTAAACTTTGTGTATTGGGTGATCGTGATTTAGTAAGGAAGTCCTCTCTGTCTGGCTATCTGGCTGAATGCAATGTTCCAGCTAGTCAAGCCATGTTAATTTCTCACAGTCGTATCACGTAATACATTCGCCTAGAGAACACTCTTCCCAGTTCGATTTTCGAAACTCACCTAATCTAGATTTGACCCAAAACCTCCCATTGAGGGCAACTGCTGTGAATGGGTTATGCGTTCCCCACATTGATGTTGGATAAAGTGGTGGGGTGATTTTTAGTGACTCGACGAAGAGAAAGCTAATGATCGGTAACTACAGAATGTTGATGTAGGGCACGATAGTTTAGTACCACGGACCTATTTCAGCCCCCAATTCCGAGTATTCAACACCCAAGACATAAGTGTTTTCTTCGCAGAGCCTGTCAGAGGCTAAAAGAGGACCTTTTAAGGGAAAACGTTCACTCTTTTGTTCTTTTACTCGGAAAGGACTAATTCATGCCAGTAAAATCTACAACTTGTCTTGCCAAGATCAATTCTGGACCGTGGCGGTGGTCTTTTTTTTCAGCTTGCAAGCCACCATTTCTGGGCACTGAGGAGAAACTGTGCGATGGCATTTAGTTGGGGGGTTTTTGGATGAAAGCGTCTGCAAAATTCTTCTGATAATTTCTATAGAAATGTTGAACATCATTCATGCGCTAGTTGTCTGGATGTTATTCTCTTTGACATGAGTTTCGTTTGTCATTTACGGTATAGCGCAGGCTAAACCAAAATTTGACACCTGGCCACAATACTTGACGAGCTAGTACCTGGGTGATTTATAACCCCGAGCTGACCCCACTGTGAATAATATCCTCATGGACAAACAGCACCATCATGGCTGCCAAATACTCCATCTCTTGGCTTCAGCCAACCGCTATGATTGGCCTCTGGCTGTGCGGCCTCGCCTTTGCAGCTGTTCATCACATCTATTACAAATCTCTCGACGGCAAGCTCGCTGAGGACCAGGACATGGTAATCCGTTATGGTACGGCCTTTGCCTTTCTCACAAAAGCCCCTATCGCAGCCAGCGCAGGCATCTCCATCCGACAGTTTGGTAAGTCTCGTAACTTCCACCCAGCAATGTCATTAGTCTGACATCCCCGAAGTATGGTCTCTCGTACGCAGCCGTCAGATCACTGTTGCTGGTCTCGATGCCTGCTTCAGTATTACCTCTGACCCAACGGCAATAGGTACTCTAGAATTATGGCGCAAAGTACCCGCCCTTACCATCTTTGCCGCCTTATTCTTCATCATGCCACTTGCTGCTATCGTTGCGCCTTCTTCTATTTCTGTAGTTACTGTTGAGACAACCTTGCATGAGAGATGTCAGGTGCCAAGCCTCGATTTTGGTAAAGAATTTGAAAGGTCATACGACACACCACAGCTTGTTCTAGCCACATACCATAAACAAGGCTGGACGGAGATACTGCCTCCGTCGTCTTCTCAAACATCCCCTCGAACGTCTTCTCGAACATCAACCCGAACGTCTTCTCGAACATCAACCCGAACGTCTTCTCGAACATCAGCCCGAACGCTGTCTCCGGCATTCTCGATATTGCCGTCGGGGAAGAATTCAACACGTGCAAAACGACAAGAACCTGTCGCGATGAACGGAATGTATGCAGGACCGTCCCCATACGCAAATCAGCTTATCCGAAGAGTCTTTGTAGGTGGAAAAACACTTGACTTTCCATCTCCTTGCGGGGCAAACTGCACATACTCGGCAAATATTCCAGGCATCGGCTACCGGTGCAATGAAGTCATCAGCGGCTCACCGGCAGCCAATGTTGCCTTTCGAGCCCTGGTGAACCCCACCGAAATTCAGTTGCGGTGTTTCGTCGGCGTCTTCTTTGCGAACCGGAGCCTAACTAGCTGGGTCAGCCAGCAAGAATTGCACAGAAATGCCACGGGGGAATATGAACGTGTGAATGACGCCCAGTATTTCACCTGTGCCCCATTGCACGTAAATTACGACGTAAGATTCAGATTTCTCAATAATATACTCACCCATCACATACTAGGCGAAGAACCTCTCGGCGCTATTGAGTTTAACACGTTTGCGGAGAATAGCTCGCTTAGTATGGATTACGCGCAGACCAATTACTGGGCATACCAGAGCCTTGCAGACGTCCTAGCGCAGCATATAAATGGAAGTATATTTACTAAACGCAGTAATGGACAGTCATCATCGACGCTGCTTTCTGCGACGTCGCTAGTGGAATATCTCAGATTCCCAGAGAACCCAAACGAGTTCTATCAGGAGCTGAAATGGCCGCGACTGAAGTTTCAGGATAGGTTAACTAAACTAGTGAGGAACGTGTCGCTATCGCTACTGGAGGAGCCACTTTTATACATTCGAACGACACAGGAGACGATATGTGAGGTTTTGAGTAGCGACGCACGGTGGAGTTATAATAGAAAGCCGCTGTGGATTGCGTACGGTGCATTAGATGCATTTGGGGTGTTGATGTTGTGGCTTGGGGTTGCGGCGATTTTTACCAATGGCTATACGACCGGTATGTCATTTTCTAGGATTCTATGCACGACGAGGAACGCAGCACTAGACGCGGCTGTCGTTGGTGAGCGCTTTGGGGCGCAGCCGCTCAGTCAAAACATTAAGGGGCTGGTGCTGCAATTTGGAGAGTTGGAAGAAAAGAAGCACGTAGCCTTCGGGACACCAGAGCAGATTGTGCCACTGCGCAAGGGGGAATATAATCGTGAGCTAACATAAAGCTTATAGGCATTAATAAGATACGTGTCTGTAACTTTCAAAAACCGGCTTTGTGGTGTTCATTGGCTTTTTCTTATTCACTTCGCTTCAAGCCGGACGGTCTCCCTCTCTTTAGTTCCTCCTATCTTGTTGCCTATGTACCTTTCTAAGGCTACTTGCTTCGTTGACAGGTATATACATCTCGAGGGAGGTTCTCCTCTGTGCCTTGGAACTGGGTTGTAATTGGTGTATAAGGTATATAGCTCACCGTTGGTCTGTAGCACAATGGCACGCGAAACTAGTACTCGACCGAACATATACCAATGAAACCTTGCAAACAAAACCTCAAGACAACTTAGGCGTTTTTCTCCACGTTAGTAGCATGTTTTGTGCCACTCACATAATAGCTTTGATTGCAAAGATTCGTAAAGAAGTACAGTTCTAACTTCTATCCCGTCTACGGATGGGCGCTCGACCATGCGGTTCACCCAGAGGCGGCGCTCTTTCCTCAAAAGCTTCATGTTAGACCTATGAGAAAGAAAGTCAAGGTAATATCAGAGCTAATTGTTCTGTCATAAGAAGACAACGGAAGGCGAATGGTTAGGGTTAGGGTTAAAAAAGCTTCTGTAACCACGAGTTTGGGAGGATATGGTCCCAGCAGCCGCCTTGCCACTGAATGTGTGGGCGAGAACCGGCACAGAACGCTCAGAATGGGAAAAGTGGTGTTGTTGGTTGAAGAACTAACTGGCTAATTAGAGGGCTGTGGAGGCTGGCTAAGACCAGTGGTGGCGGCCGTCAGCCCACGTGACGGGCCGGCGAGGCCTGCCACCCAAAGAATGCATGCGGAAAGCGACTTTTGGCATCTGTGTTCTATCAGCCAAAGACTGCGCTGTTACGTATTATCCAAGAGAGAAACAGAACCTCTTATTCCGTTTATTCCAGGGACAGTTGTCTTAGAACAGGTACTTAGCCGTGAAAGAGATTAGCCAGTAAGAAGCTAGGCAAGACTTTGTCTTGTTAACCAAAAAGAAAAAAGAAACAAAGGAAAATACCGGTAAGTCTGTTCACTATCTATTTTGACTATGAAATAGGTCCTAAATTTTTACAGAATCGAGATATTGCAGCAGTAAAACATAGAGGTTACCGCACACCATCATGTACCTCTTTTGTATGAGAAATAAAACTGATATACGCTGAGGTCTATGTGCCTGTTGCCAGCCAGCAGTCAATGGGATAAGGTTCTACTGAGACCGAGAGAATATTTTTTACCAATTCGCTATCAATATCTCGACCAGGGAGTAAAAGAAAATTGTTAGAAGCTCGGAAAGAACAATTGTGAGCCTCCTGTATGCTCCAATTCATCAAACATTGGGCACTCCAAGAGACTAGAATCTAGGATCAAACCTTTTTCCACCGAAACCGTAACAAATGTCGCAGACAACATGGATGCAGTATGGATTGTGTGCCTTAATACAATCAACTAAACATGTTACATGGACCTTTTCGCGGTTTCTTTCGAGATGTGTCTCGAGATCCTTTTCCAGCTTTTGTTTTCTACAGGTGGTTCGAGTTGTGGAACCATGGAAAGCCAAGTGCATCTAAAGCCGTCCGTCTTCAGAAAAATCCGAATGAAGTGCCAAATACCCCTAACAATAGTGTACGCTGCGACCACGACCGCGATCACCTGCCCAGTAGACCAATTTGGCTTTTTTAAATATCCAATGTCATTCTCCTTTTTGATAGCAGTCTTGACTGCGGCCATGGACGCCACAGAAAAGACGCTATTGATAAAGTAAACAAGAGACAGTGTCGTTGGGTATTCGTCGTAATCTGCATTCTGCTTCTTCTCGCGTCGTCTTGCCCAACCCAGGAAGGTCGAGTGTTTGGGAGCATCACTCTGGTTCGCCTGCCGTTGCGGTTCGGGATGAATTGTAGGTGCTGAGTTACCGTCCATGAAACCAATCTCCTTTCTTCTGAGATTTTTCTTGAACTTCTTCTCTCTGCTTTTGATCTCTGCGTAATGAAATTTGGATGTGTCCTTAAGCGCATGGTAGCTGCTCTGTATGAAGGCCACAACTCTGCAGGAGAAGTATATCCAGAAGATGGTCATCTCGTCTGACAACAGCTTTGGAGTTGTGCCCCTGCAGCTGCTGAGTCTACCCCGCCAAGTTACCATGACGCAATAACATTTACCATACTCGGGCCCGGACCAGGTGTTGCGGAAGTGGTGATGAAAGTGGCGAACGAGAATAGCCTCAACTACCAAACCCAAGACTTGGCACGGTATTACAACAAAGACCTGAAATCTAGACGCCAGAGTCTCTTTTGTGACCATCTGTATCAGGGTCGCGCTGTTTTGAGAATCGAGGACCATGGCCCCGAGTATGGTACTGGTCTTTGGATGGTCGAGGCCTTTGAAATGGCTAAGTAGAGCAATCGCCAGTGAAATATGGATTACCGTAAGACCAGCACCAACCTCCTTTACCCCCGTCACCTGCGTGTGGAACGTTCCGAGTACGGCGAATGTAAATATGACCGCTAACTGTGCCCATTGGGCGATAAGAATGCCACGGCCGACCACGCCGCTGTCGATGAAATCGGCGTCAATGGAACACACAGATGTCGGCGACTTATTTGTAGAAATTATTGCAATCTGCTCGTGCAATTCTTCTGCATTGGTTTCGCTGTTAAGATAACCATTGTGAAGGTGATGCCCAAGATGCCAATGAATAGAGGGGAGACAAGATACTGCAAGAAAATTAGCCACGACTTGGTCCGATCCCACTTATCAAAGACCTTCAGAATTTTCGTATGATTAACGATGATTTGCAATGCGAAAAAGATGATTTGAAATATTAAGAAGACAATGATAATCGCCAACCTGGACTTCGGGTCGGAAGACAATACGAATCGAATCGCAGCGGTGTGGCCCCCAAAACCGCACTTCTGGTAAAGAAGTCAGATTTAGACTTTCGGATAAAAGGCTGAAAGAATTCGTTCCGTATCCTATGAGTGTAGCGTTTTGCGACACCAAGAAGTATAGGAAAGCAGCATTCGGAGGTTTTGCTTGGTCTACCAGCTCGAGGACATCCTTTGCAAGTTTAAGGCTCTTGGTTTCATGAGCAGCAAGTGATTAAAGATGTGTAAACGGTGTTCTTCGAGTCTTTCCTTTCAGCTGGCTTTTTCTTCCAGCTGGGCTTTTTCCAAGGCAGCGAGAAGGCTAGAATTATGACTGTCTAGTTCGATTGCCTTCCCAGAAATTTCCCTCAAGTCACCCAGGCATCCAGCGTGGCTTGAAAAAAGATCGTCCTGGGACTTGGCGGAGCAAGACTCAATGTGTCATTTTGGCAAGGCATCCAATAGGCAAATAGAGAGCATTGAGGGGTTGTCTCACCTGCAGGTGCAAGAATGACCCAACCAATCTGTTCAGGCTCTGCTGGCCGATAGTGGGATTTGATTTCCAGTATCCATACATTAGCCCCCAACGAACACCGCTTCATCAGTGATCGACCTAATTCTGGCATATCTCGGTCTGTTAAGGCCGTAGAATAACGGTTTTGTGCCGCAAGGCTCGGAAGCCACCAATCTGGCCGTCAGCAATGAGTGTCTACCTTGCCCAGCGAGACTCCTAGAGCGACTTGCTGCTGGTCAAATCCATTGACAATGAACGCGAACACGATAAAGATGCATACTACCTCAGCCTGCCGTTTCATTCAGCCAATCTGGAACCTCGAATCTTCCAAAACGACTAAATTTAGTCTCGTTGGAGAGTCTACGATCGAGCAATTGAACGAACTTTAAGACAAGATCTAGAGCAGTCTGATAGGGTAATCACAATGAGACCAAATGAAAACGATACTAAGTAATGAGAGAATTATCTGCGGTGAAGCTTTCCTCCTTTTAAGAGCTTGATTTGTCTTGGCCTTGCCGTAGGGACCAGAAACGCCATAGTCATTGGTTTTCGTCCTTGCGGTAAACTTATATCTAGCACGTCCTTGTACATAACATATGATTTTGTAAGGAAATCTGATGCCTAAGACACCGTTATCGATTGAAAAACAGATTCCTTCACGTTCGTAAATTGACAATGACATAGCTCACTTGTCTTATCAGAAGTAGCCGCAGCCCTACTGGTATTAAAATTCTGGTCTGGAGAGACTTTTGATTTTGCGCGCCGCTTCAAATGCATCTTCCGAAACCAAAGACAGTTAGCCGTAATAATTGTCGCATTGACCTACGTCGTCAAGAGCACTCGCGGGACAAAAGTTATCACTCACTCGCACTGACTGGCCCTGGTCAACATTTTCGCTCATCGTCGCGGCAGAGCGTCTCCGACGGTAATGGGATGCTTTAAACCTCGGTTCTTGCCCCACCCAAGCCACTGCGCCGGTCAAAATTGCACCTCGTCCTCCGATCTTCTCTAAAATTCTCTCTTCTTCATCATTGGGTCTTTCTGCTGATCCCGTCCCCCAAAGCCTTCTCTATTCATTCTGCGTATTTGGCTTCTAAGTATTGTGAGTGTTCTCAAATAAACAGATTTCGCCGGGCGCTTTCCTCGTGAATCTAATGCGCTATATGGGAGAGTATCTATAACTATGATATAGACAATTTTTGTTGTTGAAGCGTCTCACTTGAGATCCAGACAGACAGATGCTCTATCCTACAGCCTTTGGAGCCGCCAGTACCTAGCTTGTCACATCCTTCACCATTTAGCTGCTTCCAGATGTAGCTCCAACTACAATGTTAGGTGTCAAACTTGCACTCGACAATCAAGACCCAGATGTCCACGCTGAATTTACAAAGGCCAAGTCCAGAACGTATGATGCCCTTATCAAACTTGGTTTGCTGGTTGGATACTATCATGTGTCATCCAACGATATGTTACAGAACAGAATCTCAGGCTTAGCTAAGGGGTTCTGCGAAAGGCAGACAAAGGGCTTGTAGCCACAGAGTTGATAAAGCAGCTATCCAACGCGATTGAACAGGCTATAACTTGGATTTGTTCCCCTCTAGCTTGGTTTCTCGGATTTCATTGCAAAGCAATCGCCAACGATTCAGTCTTGTATTTAAGCATAACACACCTCCTTGTGAAATTAAACCAAGGATGCATCCTTGCCAGAAACCCACTGTTGCTAGGAGGGGCACACATTTCATCATGGCCTGTGTAATGGTTGTTAATGTTACCGGGAGTTTTGGTGCAGGGAATCCTTTATATGAAACGCACATCACTGCCTAAACCACTAAAAGTAGGTGGAGGTAGAGAAAGCTTCTACCTGATTGATATTAGATGTTCGTTTTTACATGGGAGAAAGCCGAAGAAAGAATAGAAATGGAATTGCAAGCGGATTTCAAAGATTTCGATCAGATTCAGTCACTTGGGTAGCGCTTGAAAGTTCAATGTTCCCTGACTAAAAAGCCAACAAGAGGTTTAGAGTGATCAGAGATAATTGGATAACAGACTACTCAAGGAGCCTGACACCGCTAGGCTGAGTACCTCTAAATAATGATACAATGGAATATCGGTGCGAAACGCTGAAGTGAACCTGAGTACCGATTGATATCTTTACCAGCTCAGGGTGCAACTAGGAAAGTCGTATCTAACCACACAAACCGCGACAAAAAGAGCGACGAGCTTAGGTGCACTAAAAGCCAACCAGAGTTAGCAGACATAATCCAAATGTAAAAAGAGACATATTTGGTGCTTACGCTGTAGTAAGGAAGGTCCGTCTTCCAGGAGTATTTCGTGCAGGGTCCGGATGGGGTTTCGTAGCACTGAAATCACATTTATTAGTAATAGTCGTGGTATATGCAGAGAATTACTCACAATCCATCCACCATCGCCGGGGATCTGGCCAGTGTTCCAGGTCAACTTCTGGTTAGAGTAGCACGGGCTAGGAGCGGCTCTCGACTCAATAGCGGCCGCATCCGCAGCAACTGCGAGGGAGGCAAAGATGAGGATTGCGTTAAGGAACTGCATTGTTGCGATAAGGACTGATGTGGAGCTGTGTGATGAAGTGATAAGATGAAAGGTACTTTTGATTAAGAATGAGTGTTGGCTTAAATACATTTGAAGATGAGAATGAGAGTCAGACGGGATCTTCGGATGCCAAGATAGAAATTAATCTAATCATGAGGGTAGAGAAAGCATAAACAATGAGCCTCATCTCTTCGTCTCACGAGGAAAGTCTACAAAATGATGAAGCTCTCTTTACTCCATACAGAAACCGCTATGCCATCGGTGATGGAACCGCTGCATTGCCTGGACTAGCCGTATTGGGTAGGTAAATTGACCTACTGTGTACACAGTCACATCATAGAAATCTTGCTGTAGCCCGATGTACACAGGTTTCACGATATAACGACAAGAGTCGACTCCACCTTTTAGGTACCGAAAATTCCGAGGTCTTTATTTCTATCAATTATGAAACAACACGGGACTCTACAGCAAACTTCATGCATAATATCGAACTCGTGCGCCTTTGTGATGGATCCATTTTATTACGTAAGCCAATACCCTTTTCACCGTAGTATAGCCTTACGCACAGCTAGCACTCTTAGAAGGTTAAGAAGTGGAGCTTAAGGATTTAATCGGTCTTAGAAAATGCAATTAAGTGTAAAAACAGCTGACTTCTTATCGATGCAGGACTTTAGCTGTTAGATTGACGCCTGCGTCCGGATAAAATGCTAGGAAATCTAGCTTAGTTGCATTCTTGCAATATGCTGAAACCGGGAAGAACGGGTAGATACAAAACAGAACCCCGCTTCAACCGGAATGGGTAGAATCACTCAATCAACAACATGAATCACTCTTTGCTCAATGAACCCCAGGTGTATTGCATCAAACTAATATCGTTTATCTAACATTAGCAGTACTGACTAATTAAAGCATAATTGCGCTTCCCATAGTTCCCTCCCTTAATCGAAAGCGAGGTTCGTACTACAAAGAGGTAACACCTCGAAGGAAGCTAATCGACGTAGCAGTAGTATTTATCTTACCCAGTTGGGACAAAAGAGTAGCTACCCTTTTCGTAACCTGCTTCTGTCTGAAGTGGTAGGTTATTCCGAGAGAAATGAATCGCACAAGTGGGGTGAAGGTTAAAACCAGTTCATTTCCTCCACTTAACATAAGCTTGGCTGTGGGTGATGCGTTGTGTTCATCTCAACTCGGAGGACTGATCCCAGGACTGGATTGAGTCATGAAAGTAACCAAGAGGTTAACCCGTGCCAGTGGATATCTCGCTAAGCTATGACTTTCATCTAAGTGAGTAAAGTCAAAAGGATTGTAGGCTTTGTTGTATCGACTGCTAATCTATATAAAGAAAGTATCGACAAGTGAAACTGGGGAGGGAATAAGCGCAAATAGGTTAGGATCTTCGTTTTCGGGGTCCGATTTCCACAGCTTCGTATTTATTTACAACGTATGGAAATCAGACTAGCAATAACAACCGACCGAAAGGGATTACAGTGGTTTTTACATTTGAGTCTTCGAAAAATGCTTGGATGACTGGAAATAAAGGGCGGTCGGGTATTCCGGCTGCATGGCCCCCACATTCCGGGACCCACCGACGGACTTCACGGGTAAAAACGAAGCCGGAAAAGTAACAGACAAGTAAATTCTGGTAATTCTTCTAAAGCGCCCTTTTGTCTTTCGATACCTCATTTCTGCCTTAGCATGACGTTTTGGAGGTCTAACATCACGAGAATGAGTTTCTCTTGCGTCTAAGCCGTATTAAATCGATGAGCAGATTCCAACCCCCTAAACCGAGCAGGGCAAGTTAGCAGTATAGGATGACCCACATATCTTGATCACCCGCCCGATAAGGGTAGCAAATTTAAATATGGGAATTTTGGGGTTCTTGGAATTGCCTTATGGCGCTAGTTATATTAAGCGATTTTGAGGTCCAGTAATTAGACGACAGGGACGAATGTTTGAAGGTTCTATGGTAATGACGTCGCGACTGAAAGCGATGATGCGAGGCTTCTTGGGCTGCAGCATCTCCATGACGGTCAAAAGAAAGTGCGATGTACTGAGTTGAGTAAGTGCCAAGATACCGGATACTAGACCGGTTCGTCCCTACAGGTTACATGTGGTTGTCGGCTAAAAAGGTGGACGAAGGCACAGGTTCTATCAAATCTCTAAGTGGCTGAATTGGTGTATCTGGCGCCTAGTCCGCTTTCCACTGCCTGCAACAGCATTATCACCGACTCTGTGCGATGTGAACACAAAGGATTTGAGCTGTAATGTAAGCCGTTTTTTGCAGTTCTCAGATGGGCAACAAGCTATTATTAACTAGGAACTCTTGTATCGCAAGCCCTTAGCGTTTTTCTTTTCCTCCACAATCAGGAACTGATCGCTGGGGCTTTTGAGTTCGGCACAGACCTTGAATGCCTCTTGCAGCAGGTAGTTGAATCGATAGTTAGGCAAGCGCACGTAAAGGTCGTTCAAGCTTGCCGAAGGAGGTAGACCGGCCGCCTGGATCCGAGCGAGCAGACCGTGGTAAAGCGGTGTGTAAAATAATGAAAAGCTGGTGGATTTCAATATATATCAAAAGCATTTTAACCCTTATAAAATCGATCACCTATCAGATTTAGAAGTCGATTGATTTTTGATTTGGCTAGGACGGCAAAATTACGAGACCGAACCAGACCCGTGAGCGTCGTTTGTGTGCTGCCGACTGACTCGATGCCTGTCTACTTCGACCATCGGTAACATGGCTGGCTTTAATGGGAAAAGTCAAGCTTCATGTTCACTTTAGCATTGGAGAAGGCGTCGGCATAATTCCCGAAATCGTTGAAACTCTTGGGTTGAAAGCGGCCGAGCTAGTGAATCTGCTGTAATGTCGGCCCAAATAGGTGTAAGGCTTCAACATAATGTTCTGTTGCCAATGGAATGAATTACAGACTGTATTATCGAAAGTACAGGTCACCACTAGCCAATAAGATCTCAGTATATTTCATGATAAATCGCTTCATGTAGACGATTGGGCGGTCGCCCGCAACGCCATGAGGAGTTAAGGAATGCTCTTCCCACTGTGTAATATGCTCGTCATGATCGGTATGAAGTCTAATTATTTAAAAATATTTCGCGCATTCAAGGGTATTCAGCTGAGCCGTAACGAACTCAAACCGCCTTAGGACACGTCGGTACAGGGTATACCCGCCAGCAACGACTCAGCTCTTTTCACCTCAACGCTTGGGTCGAATACAAGACGTCTCAAAGTCACTGCTAGTGTAGATTGCTGCGTCGAGAGGAGGCACTCTATCAAAAAATGTAACGGCATGCATGCCCAGCTCCCACGCGTACAATGCATAAAGAGTCACTTGTTCATAGTACCCAGAGGCCAAGCCATCAAAGGCGTTGTTAAGATAGCCAGCATCTACTGACGTGCTCATATACTAGTAGACCAGTTCGGCAACCCCTGAGATGCTCCGTTACATGGGCGCGTGGCGTAGGAGCTGTCGAAACTTAAAGGTTTACATTCGACGTTATTCTCAGGCAGACTTACAGAGCGTACAAAATAGGCTGTGCGCTTTGCATGAGTGACTGCCTCGATAGTTTGCGGAGCGAATGTCCTGGTATGATTTGGCCCAATCAAACTATCGTTGGAGGAGAGATGTTCCAACTCCCATGCTTAGCCTGTTGACTTTTCGCATTCCGACCTTACGGCGACAAATATCTGCGACGGCTTAAGGTGTTTGCGCATCATTTGACATCTTTCGGAGCTTGGAAAAATGGATAGGAATAGTTTGATCAGGGATTTCACCATGTGCCAGCTCCATATTGTTGCTAAAAGTCTCGTATTGGATCGCCGAAGGGCCAGGCTTTAAGGCTGTATTGGGATTGAAGCCTTTAGATATAGGTTTGACTGTGACTTGAGTGTCTCGGATCTTTAGATGACCAGAAATGGAGCGATTCTGTTGAAAGTTTACATCAGTCTGGCCGTCGGTAAATTCCCAGTCATTCCCCCGCATTGTTCAACGACAATTCACATCGATCAACACCACGTGGTTGGTTGTCCCCAGTTCATGCTCCCAATATCTTACAGAGATGTTGTCAACAAAGAACTGTAAGCTGGAAAGGGGAGGCGGAGTCTCATTCGAGCCAAGGCCTGGGATATCTAAAATCGACGGAGAAACGGATTTCGCCGTCTACCTTCTATTGCGGTATTTAGTCTAGCCCTTTTGACTTCCTAGTACTTTGCAGGATCTTCAACCTAAACTGATTTGTCCGACTTTGAGTTAAAGTCAAGAGATCCTGTTTCTTCCATTGATCTCTTAGTCTGCAGCATAAAATGAGGAAGACATAGGAATAAACGGCCATTCACGACTGTGGGCACTAGATAGCAACCAGGAACCCGGCGGCTGTTTCCACGGAGGGGATCTCCGCCTCAAGCTTACCCCAAGGTGACCGTGTGTGGAATTGTGGAATCTTGTTTGTAAGTTGCTATAAAAGTAGACGAAAGAAGCCTGCCGAGTTCTACGGAGAAAGTGGTACTGCGAGCGATCCGTGTCAATGTTTTCGTGATAGTAGGCACGAACATCGAAACTTGATACTTCATGAAAACCTTTAATATATGATGATATGACATCCTTGATCTTTTGCATGTCGAGGTTGCTCTGCATGATACTGGCTTTAAAGGCTTTGAAACGCCCTGTCTTGTTGTCGCGGATGGTGGGATCTATTCAATTTTCTAGGTACAGAAACAACTTTCGGCTGGCCTCCCACAGCGTGTACTTAGACATGTGTTTCCATTGGGTGGCAGAAACGCCGACGCATTTCGCTTCTCTGTCGATTGTCTTTTCGAGGCCGAGCATGCACCGCTGGACGAACAATTGCACCGTTGAGATGGCCTGGTTGATCCTCGACGCCTGTAAGTGGGGGCTCATTTGCGAATCGATCAACAAGTGCTCGAATAGGCCTTCGGCGTCAAGGATGTCAAGCTTCTTATAATACTTATGGTCAAGGAGGTATTGCACCATGGCATTCCTGCGGCGTTCTCGAAGTCCATCGTAAGCCTGCTGGAGTTCTGTGGCTAGGGCTCTGGAGTTGGCGGATGAACTGACAAAAAGCTCAAGAGACGTAAGATCCGAGAAGTTGGTATCTCGGTTGCGGTATTTGGTATTAACAAGATCTGGAGTTGCAATAGAAAAAAGCAGTGCCGGGTCGAGGCCGAGGGGCTTGAGTCCCTGAAGGAGCTCAAAAATGTTCGCCAGTTCGACTAGCTCCTTCTGCGATGTTAAACTTTTCTTGATGTCCGTAGGAGAATGCGACGGATATTTTGAATTCAGGATTATTTGAATTTGTCTAGACGGCCAACCTGTTGCCGCGCTTAGCCTGTCGAAGATTTCAGTGCTGTCAGTCTCGGACTGTTGTTATACCTATACAAAGAGCTCGGCAAGCTTCCTACTTTTGCTATCTGTTTGAGACTCTGTGCGGTACTGAATCGACTTGTAGTCTTGAAGTTGGAGTATCGCTTCCAGTGAAATGTTTTGAAAATGATTTTTCTCGCCACCGTTGCTAAAGAGCTGAACAGCTTCAATATCCAGCTCCAAGATCTGGATAATTGTGGATGCCGATCCCAGTTGTTTGTATAGTTTCTGCACCATTTCGAGGGTAGCTATATTTAGCAACAGGTCGCCAGTAAACATGAACAGCAACAGCGCATCTTTGGTGACAAACCGGGCTTCTGAAAGAGGAAACCTTGCGGCCAGAAATGTACAACTTTGGCCAACAGTTAGCTGAACCCAATCAGAACACCATTGGCCTCCAGTCTGAGTGAACACAAGTTGTTGTCCGTTAATAGAGACTTCTGGCATTTCTTGGCTATTGACTAAAAAATGGTATTGTTCAGAGACAGGTGGCGTGAACAATCCATTAAAGCTAGAACCTGCTAGGCTGGTGGTGGTCAACGACTTGACGGCGTCGAACGCATTTTTATCATTGTCGAATCGTACAACGTGAGTCATAAGCATTACCAGCATCGAATTGTCAATCCGAAAGTCGCTGGCCAGGCTTTCCACAATTAGCTGCTGCTGCCGATGTGATCGTAGCATAGGTGCTGTTTTCTAAAGAAACTAAAGACGGCGTTGGTTGATACTTGTTTCCTAAGTGTCGGCGAAAATCGCCGCCGTACTATCCGAGATCACTTCGCTTCCTGAAACCCTCCGAAGCAGTATTTCAACAGGTAGTTTGATCCGTTTCCACAGTACATCAATTGCAAAGGACCATTCAGGAATACTAGGTAGAATTGAGGATGCAAGCCGTTTTTCATCCTCTGTAAGAAAGCCCGACAGTGTTAAGCGGAACCTTTTGCTTGCTGCTAGTACAGACATCTTTTTATCCGGAGGAGTTGTCAAATCCGTCTCAGGCCCGTATTCTGATGTAGGTTTATCCAGGAGAGCAAAGCAAGACAGCTTTGAAACCAGCTTCTCTGGTATTTTGATGCTGACTTCTGACTTCATCTCAATGACTTGCGATACCTTTTAGGCACCTTTCAATCTGTTAGTCTTGCGCAATGTCTAATGTTAACAAATAGTATACTTACCTTCGATCAGATTATAAATAGACTGGGATGTACTCGGCTGAAACAAGAGCGCGAGCGACTTGTCCACCGTTTCTGGTTGCGCTATAAGGGAGCTGTCTAATGCCGCTGGGTAAGCCGTGTCAATAGACATGACGGCAGACTGCAGTCTTGCTACAGCTTTGGAAGCCGCTTTGGCTTCGTTTTCACTTAAATCCCCTCCAGTCACCCGCTTTAGATCTACCAGGGTCCAGCCGTTGTCTAAAAGCTTCCGCATCTTTACAAAAGCCTCGAGAGTATCCACAGGACCAGACAGCCAGTCCTTGTTCGGTATCAAAGTACAGAGATCGGAATACTGAGCAGGTTTGATGGAAAACATATCACAGACGAGTGAGATACGGTATATGATGGACACATTCTGTAAAGACAGCTTGCTTTGAAGGGAAAGGTTGGCACAGGATAGAATCGGCGAAAAGTTTTGTTCCCGAATACCCAATGATGTCAACAGCGTTAATTTGTGCTTCTCGATGCATATTGCGTTTGCCATAATTACTCCTGTAGTCTCGTCCGGTTTGAAGGCGGGATCCAAAGTAATGAGATGCTTTTGAAGGAATAGCTGGCTGTAGAGAGAATCTGGTCCATTGGTGTTGATGTTGCCCCACAGAGGTTGAAGAGCAGCTGGCGACAAGCCACTGATAGTCGATAGCTCTTTGACTGCTGCTAGGTCTTGAAGGATGTCTGGTGTAATACTTGAATCTGCATTGAGCGCTCTCGTTGTTGATGCATTGCTCTTCTCCCGCCGAAGGACGCTCAAGATACAGTCCAACTCTGAATTAGACCAGCCAATCTTTCTCCATAAACGAACAAAGGCCTGAAAGTCCCGACAGACTTAGACGGTTAGTCGATCGGAATCAGGATTGGCAAGCAAAGTTTGGCGCAGGCGCATGCTATCGAGGCTTATATTAAACTTCGTGTCGACTGTGGCGGCTACAGTTGTAATATAAACTCGGCGCCTTATGAAATGCGTCTCGAGTATCGCTTGAAGCTCCTTGAGATTGATTCCGGCCCTGGACAGGAGCTGAGATTTGATAAAGGTCAAGCCTTGACAGTTCTCTTCGTCAAGCATGGTGTTAGAATCGACGTAGCCCCAAAGCTGGCAGACTGACGGGACACCCATCACAGTCTTGTATTCTCCGTCGACATCCACGACGGGGCTACTTTGGCAAGCCAGCCAGAGCTCTACAGGGTAAAATGCTTCGCCACATATAGCCATGTAGTCGCCCTGCTGCAAATTGAGTAGTTCAGCGGCAAGCGAGCGAGAAATCAAAGTTTGGGCTTGGTCTCTCAACTGCTGTGCAGCTTTCATATCCATTAAGGAGTCTTTGAGGTGTGGATATTGACTCAACAAACGCTCTGGTGAATACAATGTCTTCAACACGTCGTATCGTGATGTTCCGCTCGCTGCTAGCAACGAGCGGATTCCATCAATCGAGTAATCGTAGGGGAAAACGGCCATTGGAAAGACTTGCTTCTGCAGAGCATCCTTGTATACGCTGATGTTGATGAAGGGCGGCGGTGCCTCCTTGTGGTCATTCGACTTGTCGGAGAAAATGTTTTGTGGTACATCCTTGGCACTAGGATTCCCATTGAGTGAAGATATATGGGCCTCCAGCACCTCGTTTACCAAGTTCAGATAGGAAATGGTAAGCTTTGTGTTGGAACAGCTGAGTCCGACATTTTGAAGGTCCGGGCGGCGATCGAGAAGTACATCAAGCAGTGATTCCTTTGAGTCACGGTCCCTACTCGCTGCAGTCTTTCTTAGCAGTCGAAGAAGATCAACAAGGTAAGCAGCGGGGCTGAGGACCGATGCGCACTCTTCACAGGCTACAGTGTCCATGTCCCTGAAGTGATTCGTCATGTTTGTTGCTTTTTCTGCTGCGAAATGCAAGGATTTAACAGGGATAGGGTCTTCCATGGCAATCACCTGAGGCAACACCCATTTATCGCGTTGTTGAGGACCCAGAGTCCAGGTTTGTGCGTTTCGCAACTCAATCGTTGATGCTTGATCATGGATGCGACAAGCCATTGTATAATCCAGATCGACAGACTCCATGATGGAGATGAAACTACCTAAATCACATTCTGCGATGGATTGAGCCGAGTCGAAGGAGGCGTTGATGAGGTTGGATATTTGCTGAGGAGTTCGTACAAGAGCTTGCAGCTTTTGTAATGTCTTTAAAAATGATTTGGCCTTCTCACGGATGCTTTCATCGACACTGGCCAAAGCCTTGCTGTCGTGAAAAAGTGATTTGACTGATGTTGTGTCGATTCGATACTGGCTTTGCAGACTTTCATCTAGACAAGCCTTAACTAGGTTTCTGACGGGTGCCTCGGGAACACCGATCACACCACGGGTAATCAAACCAAGCAAGACGGCAGTCGGCTCAGCCGAAAACAATCTTGCTTAGTATTCAAAGAGGACTGTTTCCTCGACGGTTGTAGTGACGCTGTCGCTATCAAAGTGATGACGAGCAACGTCCTGCACACTAGTTGGTACCTCTCTCAGAAGTGCGACTAAAAGCGGAACATTTAAGCTTGTTATCTCGCATATATCGGTGATCAGCCGGGCCTTCTGCTGTGCAACCGGGTCGGTAACCACGGTCTTCAGAGCTGACCGGAGGTCACGCTTGCCGTCAAGCTCAGCTAGGACAGCATTTGCAATGGCATCACCGAGAAACGTCTTGAGGCTCGGCCTTATTGCTGCTTTTGCTTGTGTATCAACAATCATTGTGGTAAAAAGAGTGATGTCGTAAGCACGAACTGCAGTCTTAAGACAAAATGTAGAGAACAGCTTAGAGTTCCTCTTAGAAATAACGTCAGGCTTGTTCGTTTTATTCTGCCCCTGCAATACATCGCCCAGCCTTCCCAGCTCTTGGCCAATTGAAAGACGCTGTACATGTGGCTATGTACCGGATACTTGTGGCATGCAGCACTACTTCTCGAGAACTCCCTAATAATATGCACCTTCTAATCCTCAATGGGAACTCAGCTATGCATGGGTCTAGGTAAGCGAGGCCGAATGAGTGTCCCCTGAAGGGTTCTACATAACCACCATAAAACAACAAAGGGCTAGATCGTAAATAGTGCCAACTCGGTGGGGCTGAGCCCTACCGAGTTGTGTGTATTGTTACTAAAATGGAATATTGGTTTGATATATTTAGCTGGAATATGATCCGTTATACGTATTGCTTGCTTGTTCTAGTTAGCTCGTGCCAGTCCTGTCCACCCATTGATAGGCATGAACAGCCAAGTTGGCAATTTAGGTACTATTGGAGATTCTTGAACCTTGTTCGATCTTCGTGATATGCACTACGGGAACACCTCTTTGTCGCGAGGCTATCTAGTGGGCAGAACTTCTCAGGGACACAACGGCAAGAGACTGCATATACCACGATAGCAATACAGCTATGCGCCTTCTGGACCTTACAATAAATTCCCGTTTGAACGATGAAAACTTTTTGCTGTTCGACCTTCCAACGTATTTGCATTTCAGGTTAAATCAGCAACGAGCAGAGAGATCATGGATCAACTACAGATCTAACAATCGGTTGTGTAGAACGCCAAAATACGTTGTCTAGTCTTCGCAGATACACCTTCACTACAATTCGCAGCAATTACTTTCCGACCTTCGGTAAGGATGAGAAACAGAAGCACCAGGGATATGGTAGCTCGAACCCAATGCCAATGCCGGGTTTTAGGTCTCAGACCTAGCGGGTTGATGACAAACGAAGCCTTGTAAAAATTGTCGCGCCATCACTTGGTTCTCCGTCCGACACTAATACCGCACAGTAAGCCCTGAGACAACCATTCCAAATGAATCTAGCTAACTATATAATGTCCTTCCCTGTGTCCATCTCCAGTCTGCCGAGCCGCTGCGGCTTCAGGTCTAGTCTTGGTTTAAGTTACAATTTTGGTAACAGGAAGGGACCATTTGGTCTGGGTAGCTGAAGGTTGGTGCATTCATGGAGCGAATGACACAACCAGCATCTTGTGCTGGATGGCATGCTTACCTTGCGCCCCCTACTTTGAAGAAGACTTAGTCTCATATGGGTGTGGCGAACTCCTAATCCAACTTATCTCAGACCCACGGCAAAGCATCTTTGTTAACTGCTGTGGTGCCTGCAGATCTGGAGGTATATGAGAAAGTTGGTGTGCACCGATCAAAGGAAGGTAGCATGATCCGCGAGGAAGTCTATAGAGAGGACAGTTCAACGGAAGCAAAGAAGCCTCTATTCGTCAAGTCATGCGCATACAAAGCCCACAGAGTTGAGAACCGAGTAAAAAGCGTTCATGGCGTGTACCGAATCACTCTTGATGAGTATTTAGAGATATATCAGGAGAGAGAAAACTCAGAACCCAGAAAGCTACATGAACTGGTTATATATGCCATAAATTCATCGATATTATCCTCTTCGCCTCAGTTATATACGGAAGTCGCATGCCTGATCTTACAATTACAGAAACTGACAGAGCACATCAACATGACAACAATGTTGAGTTCTTTGAAAACAAAGTCGCCAATATCTGCAGCACAAACGCTAGCTTCAGAAAGCTTTTGGTGTAGGCGTAGCATTGATATCAATCGACCAAAAGGTCCTCATCAGACTTTACTGGCGTTACTGTTTCTCAAGACAAACAGACTTCTTATCTTGATCACCAAGAGAAATCATTATTTTATCCAATAGGAACCTAAATCAACGAATCAAAACATAATAAGGTAGAATTTTTCCTCCAGCATAAAGATCTTATCCACCCGCCAGGATCTCGGGTCGTTAGAAAAGTACTTGACACATTGACAAATAGTATGTCCTTGTTGCAACACGTGCTCAGCTTGAAGATGTGTACAGCGAGTCGCTGGGCTAATATAGACGACAAATTGAGAGTCTCTTTGGAGATGGTGGCCACGAAGACATAGATAAGGACGGCTGATGGTGGCAGCGATCCTCGATTTCTCTATTCTTCACTAATCAAATCTTCGACCTAGATATTGTAAGATGCTCATTATTCATTTAACGGTGGTTTGGTATTCTCTCTTAACAAGAACAGCGCAAAAATGGCAGATTATCATTTGTTACCAATTGCGACAAGCGATGCTGAGGGTCTGTAACCTTGGCCAGTTATGATTGCTACACTCTGCATCCTCGGGAGGTCACGGATAGTCATTCTAACCGTATCCAATGCAACTAGGGATTGTTTTGGCTTACTGATAGCCATAGCAAGGTGAGGCAAAATGAAAAAATAGAAGGCGACAGCCTCGACGACGTTGAGCAGACACCATTTGACGACCAATTTGTTGATGTCTTCCAGAGCCCCACAAATCAAAAGGCCAAACAGCTTCTGAAGAGGGTTGGAGCAGTCAGAATATAAAGTTATTCGGTTTTTGTTGTAATTGCCGGAACTCCGGGTTGAAGTGGCTTCGTCGCCGGCAGTCCTGCCGGCACCCGGGCTGCCCACGTGACGGGCAGACTGATTGACGGCTATAAGCTTAACAGCCACTTCCTCCAGCACTCCTGCTAAAACTTACTCCATAGACATCAGAAACACATGAAAAAAACCAGTTTTCCCCTTTAGTTATCCCATTTTACGGGTATCCTGTGATACCAACAGGTTTTGCCACCTCGAGAACCACAGTCTCCGTCGCGCCAAAATCTTACGTTGATATCACTCATAGGTCTCAAGCAAGCGTAGAAGGAACAGAGGCTAAAATTATCATTTCTTTCACGTATCTTGCGGGTAGTGGAAGTCTTGTTCAGGTGGTGAACCTGGCGAGTACGATCAATGACGTGGCGGCTTGGCAAGTGAGTGAACAAGTTATTTCAGACAAGAAGCGGGATCCGGTCCGGGTTTATAAGCCTTGGATATCAGCAACTTAAGCATTTACTTCAAATTCAAATGTATCATCTCTTTGTAGCACACTGTTTTAAGACGCATGCAGACGCCGCGCAGACACTCTAAGCCCGACCCAATCTTATAGCAAAATCCGGCGCCAGGCGTGGATGCTCACAACATTCGATGAGGGGGACAATGTCACGGTGAGGAAATCAGCTGATGATAGCAACATTGTAGAAAACTTCTTCAGGCTCGAGATTGTATCCTGCTTTCCTTTGTGGCGTAACCGACATACTCAGCCCAGAACCGTGCCCGCATATGAGAAGCTGAATCCTGGTGAAATGGAACACATGACGATTGCGGCCTCAAGTGTTGAGGTACACAGCCAAACACTGAGTTCCGATCACTTAGACGCCCTTTCAAAGCCCCTCTGGTCTTTGCAGTCTTTGAGCTGGGAAGAACACTCGCAACGCAACAACTACGTATATGACCTGTATGGAAGAATTTCAGTCACATAGACACAATGGGCGGCACCGTTGAACGTCACCCTTTGACCTTGTCTATCGATAGATATATAGGAATTGTATGGAAGATGGATTACAAAACGTACGATTTAATTGTCTGGATCGAATGATACTTCAATGAGACTCTAGACTGATTACGCGCTAGGTCTATGACGAACTTGGTCGTGAGGTGGAAGTATTAAGTCGCAAAAGGGTGATACCGTATATCGGATTCGACGAAAGGTTTTCGGCCGCCAAGGTGCCTTCACTAGAAAGCATGTTTCAATATTCGATGCTAAGTCTCGAAAATTTCAGGACTATTCAAAAATAGTCATTAGTCAAGGCTCAAAACCAGCGCATTGCCATTGATAAGTTTGTTGTAAACACGCTTACTAGCGAAGAGAAATTTGGCAATTTGGGATTGACAAGAGGCAAAACGTCGAGAGAAAAAATGACCTGTATCTAACAGTTGAAGGAGAAGAACATTGTGCTCTCCGTCAAGGCCTCGACCAAGTCCACTTTGCGGGGCGTGGGTCACAGTCCTGCCATGAGGACGACCTTAGTAGGCGTTACTAATTGCAAGGGGCACCTATGTAGAAGAAAAAGATTGCAGAAGAAACCCCTAAAAGTGATGTAGGAAAATGACTATAACGGTTGTAGAGCCTGCTAGGAAACTGTAATAAAGAAAGCAGTCGTTAACCGCCTTAGAGGCAGAGGGTATTGGCAGACATCAAAATATGTCCAAAGATGCTCTTAAACACACTCCGACTATGATTTGCAACAGCCAGAACTCCGGGTAGAAGTGGCTCCGTCTCCGGCAGACCTGCCGGTACCCGGGCTTCCTAAGCTATGTGTAGTCTGACAGACGGACATGAGTTCTGCGACTATTTCCTCTAGCACTTCTGCTTGATCTTCATATCAGGCATAATGATAGACACTAGCTTTCTACTTAAGAGATTATATTACTATACTGGTACCTCTGTGATCCCAATAAGCATAATGAGAGCCTCATGAATGAATAGAATATAACGAATCACTTAAAACTAGCGACTCGTAACTACGATACCTACTGAAGCAAGATCCAGCAATATTTCGAATTTGATAATAGAAATTAACGAGCACCTTTCTTTTTAAGAGCGAATAATGCAGGAGACAGAGGAGGAAAACTGCTCCTAAGTCAGAAAAAGTAGCATAGTTTATGTATCGGAAAACACAGTGATAGTATTTCTTCCAAACCAATTCTACTAGGTAATCAACTAAACCTAACACTGTTATCTTAACTGTAAAGCCTCAAGCTCATTCAGACTTTGGACCAACTTCGATGAATCGTCAACATTCAAGTTATTTCGTATAACAGTCATAACATGGCTGATGCTTAGATCCTCACCAAGGGCGAGGGCGTAGCCATATGCTGTCCGGGTGAAGTTACGGATGTCCCGTCCATTCGTCTCGATCTGCCCCAATAGCTGGAACGTCTCTTCAGACCACTGAGAGTATTCATTGTGGTTCCGGGGTCTCTGCGTAGCTCGTGTTATGTGCTGGCGCCAGATGTTGGTCCGCTCTGAAGATTGAAGGGGGTAGTAGCGAAGAGAAACGTGAATACGGTTGTAAAAGGCATTGTCAAAGTCGTCAAAGCGATTTGTAGTGAGAAAGAGCATTCCGTCATAATACTCAATAAGACGAAGGAAAACTAGTGATACTGATCAGTCCTGGTGACAAAATGTAGGCATTAAGTCAACAAAAGGTGAGATTTCTGTCTAGCAGACAGCAAAGAGCAACTAACCGGCTACGACAGCGTTTCTTTCTAGCTCTGCTGTTGTTCTCTTTGTCATGAGAACATCCGCCTCGTCTAGTAGCACTACAGCCCCCCAACGAAGTCCCAGACGGAAGATTTCAGTCAGTTGCTTTTCTATAATTTCCACATTTGTACTGAGTTCACCTGTTGACACATGGTACAAGGGGCGATGAGTGCTTTCTGCCACGCTTTCTGCGTTTTCAAAAGTTAGTTGTTGATTCCGGTTTAATCAGGTATTAGTTAGCAGACCGATACATACCTGCTGTTAAAGTTTTTCCAAGCCCAGGAGGGCCGTGGAGAAGGAAAACTAGGCCTTTCCCTTTACCCTCAATGATATCTTCATAAGACTCCAGGTGAAAATCATCCTTATCCAATCCAAACCCCTGAACGAGGCTTTTCACTAATCTTTTCTTCTCTTCTGGAAGTTGAAGTGATAAGAAAGGGTCTTCTTTCCAAGTAATCTCCTCGAGTCCAGAAATGTAGATACGAAATGCCCAGACTTTGTGCTTAAGTAGAAAAGCAATCAATGTCGGAGGACACATCAGATAATCGTTGTCCGTGAATTGGTCACCGTCCCAAACCATATTGCGTTTCCTTGTTTCTTCTCTATACTTCTGAGCAATTTGTTCTGCGTCAAGATCAGAGTCAGAGCTCGAGTCTATGATAGAAACTAATGGGATATCGTCGTCATGCGTTGGTTCAAACGTGACTTCATTGTCGTGGATATCTGACCCATGAGGAGAGTACCCTAGGTATTCTTTTAATGACGGCGCCATGAGGTCAAAATTCTCGAATAAACTTCTAATTTCCTTTTCAGCCTTCCTATCAATAATGACTCTTTGACTAGTCTTAGATTACTCGTTAGCTTTTGCGCGGACAGCCATGAGAAGGAACTACAACTTACTGCCAGATTCCTGCTTGATTGGTCCTTATTACTGGTAATTTCACCTAAAAACCTGGCATTGCTGGTAGCAGTAAGGGCGATGGGTCCATTATAATGCATGAATCTGTGAGACGCTATAGAAAGCGCACAGTACTTCTTGCCTCGGGCAATGAGCCTACATCTAATCTCATGCTGCTCTTGTGTCGACAAGAATCTCATGGGAAGGAGCTTGAGGTTCATGATAGTAATGTCAACGACCTCTTTTAACCTTGACCCGAAATACTCGGTCTCTTCAGTTATGCCAAATTTCGTTCCGTTGTAGACCGATCTGACATAGCTTAGTTTATGTGTTGACCTGAGTCGGCCAATCTCTTCGGCAGATGTGTTACGAGCAGGTCAGGGCAACCAACTGTGGCACAAAGCAAAAGCTTCGGTAATGATGACTCCGGCATCATTATCCCCTGTTCTGCACTATATAGCTACGCCGGCCAGGCACCAACTGGTTGGGCCGTAACACCATGTCTCCCCTCTAAGAGGCATGTCCCTATGCCGAGGACCAATCGGACATATCGCGGGTATAAGCAGGGAAACTCCAGGCTAGTAGGGAACCAATCTACATAATTGCCTGCCCACGGTCGGGCGTCGCAGGGACCAGGGAGGACTGGCGACGTATGGGATTTGAACCCACAACCCTCTACGCGGGGTGGAGTCATCATTGTGTTACGAGCAGGTCAGGGCAACCAACTGTGGCACAAAGCAAAAGCTTCGGTAATGATGACTCCGGCATCATTATCCCCTGTTCTGCACTATATAGCTACGCCGGCTAGGCACCAACTGGTTGGGCCGTAACAAGATGACGCTTCAATTGAAGTGGAAAATACACAATCTTCGTCGACGTATTCAGTTCCTGTCTAAGAACCTAAGTTACCCCGAATATATACCTATTCGTGGGGCCGAAACAGAGTAAGACACGGAGATTGTTATACATAACTATACTAAATGAATCCTATTCCCAACGCAAGACTTGAATCCACTTCACACAAGAAGATTTTGTTTCAGTGACGGAATAAACGCCAGTATCCCACAGAAGAAAGAGACTATAACAGCCACAACCCCAAGGCTGGCATCTCTCCAGCCACTATCCACAAGATACAGCCGACTGAAGGATCCACGGTGTTGAGGACAATGCAAGAAAAGATTTTACGCTTCATCAATGCGCATCAGTCATACACACCGCCAGACCTTGGGGAGACCCTAATTGACCTACCCAAAATTGACGATCTGTCTCGATATGGAATATCAGAGACGCAAAAAGGGCAGCTATAGCAGCTTGAGACAGAACGACTCATGAGCGCCGTGAAGACAAGTGACGGTCTTAAAGCTTTTCGTCTCAAGGTCAAAGATAATTAGCCAGCGAACAAATCATATTTCGAACATTTATCAGTACTTGCCGACCAGCTATTGTATATCATAAGTATTTGCAACTTCGACAATCAGATTTTGTTATATGAGCAAAGGGAAGATCTATTCAACCGGGAAACTTGTCTCAGAGCGAAACAAATGATATTACACCGGTATGATCCTCAAAGACTAAGCGAGCAAACCAGGAAGCACGACAGCAGTTTGGTAATAACGAGAGACCAAAGCCGCGCATTCCACTGCGCATTAATTGACTATGTAACTGCTGTGGCAGCCCGTTACGCATGTTACACCAACCCAAACGAGTACTGGCACACGAGTGCATTGGCCGGATTAGCAAAATGCGCTGTTAAATTGAAATATCTGATGATAGACCCCGAACACTTTGCACATTTAAGTCTCGACTATGCAGAGGATGTTATGGCTGTAAATCAGGCACGCCATGCTTTAGGTCTAGACGAGGAAACACCTTTCGACACCATTGCTGCTGACACCAGCGGCCGAGACAACTTTCACAAGTTTTATATAAAAACCATCGAGAACCTCCTCCTCGAAGACGAACTAACTACCAATAGATACTTTGCCGAAGTATTAGTGTCATCTAAATGGAGTCTAGATAGTATAAGTGCTATCTTTGAGGATTTGAAGGGCAGCATGCTGTCTGGGTACTCTGTTGACGCCTTCGATATTTGTTCTATTGTATTTAAAGTAGGCTGGAATGACATGCCAACTCTGCTTTGTTAGGATAGAAATGGTGAAATCAGAGGCTCTGCCGCACGAAGCCATTTGCGAACTCTTTATGAGATGTACCGCATAATTCGTCAGGTTGCACGCACACTTGCAGCCGAGCAGACCAACGAGTCACACAATACCGCAATGGCATCGCCACAGGAGTCAAGTGTCCCCACAGGCGCACATCTTGTTCTGACCATGCAAGATGCTGAACCGAGGACCGAAGGTAACATTGGTGGCTTCGAATCGGCCGATGATATTCAGCATCTTAACCTTCATACACTTGCTGACGTCGTGTCTGTTATGGTTCCCCTGTTGTGCACCCAAAATGAGGCTTTAACGCTCATGAGCATGGCTTCTGGATGCATAGCAAGGTTTTCCACGATTTCAAGCTCTATCGACATGAGTTGATTGCCAGTTGTCAAATTCTCGGCATTCGCACCCTTACGTACATTGGCATACGAGCAGGTCCAGACAAGTATTCAAGACGTCGATTTTCGACCAGTATCGCGCTGTCTGTTGGCGCAAAATCGTTTATACACGTGGAAACACCCTTACGGCAGTACGGAAAACCCTACGTCGACGAGAGCTTGGGCCGAGAACCTAATTGAGTCACGGCGTCAGCTACTGAAAGAAGCTGAAACGAAGACGCAAAATCTCGATCGCGCTGTATGCAGCTGGGTCATCGAAGAGAAGACGATTATTGTGATGCGTAGGGTTTTTGTTGTGAAAACTATGATGCTCTGTGGGGTCCTCGTTGTTGGTGGCATCTTGGCTGGCACCTTACTCGGAGAACGCTTGGAAGGCGTAGACCCTTTTAACATCACCATGTTTGCCTGGGTTCTGGCTGGTTTTATCATCTTGCTTGCGAAGAGTCTCTATGTTGGGGAATGGCCGTGGCGCGACTTCCTGCGAGGTCGCGTTCCCTGTCGTAGTGTATCCGAGTTGCAAATGGTCACAGGCGTAGATGCGCAGGATATCATGGAGTACCTCTTAGCGAAAGAGTCGTATACCATACTCGACACAAAAGGTCCGTTCAACCGTCTCTTCTCTCGCCGCTACGATGACGGCTTTTCTATAGATGTTAAGATGGAACTGCGCACACTTGTTGCTAGCGGCATAATCGTGATCAAGGTGGCTACGAACATGGGACCAGGTCTTGTGTGCCTTGACGTCCGCAGAGGTGCGTATGGCCGCAGTGTCATCCAACACTACGATAGTCCCGAGAAAGACGAGCATGTTTTAGGGTGCTTTGAATTCCCGGAAGCTTTTGAAGACAACGAGGAGATTCCCCTTCAGACATTATCAGAATCGATGACTTGGACATGGATATTAGGTGTTTATCACCGCCCTTATAAGAAGTTTAGATAGGTTTACTTATTATTACTTGTTAAACCCTAACTCTTTGTTACTAGAGAAATTATCTAATTCAGCTATGAAAGAATTCTTCAATAATTTGAGCATGTATATAAAGTCGGTTTAGACAGAGTCTAGTGTCTAACTTTAGTATAAACCAAGGTAATACTAAGCCTTATCCCGTTGAGTGCGACTCTACACATGTTCACTAAGAGCGCAGTAAAGCCACAGTAGGCTTTCTGCTTATTATTGTCATCACGCATAAAGATGTTTCTTCACATCGTTTTCTAGCTTAATTCTGTCTTCTTTCACCGGACAGCGTCAAACGGAAACCTCTTCGGGGGTATTTGTAGCTTCTTTGCCAACCCCAAAGTCTAGGTGGACTGCACTCATGTCCGGCGGATTACTATTGCTGCGTTAGACCTTTCAGAATTATCTTTCCATGCCCTGGATACCTCCTGGCGATGACAATGAAAAGTTTCATCCGCAAGTTCACGACGGGCATATCCATTGTCGAAGATTCTTTTGCCAACTATACTTCAGACAGCTGGTGATTAAGGTTGCTAACGGGACGCGGCTCGACTGCTACGAGTAAGACATCTGTCACGAACATTTCCATTCGGTTCGTCATAAGAGTTACTAATGTCTAATACAGCTACCTTTGAATATATCACATCACTGATAGTATTCTCAGCGACTACTGGGTAATGAATGAGTATGACTTACGGCCTGTGTCGGGAAGTGAGTACACTAGCCCAAACCTCCGCCCTCTGACGATCCGCTAAGAAACCACCTATAGGATATTGCTCTATGATATACGTCTTTTCGCGAGAACCTAAAGAAGTCTCTAAAACCGCATAGGTATCTATGTAATATTTCAGCAGGCAGGTCTTACTGCGTCGCACTGGCATCTCCTATACCAGACAGGTGAGTCTTGCCAATGATGACAATGAACATTATGTATGCAACATACTCTTATTCTTAACTCCTACAAATCTATCGATGACAAACCAGTGTGCTTACAAAAGTTCACCGTTACAGCTCCCATACTAATCACAGAACCATACAGTCCCCACGTAGCCAGCCAGAAAGTCGACTGCACAGTGAAGGTGCTGCAAAATCAGACATTTCGTGCCCCGCGACCTCGGCCCGAACGACCTCATCATCGTTCAATTCTTTCCTTTCAACCCCCCCGTCAAGAGCGTTGGCACAGACATGGTTATCATCGACGCCAACGGTGTCCTCGTCCTGGACTTTTGCTCCCAGAACCCCGCCGTCAATACGTATTGTACGGGTCTCCAGGCCGTCTTCCATGTCTTCATCGGTCTTAAGGCTGCTGACACGCCTTAGTCTGGTTCTAAAACGGCGGGGTTGCCGGTGCGGGCGCAGAACGCCGAGCTCCGTGCAAGAGGGAATGATTGGGAAGTGCGTTAGCTCTTCTCTCGTTCAGTCTGGCGACGGGTACTGGGGGATCTTTTAGGCCAGGTGCATTGCGTTGGATAACGATTATGTATGCAACCCTGCGGTTAACACAGGCTGTTCCAGGCACCTGGCGAATGTATGTTTTTCTTTGAATTGGCGTAAGTCTGGAGAATCATGGTATAAACGATTTGCTTCTATACTAACAAGTAAACTTGTATGAATGTCGGGTTATTCTTATAAAATCTGTCTATAGGTAGAGGAAGTCTAACGAGTCCGTCAGCATTGCTGCCAGTAAATTAAACTGTACATCTCAGAGAAGAATAGCATTTCGAACCCTGCAGGGCGCTTCGTTTATTGAAGAGTACGTACCGCAGTCTGCTTTTCCAATTCTCCTAGGAAACAAGTCCTAATACTCCACAAACCGATTCTCAAACAATGCCCAACTCGATATGCTGCCTTTTCGACACAAAGGGTCGTTCAAACCATGACTCGAGGTCGTCCTTCTATGTTCCTAAACCATATTTCACTATGGGCCTCGCCGGATCATCGCCCAGCAGGCCTCCCAATCTCACCGCTGACGATGGAATATAGGGGTTCACGCCATTGTTGTAAATAAATCCCCGCAACTCATCCTCTAGCCCGATGACGTGCTCTCCTAAATGAGGTTCACCGAGGACACAATCTCGAATAAGCAACCGAGATCTTGCGATACGATCCTTCCAGCCTAAATAGTCGCAGATTTAGAAGAGCAGCTCTCTATAGTTGCCATTGTTCTTCAAAGACATAAGAAACCTGAGTTATATAGAGCGTATGGTCTGCATCAGAACGATGAGAAAATCTAGCAAGTCCTGTTGCTTGACAACTTAGGGTTAACAAGGAAGCGCGACAGCCCAAAGTGCGCCAGGTTCATCGACGCCTCAACGGGAAGAAATTATTTGAAAGCGGTCTATCCATAAGGCTTGGGGGCTGCGGCTCCATTTCCAGGCTGGCATTTTCGTCAGTCTCTAAGCCGAAATGTTGCAAATCGACCTCCAACATCTGCTTCAGGCGTCCATTGCGGAAGGCTAGGTAGTTGTTGTCGTCTACCCCGCATACCATGAGGTTAAGCTTAAGTGTGGTAAAGCCTGGCTTCTTGATCACGGTGGCAAGGTGGTCGTACTCTACGCATTATTCTGGTGCATGGAAGATGCCGCATGTGAGCCCCGATTGAATCTGGTTGTCGTCGGAAATAAGCTCTGTGATTTTGGAGAGTGCGGCCCCCCGTTGAGCGAGGATGCGGACGACATGGTGGAACCCGCGCCATTTATCTTTATCTTCCTCGCTTTCCAACCTCTCGTACCCGGCGCCTTCCTGGTGATGTCAAGGGATCCTTTTCAGGTTGGGAATATACCCTTCTTTAAGGCAATTTATTAGTATACAAAGTCTTAGTCGAAATAGACATAAGCAACTTAATCCAATCTGAAGCATCTGTTATTGTGCGTTTCGTACCGACTTAACCACCAGCAAAGGTTTATCTTCCAAGTGTTCGTCCCCGTTAAGTCTAGTTTACAAGATATGCGTCTGTATATAATATATATACCGACAATCGCCTTTATATTAAATGATTTTGAAATCCTACTGCATTATCATAAATGTACACAAGGTGTTTGCTGAGAAATGTCAATCGGAGACAGGTTATTATTGTTCATTAGCCCCCTTGCCTTTCTAGGTAGACAATGCTGGAAAATGTTAAGTTATGCGACGCGAGACAAAGAGGCGTTTTGCACCTTCTGTCTAAAAAAACATATGTAGACAAAAACAGTGTTTCAGGCTTGTAGCCTTACATTAATTCTAACAAAACGTGGTGTAAGGTTTAAGTAATATATACTGCACTGTTAAAAATCTTAATGCGTAGAGCGTTATTAGGAGTACAATGCTACAACTCTTCTAAAAATGCTCTACCCTAAATTTTTTTTGCCTTAAGTAAAAGACACTCTTCCTGTCACAGACACGTGATATCTCACGTGCCTGCCGGACCCGTATAAGAGACACCCGTGATAGCCTCACAGTTAGGATCATTAATCAAGGAGAGACATATTTACCTGATACCTACGTTTACACACTTATCATTTTTATTGCCTTGTGACCGTTTGTTTGACTTCTGTACTATTCTGTTTATATCTTTGTTCTTATCACGGTTCCGACTTCTGCCTGTTGTGGCTTCGTGATAACAAGAACTGTAATACTTACTATAGTATTACTAATAAGTGTTACGGTCAGCTATCCGACAGTAGGGTCTGCTAACAGAAGCTGGGGATTGACACTAGTAAACAGTATTGTCGTATCGTAAATCTGGTTCGTAGGTTGTAGGCTGTATCGTAGATCGGTAGTCAGAGGCTAAGGTGATCAGTCTTAGACTCAACAAGTTATTCGCAGTGAAGGTAAGCTGAAAGTATCCTGAGGATGAATACAAAGTTGATTGCTGAAGAGCTATGGAAGTCTGACTATGAGTCGAGCTCAGGTCATACTATATACAAGTCCGAACAGTACCCTTTGTTTGTTTTACCGTTCCTGATCCTGACGGGGTCCGTTCCTCGTTCATACGGATCCCGTATATGCTAAGGACGGACTCCGTATTCTTGGCGTACGGATCTAATCTCTTATCTTATCGTCACGTGACTTGCACCATAGTTCTTCCGTTTCCGAGTGAATCCCTGTTGTTCCTGTGATTCTGCAGTACAAGAAAACATCAACAACAGCGAGAACGAAATTTTTGAAAACAGCATCAAATTGATCAAACCACGCCCGCTCGCGCTCTCAGAGGTCACTTTGGGCATAATGTCATCCTCGGCATTGATTCTGCTCCCAAAGAGCCTGCTCGTGGCCGCGGGCGGGCTCTGACCACGAAAAATTCGAGAGCAAGCCACAAAGTATGACACGTCAATAGACAACACCATCGACACCACCGCGGTTGAGTCACGGGCTATCACGTGAGCACAACGACCAAGCCCAAACAAACATCAACACCACAGCCACCGATAGGTTATGGGTCGCCTATCACCCCCGACAAAGTTTGCAACGTCCCGCGACAACAACGACGACAAGCCCGACAGAACGGTATCACCTCCTGCATAGAGAAAGCACCAGACACCAGGCATGCTACGATCGATGCCACAAAATACTACAGTTTGCAGACAGATTGGTCCCCTGTCGCCCCCTCCGCGAAGAAGGATTGTCGCCCCTTCAACGTATGACAATGTCTGCGGAATCTGTGTACGAGCTCTCATACTTAGTAATCGGACGAATCGAAGCGGTTGGAGCATTGTGTTTTGCGGATTGAGTCCGACTCCAGGCGGTGGATGGAGGTGGTGGTCGAAAGATGGAAACATAGAGCCACATAGGAACCCAGCATGAGGCAACAAAAAGATTTACAGATTCAACTAAGATATAGCATATGCAAGTCTGAGAGGATGCGGACAAGATAAAGAGACGAAGCTGAGGGCTGGGGGGAGACTATAGGTATACAGAACCAGACATGGTGCCTAGCACTAACAGAACCGAAGTAGGAGGACGCGAAAGAAGGATTCTAGAAGGCAACACCAAGCGAGAGAGCAGGCAGGAGGACAACAATCTTCAACAGAGGGCATAAACACACAAGAATAGATAGCATAGTGGGAGCTTGGGGACAGCTGGTCCTGATCCAACAACAGGGCGAAGTGGGGCGTCGCGGTTTATCGTCGATGCTTCGGCTGTCTGCCAAACCCCGCTTTCCGGGCATAGCTGCTAGCATAAGAGCGGCTTCATAACCGTGTAGGAATCAATCAATCAATCAATCAATCAATCTGCAGTACAAATGAAAAACATCAATAACAGCGAGAACGAAATTTTTGAAAATCGGAGCAAAAACGGCCCTAAATACGCGTGCTCGCGGCCACAGAGCCCCCTTCGATGCAATGCCATCCTCGGCCTTGATTCTACGTCCCAAAGGGGCCCAAGATGGCCGCAGAGCACGCCCCGACTACAATGAAAAACTTGAGAGCAAGCCGCAAAATACGACATATCAATAGACAACACTGTTACCACCACCACAGGCAAGCCACAAGCCGCTACACGAAGCACTAAGACTGCGCCCAAACAATCAACTTCAACACAACAGCCGCCGACAGGTTTTGGGTCACCTGTCACCCCCGACAAAGTTTGCAACGTCCCACAACGACGAAGATGAGTCCGACAGAACAGTATCACCTTCCGCACGGAGAAAGCACCAGGCATTAGGCATGCTACGATCGATGCCACACAATACTACAGACCACAGACAGACTGGTCCCCTGTCGCCCCTTTTGCGAAGAAGGATTGGTGTCCCTTCAACGCGCGACAATGTCTGCGGAATCTGTGCGGGAGCTCTCATACCCAGTAATCGAACATGTCGGAGTCAGTAGAGCATTGTGCTTCGTGGAAGACCCTTAGGCCAATGTAGTAGAGGGCAATAGTGGTCAACAGGCAAGAAACAAGAGGCCACATAGGAACCCGGCAGGAGGCAACAAAGAATTTACAGATGCAACTGAGAAAACGGCATATACAAGTCCGGGAGGATACGGACAAAACAAAGAGACAAAGCTGAGCGCTGGGGGGAGACTGTAGGTACAAAGAACCAGATACGGTGCTACCAGCACCAACTGAACCGAAGCAGGAGGACGCAAAACAAGCATTCTAGAGAGCAACACAAAAGCGAGAAAGCAGACAGGAGAGCAACACACTTCTTCAACAGAGGGCACAAACACACAGAATAGAGAACATAGTAGGGAGCTTGGGGATAGCTGGCCCTGATGCAACATCAGGGCGAAGTAGGGCGTCGCTGTTCATTGTCGACGCTTCGGCTACCTGCCAAACCCCGCTTTCCGGGCATAGCTGCTGGCATAAGAGCGGCTTCATAACCGAGTAGGAATAAATCAATCAATCAATCAATCTGCAGTACAAATGTCCTGTTACAGCCGCCCGACGTCCAAGTGGGTCGTTCAGCTGTTATCCTTGTTTACGGGTCGTAACCCTAAGTTTCAACCTAAATTATGAGGTAAGTAGTTATTTCAAATTTTTATACTAAATGTAGTGGATAAGAATACTAGAACATCGGACCCCTAACTTATTTCGTCTAACTAACCCACTAAATTAAAACTATAATAAAGTTTTTACTTCCCGACGGCTCCGTCGGAGTTTTGTCTAATCTAATTAGCTTTTGTTGTTATTAAAAGATTCGGGGACCATAGATTAACGGACCCCGAGAGTTAGCGAGGGTCGATACTTTTCTAAATAGTATATAATATACCATGTGTTCCTCCGCTCCTTTGGTTATGAAGAACTCCTCACATCAAGTCGAAACCCCCCCTGAACCATTCACAACATGTTTTTCAACTCAGTGTTATTGGCAGCTCTCTTGCCATACGTGTAACCACTATTAAGCCCTCATCCCTTAGTTGTCACTCAAAACTAATGATAGCTAGAGCTTTTGCGCGCCATCATGGGTCGTGCTACTGCAATGCTGACATCAATGCTCAATGCCAGAAGGACGCCTGCGCAGCTTTTGGAAATGGTTACAAAATTACGAATATACCTTCTGGTCTCAACAAGTACAACGTAGGAACGACATGGCAAGCTAGCGTATGGATCTTACTCATAGTTTTGTTCTCTCAGTATTTATTAACCTCAAATTCTAGAGATGCTATACGAAAACTGCGAACGGCAACTACTTTAATGGCATTGAGGGCGACGACTGGCTAGCTCAATGCCAGGCGTCTTGTAAAACTGGTTCCAAATGTACTTAACAACAGTAGTATTGTTAAAGCTACTTGCCTAAGATCCTAGATTTGTTCTACAAGAATTGAATTGGATTGGGTCTTAATCTAACTAGCTATATTATATATGTTATGACCGTAGGGGCGTCAAAGGTTTTGTGGCACAGAGTGAAGAGGTCAGAATGTAGGGTTCTCAATGGCGACTGCATTCATCCCTTGGCCTCTCAATCCCTTATGGGATCGAGAGCCCTCTTTATAGCTCTGGTTGGGCTACTAGTGGGCTAGTAGTTCCCTTCCCCTTTATCCCCTTAATCTCCACATCCCTCATAGCGCCATCCCTAATTCCGCACGTGACAAGGGGTTGGATTTACTCTTGATCTCGCTGAATCAAGAGTGGTTCTCTAGTTCCTGTTTGTAGAATAGAAGTATTCTAAGCTTCATAATTTAGAGTTCAAGTTGATTATGCTGGTTGTTGCCAGATGTTGCTTTATTATCTCCCTAAACTTTTTAGTTAGTAAAACTCAGATATTCTAGTATTTCTAATAGGAGGTAATTTCTAATCTATAAATCCTTGTATAACTGCCGTCAGTAGTCAGTAGTCTTTATCTTGTGTGTCGGCAGCTTAGGTAAGACACTTTGTAAAAAATCGTCAGAGAGTTAATAGACCTCCCGGAGGTATGTGGTCTCACTCGTCAGGTTGGTGAATCTACCCTTCCCTAGTGCTGACTCAAAAGCAGTCAGCTGATGCAAAAATAACTTGTTCCTGTTCCCTAAGAAGCTTTTGGTAGTGGAAGTAAGCGACCTCAAGAGAAAACTGCGCGTCAGCCTGCTAAAGAGTCTCGATATGATGCGGTAACGTCCCACACCCACTTCTGGGTGTTACGGCCAGCTAACTGACAGTGGGTTTGTGTTAACAGTAAGCCAGGGATTGAGAGTAGTAACAGTCGTTCCGTGGTCCTGGTCGAATAGATCGTAGATCTTCAAAGGTCTTGGTGATCAGTCAAGGCCTCAACAAGAGTCGTAGAGTAGTCGTCACTTAGGTATAGCTGAAAGTACCGGTTAGGGTAATCACAAAGTTGATTGCTGAAGAGCTATGGAAGTCTGTCCTCGAGCCCGGCTCGAGTCCATCCTATATACAAGTCCTGAACGGTCCTCCTTATCTTGGCTATGTTGGATATTTGACATATCCAACATATCCGGGGATCGGTTGGATATTTGACATATCCAACATATCCGGGGATCGGTTGGATATCTGACATATCCAACATATCCAGCCCGGGTTGTCCTTACCCCGCGTTATCCCCGAGGCCACGTGACTTGTCCATAGTTCTTCCGTTCCGAGGATCCCTGGTTACACCTGTCCGGCTGGGTTACATATGCCCTGCGTTAGCCGCCGGGATCCAGGCGGGGTCGTGTTGGCGACCATGTCCAACGGGTCGTAACATCAGGTCTCCTCTCCAAGGGTCTTGTCCTCAAGACCAGCTTAAGTAGGTCGTCTGCCCTCAGGTGGGAGGGCGCCCAACTTGCTTCCTTTAATGATGCTCACATCATGTCAGGTCGCGTCAAAAAACGAAAGGTCGTTCGATCGTTCGATTCTCGTGCGGAAAAGACAAAGCAGCGCGATTCCCTCTTGAGTCTTATCTTGGGCAATCGTACCGTCATGCCTGTTTGTTCCTCCTGTGAGGTAAAGGGTTTTTCGTCGTGCGAAGCTTCTCTTTCTGATTCCTCTCGATGCGCCGAATGCGTTCGTGGCGGCAAGTCTTACTGCGACCTTCAGGGTCTCAGTGCCCAGCAACTTCGTCGGATTGGTGATCAGCATCAGAAGCTTGAGGATGCTTTGGAGAAGGCAGAAGAGGAGCGTCGTGCTCTGGACGCCAAAGTAGAGCGTCTTCGAAAGCAGAAAAAGATGTGGTTTGAAAAGATGATGCGCGCGGTGCGCCGTGGTATCGACAGTGTGGAGGAGTTAGAGCGTGTTGAGAGAGAGGAGGCAGAGGCAGAGCAGCGTCGGGTAGAACCGGTTCGTCCTTCGGCTGATTCGCCTCGTCTGCCGGTGGAGTTCACAGCGGATTGGGATACCCTGTACCCGGATGTCGCTTTGTCGCCATCCTTGTTGGCTGAGTTTGGTTTGTTGGATTCAGGGTCGGTTGTTGAGAGGCGGAGTACTCCTGAAGCGTCTCCTGGGGGTGTTGGAGGCCCTTAGTGGGTTCCTTTAGGTGGCTCTGGGGTTCCTAAACGAATGAGAGGGTGTTTATCCCGTGGCTTGTTTGATCGTGGTGGACGGATGATGGGTTGTGGTTGTCGTAGTCGAAATTGATTTTTTGGCGTTTGTTTCTCGATTCGTACTAGTGCTTGTCTTTGTTGTTCTTGTTCTTGCTGTCTCCAGTAACGTCCGAGTTCTTCCTGTGCGTTTTCGAGGCTCTGAGGTGGTTCCCATGTGTTGTCTTCGTGTCCGTATCCTTTCCACTTGACAAGGTAGCGGATACTTTTTTGTTCTTCGATGTGATCGATTATCCGTTCGACTTCGTATTCTTGTTCGGGATCTACTTCGATATAGTCCGTAGTGTACGATCCCTTTGGTGCTGATTCGAGAAGTGAAATGTGAAAGACTGGATGACACTTCATGCTGTCGGGTAGTGCGAGTTTAAAGTTGACGTTGGATACCTTCTTCGTAATTTCAAAGGGTCCAAGTTTCTTGAAGTCTAACTTATCGCTTGGTCGTTTTGTTTTGATGTTGCGGCGGAGAAGGTATACACTATCCCCCTCCTTTAGAGTTGGTCCCTCAACTCTTGATTTGTTGGCGTATTTGCGTATGCGTTCGCGCACAAATTCGAGGTCTCTGGGGAGTTCCTGCTGGATCTCCTTAAGTCTGTTGATGTCTGCCACAGCTTTCAGAGCTGCTGGGCCTTGTCGAGGTTGTCCGTAGGCTGTTGGGTTGAATCCATAGTTCAGATAGAATGGTGATTCTTTTGTACTTTCTCCTACTGCGCTGTTGTAGGCGAACTGGGCCATAGGTAGCAGTTGAACCTAGTTGTCTTGCTGATAGTTGACGTAGCAGCGTAGGTAGGTTTCCATGATCTGATTGATTCGTTCTGTCTGGCCATCGGTTTGCGGATGGAAAGCGGTGGACATCTTGTGGTCGGATCCTAGCTGCGAGATCAGGGATCTCCAAAACTTGGAAGTGAACAGCTTGTCTCTGTCGGATACGATTTCCTTCGGCATTCCGTGTTGGCTTACGATCACCTGTAGAAACTTGTAGGCGAGGTCTTCTGCAGTGCTAGACTCCATGTACGGGATGAAGTACGAATACTTCGTGAGTCTGTCGACGATGACGAGGACACTGTCGTAGTAGACGTTGGTTATTGGTTCTCGGGACTTGGGTAGTTTGGTGACGAAGTCTAGCGAGATAGATTCCTATGCGGTTTGCGGTACTGGGAGTGGCTGTATCTTTCTATAAGGCTGATGTCGGCTGGGTTTGCTTTTCGCACAAACCTTACAGTCCTTAATCGCTAAAGATACTTCTTGTCGTGTAGCCGTTTTGTCGTAGTGTTGGCGGATGCGTTTCCATGTCTTAGTTACGCCTTGGTGACCGTGTGCGGGTGCGGAGTGTATCTCCCTAATGGCTTCAGGAGACATCCTTCCAGGCGTGCTGGTACTGTCTCTTCTGGCCATCATTAAGAGTCTGGCTGCTGGCATAAGGTCTCCGTTTTTGTCTGTTTTGAGGATAACTCGGGTTTCCTTAGGTACCTGGACCTCGTGGTCCGGTCGTCGGCTGAGGGCGTCGGCCCTGCCGTTCTCCTTGCCCTTCCGGTAGATGATTCTGAAATTGAATTCTGACAAGAATTCGGACCATCGAATTTGTCGTTTGTTAAGATCTTTCGATGTGGTGAAGTGTGCGAGGTTCTTGTGGTCGGTGTATACTTTGACCTCGTACTTGGTCCCTGAGAGTTGCGGTCTCCATTCTTTGAATGCCTCGATAATTGCTATAAGTTCCTTGTCGTGTATCTGGTAGTTGAGTTCTGGGCCGTGTAACTTGCGTGAGAAGAAGGCGCAAGGGTGTAGTCGTCCTTCGTCGTCTCGTTGGCCTAGTTGTCCTCCTATAGCGTAGTCTGAGGAGTCGGTCTCGACTTCGAATGGTTTCTCGGGGTTTGGTATAATAAGTATTGGTTCCGATGTGACTTGTCGTTTGATCTCGTTAAAAGCTTGGTCTTGTTCCTTTTCCTATTGCCATGGGATATCTTTCTTCGAAAGTCTCGTGAGGGGGTCGTTTTTGTCTAAGTATCCTTCTAGGAATCGTCGGTAATAGTTCACGTATCCGATGAAGGATTGCACATCCTTGACGTTTTGTGGTGTTGGCTAGTCTCGTACTGCTGCGACTTTGTCTTTAGACATCTTGAGGATTCCAGGGGCTATCGTAAAGCCTAGGAATTCGACTTCTTGGGTGTGGAATTTGCTTTTTTCTGGTTCTACTAGGAGTTTGGCGTCTTGTAGTTTCCGTAGCACTTGATGTACGTGCTTTTTGTGGTCTTCTAGAGTCTTGGAGAAGATTAGGATGTCGTCGAGATAAACTACGACGAACATATCGAGGTATTCTCGTAAGACGTGGTTGATCATCGTCTGGAATGTCGCGGGTGCGTTGGTAAGTCCGAAGGGCATCACAAGGTACTCGTAATGTCCTCGGCGTGTTCGAAACGCTGTCTTCCATTCTTCACCTGATTTCATCCGGATCAGGTTATAGGCTCCTTTTAGGTCGAGTGCTGTAAACCACTAGGCTCCGTGTAGTAGATCTCGTAATTCGGAGATGAGCGGTAGTGGGTAGCAGTTCTTGATCGTAATGTCGTTGAGTTTCCGGTAGTCGACGCAGAGTCGTAGTTTGCCGTTCTTTTTTAGTACGAACAGGATTGGGTATCCTGCTGGTGATGTGGAGGGTCTGATGTATCCCTTCTGTAGATTTTCTTCGAGGTAAGCGTCGAGTGCTTCCATTTCTTTCTGGTTGAGTCCGTAGATTGCTTCTAGCTTTGGCTCCTTCCCTTCCTTAAGGGGTATCTCGTGGTCGTAGTTGCTGTGTTCCGGGAGTCCGGTCTCGAGTTCTTCGGCGAATAGCTTCTGGTATTGCCGGTATTCTTCTGGGATAGACAGAAGTCGGTCTTCCTTGCCGATGTCTGTTGCTGATAACGTCCTGGCGTTTGCATCCTTGATCCGTAGGTATGCTAGAAATCTCTTCGCTTCAGGAGTCTTGAGAGGTTCGTTTGAGGCACCGTTCCGTGGTTGCTTCTTAGTGACTGAATCCTGGTCCTAATGGAGTTGGCCTGTTCTCTAATCTATCCGTGGGTTACTGTCGTATAACCATGGTCTTCCAAGGATGACATCGTACTTGTCTCCTATCTCCGTAATATCGAAGTTTAGTCGCTCATTCCGGCCATGGATCTGCAAAGGGAGTTGCGCTGTCTCTATAGCAATGCGTCCTCCGCCGTACTGGACTTGTTCTCCTTCAACGGTGCTGAGTTCGTAGCAGTCTTCGGCTGCTTTTCTTTTCTAGGTTATCTTTCTTTCATTTACCGTTCTTGGTGATATGAAGTTTCCTTGGGCTCCGCTGTCGATCATGGCGGTAGCTGTTCTTCCGTTGAGCTGTATTTGGACTTGTACATGCTCGTGTCGTTGTGTCGTGGGCGTCGTTGCGCTATATAGGGACCTTGTCTGGACTGCCTGTCGTTGTCCCTTGTCTTCGGTAGGCGAGTCTAGTTTTTTGACTGCTCGTCCGTTCCTTGTTCGTCGTTTTCTTGCTGTTTCTTCTATGCTTCGTCTTTCTTGATATAGTGGACTCGGCGCTGGTCTTAGTAGCAGTGACACCACTGTATTTCTTCGTCAGAGTCTTCTCCAGAGCTGGTGTCGTCGACTGAAGCGACTTTAAAGGCGACTTCTAGTTGGGCATGTTGGCGGGCAACATCGCGAGGTGTTTCCGAGTCGTTGGGGGTGTTCTTGGTCGTTTCTGATTCGACCTGTTCTTCTAGTTCTTGGTTGATCTGGCGGATCCGTGCGGGATCTCCTTGTGCATGTTGTCGTCGTTCGATGTGTGCGTCTAGCGTACCGAGTTGTCGTTGCTATATAGGGTTTTGTGAGTCCTGTTGAATCCGCTGCAGGTGGGCTTGTCGTCCTGCGTAGAGGAGGCTCAGCCTTCGCTGATTGTCTTGTTCTAATTCCTCGTTGTCGTTTATACTGTCGAGCCGTTCGATTGTCTTGCGCTCGATTTTGCTATTGCTTTTATATCCCGCAGCGAGGGTCCGTTTAGGTATGTTAGTAGTGTCGTAACTAGATCGTTCTTAAGGTTTCTAGGGGTACTATCCTGCGTGTTCCTTACTGCTAGAGTGGATATGGCAGTTGTTATCGAAGCAGGTGGTCTAATTAAGTTGTTTATAAGGGATCGTCTTCGTGGCGATACTTGCTTGTCGTTTCTCTGGTACCGGTTGGAAGCGTTCCTTCTTGGGTGACCTGTATTCGTATGCTAGGTGTCTAATCTTCTGGCAGTTATAGTACTGTCTGACTTTCTTCTAACTGTCGTTCTTTTTGTCGTTTCTCTGTGTAGCACTAAGGTCTATTGGTCTACTGTGGTGACTATAGGCAGTACTTTGTCGGGGGTTGTTCTAGTTGTTACGGGGTCTATTGTCGTTTCGCTGGTTGTTGAACTGGTGCTGAGGCTGCTACTGGTACTTGCGTCCTGAGTTAGGGTTTTGTCGTTTTTCGCCTCTTTCCTTTCGTCGTTCGAAAAGCCGGTTGTCGATTTTGATAGCGAGTTCGGCGTACTAGAGAAAGTCGTTAGGTCGATCAATCTTGATGATCTCGTCCTTGACTTCGTCCTTTAGTCCTTGATAGAACATAAAGATCTTGGTTTCCTTGGTGAGGTCGAGTTGAACGCTGAGTTGTCGGAAATTGGCAGAGTAGTCTTTGGCGGACTTAGTCTGCTTAAGTTGTGCTAGATCTCGTTCGGCTTGTCGCTTTTCGTCGGGGTCTTGGAAGAGTGACCTGAGCGTATCCTCGAATCCTTTAAAATTGGCGTAGATGTCGCGGGTCTCGGTGGTGTACTCGTCGAGGGTCTTGCATTTGAGGTATTCTTCCTGGATTGGTTTAAACTACTTGAGGGCCTTTCCTCGGAGGTAGGTGGCTGCGTGTACTACTTTTTCGGTTTCGTTGGTGAAATCTCCATGGTGAAAGTTCTAGTAATTTTTGACCTGAATTAGGAATCCTTTGAGGGTCCCGGGGGTTCCGTCGTAGGTGACAGGCGCACTGAGCTTAAGCTTTTGTCGTCCTCCGTAGACGGGCGTGGTGACGATGTTGGCGGCGGCCCGGAGGGTGGTGATTTCCCCCTGGAGTTCCTGGATCTTCCGGAGGTTGGCGTCCCCCTTGATGTCTTCTTCCAGCTTCTTGTAGGCCTGTCCAGCGTGCTGGAGTTGCTCGTTGAGGTTTTCCATTGCTTGTCGGTTTTCGTTGACGATTTTCTGCATGTCTTTTGTCTCGGCTTCTTGTTTCTGGATTATGCGTCGGAGCTTATCGTAGCTTTCCTTGGTGAAAGAGCCATCTCCATCGGAGTCGTACTTGAGGTCCGGCATGTCGAAGTCCTCAGTGTTGGCGGGCTCCTGCGCGAGGCTCTGAGGCTGGTTGCGCGAAGAGGATGAGGATCCTGGAGTAGGTGATTTGGCAGAAGCGCGAGAAGACATCTTGTCTATACTGTTTAGTAGTTCTCAAAAGGTGACTTACTGAACAGGAGCAATCAAAGTGTTACGGCTAGCTAACTGACAGTGGGTTTGTGTTAACAGTAAGCCAGGGATTGAGAGTAGTAACAGTCGTTCCGTGGTCCTGGTCGAATAGATCGTAGATCTTCAAAGGTCTTGGTGATCAGTCAAGGCCTTAACAAGAGTCGTAGAGTAGTCGTTACTTAGGTATAGCTGAAAGTACCGGTTAGGGTAATCACAAAGTTGATTGCTGAAGAGCTATGGAAGTCTGTCCTCGAGCCCGGCTCGAGTCTATCCTATATACAAGTCCTGAACGGTCCTCCTTATCTTGGCTATGTTGGATATTTGACATATCCAACATATCCAGCCCGGGTTGTCCTTACCCCGCGTTATCCCCGAGGCTACGTGACTTGTCCATAGTTCTTCCGTTCCGAGGATCCCTGGTTACACCTGTCCGGCTGGGTTACATATGCCCTGCGTTAGCCGCCGGGATCCAGGCGGGGTCGTGTTAGCGACCATGTCCAACGGGTCGTAACAGTAAGTAAGTTTAAGTAAGTAAGTAAGGTAGGTTTTTTATTTTAGAGAGAGATTAGGCTAGGCTAGGCTAGGCTATGGCTATGGCTATGGCTATGGCTAAAGGTAAGGTAATGTAAGATAAGGAAATGTAAGATAAGGTAAGGTAGGTAGGTATAGGTATTATACAAGGTAAAGGTAGGGTTATGGGGCCTAGGTAGGTGGAAAAGCCCCCGGGGGCTTTTCCTATTCTCGTACTAGAGAGGTGAAGTAGAATAAGGGGAGCAAGGCAAAGTAAAAAAGCCCCCGGGGGCTTCCTCTGTTCTCGCCATGAAGGAGGGAAAGTAAAAAAGCCCCTGGGGGCTTCCTCCCTCTATTCTCACCATGGAGAAGGTAAAGTAGAAAAGCCCCCGGGGGCTTCCCCTATTCTTGCTATGAAGAAGGTAAAGTAGAAAAGCCCCTGGGGGCTTCCTCTCTTTTCACCATGGAGAACGTAAAGCAGAAAAGCCCCCGGGGGCTTTTCCCATTCTCGTAGTAGAGAGGCAAAGTAAAAAAGCCCCTAGGGGCTTCCTCTCTTTTCACCATGGAGAACGTAAAGCAGAAAAGCCCCCGGGGGCTTTTCCCATTCTCGTAGTAGAGAGGCAAAGTAAAAAAGCCCCCGGGGGCTTCCTCTCTTTTCACCATGGAGAACGTAAAGCAGAAAAGCCCCCGGGGGCTTTTCCCATTCTCGTAGTAGAGAGGCAAAGTAAAAAAGCCCCTGGGGGCTTCCGCTCTTTTCACCATGGAGAAGGTAAAGCAGAAAAGCCCCCGGGGGCTTTTCCCATTCTCGTAGTAGAGAGGCAAAGTAAAAAAGCCCCTAGGGGCTTCCTCTGTTCTCACCATGGAGAAGGTAAAGCAGAAAAGCCCCCGGGGGCTTTTCCCATTCTCGTAGTAGAGAGGCAAAGTAAAAAAGCCCCTGGGGGCTTCCTCTCTTTTCACCATGGAGAACGTAAAGCAGAAAAGCCCCCGGGGGCTTTTCCCATTCCCATAGTAGAGAGGCAAAGTAAAAAAGCCCCTGGGGGCTTCCTCTGTTCTCACTATGGAGAAGGCAAAGTAAAAAAGCCCCTGGGGGCTTCCTCTCTTTTCACCATGGAGAACGTAAAGTAGAAAAGCCCCCGGGGGCTTCTTCTGTTCTCGCCATGAAGGAGGGAAAGTAAAAAAGCTCCCGGGGGCTTCTTCTCTTCTTACCATGGAGAAGGTAAAGCAGAAAAGCCCCTGGGGGCTTTTCCCATTCTCATAGTAGAGAGGCAAAGCAGAAAGGCCCCTGGAGCGCTTTTCTTGCCCCTCTTATAGACAAGGTGTAGCAGAGGACGGAAAGCGAACTTATATTACCTTATTACTAATCTCTTTAGGTAGCACCTTATTTATAAGTGAGTAAGGATAAGTTATACCTAGATAGTAGTAATAACTCTTTTAATCATATAAACCGTAATCATCTAACAAAAGTATTATACATAGTAAGAGAGCATGTTAAGAGTAAAGAGTGAAGAGGTAAGCAATAGGACATAGGAGGAGGATAGGAATAAGAACGAGAAACTAAGGGATAATATTCAAGAATGAGAAATGACGTATAGCATTAACGGAGTATCTAATCCTCCGAGAGAGGGCGAGAGTAAACACAAGAAAGGGATAATAAGGGACCACTAGGCGCGGTTTATTCTTCGTACGGCGCTAGGGCAAGCTGCCAGGGTGGGGGAACAGAACGTAAGTAATACGCGTCTACGTAGAGCTATTGATTTCTCAATATATATCAGTCCGACGCTAGAAATTAGAACTAAGAAAATAACTTATCTTATATCGAGATATTATAAATATCATCCTGTTCTAGCTGCTTTACGTCGAATCAAGGCGAATGAACGAGCCCGAGAGCTGAGAGAAAGAGAGAGGGTTGGGGTAGGAAGGGAGAGATTGAGAGAGAGAGGACGCGAACGACGAGTAAAAATGGCAAGGATGGCTGCAAACATGTTGGGTGACGGCGGGAGGAAGGGAGCCACACATTCCGGCACTATATTACATAAGATGATCCATATTACATAACAACGACAAGCTTATGTAATGCCCAAGACTATCGCGACAACGGCCTCACAAGCGTCTATCACGAAGGAGTAATCTAGAGAAGTCAGCCGTATATAAAGCTAACATAAAACACCTAAACTAAGAAAAATCATGGTTGAATGAGTATTTACATATATACTATCAATTTGATATAAATAATAAACAGCTCCCTGCCACGTAGAACCGTGAATAAATTTTTTATCTTCCATTTTATTACTAATTAAATCCAGTAGATATATAAAAAGACTGTTGGCACTTTACTACCCTAACGATCTCATAGTACTAAGAGCTCATACTAGTAAGCCTAGGAGTAAGTATTTTCTACAGCTAGTAGGTCTAAAACTAAAAGACATATAGTTACTAGCCGGGGGAGTACTTAAGGGAATCTAAACCATAAGAAAAGAGTCCGTAGGTAAATAAATGTATTTACTAATAATTATTCTTTATCTTTAATAGACAAACCTAAATATCTATGGACGCCTTCTACATAGGCTATTATATGCTAGCCTATCGTAAGGCTTTGGTATAAATATTCCTATGGTTTATAGAAGTTGATCCCTACCTGTAGTATTATGCGTATAGATAGACTAAGAGTAAACATCAGGATTAGAAGGCTATACGCAAAGTTTAATAATACTCCGATAGAAAAGCTATTATCTGATCTTAGGGCTCTCCCTTCGATAACAGTTCCAACAGAAGTACTAAAGGGAGTATTCGCGGAACCCATCACTGATTGAGGGATTGCCCAAGGCGTGGGCAGCCCGAGTGCCGGTGGTTCGACCTCCCGGCGATGGAGCCACTTTAACCCGGAGCTCAGGTTATGGCAAATTACAATGCGGCAGCCAAATAGTTAACATGCATGTATAGCATTAAAAGTCTTAGGAGGGGAAATTCAAGGACAGCAATTTTTACTATATATAAAGCTTGGTAATAAATAAGAAAGTACAGGAGTAGGAAGTACGAAGCCTACTATAGGAAGCACAGTGTGGGAGCCATGGGGAATGTACGCATGGTGGACGCATAGAATCGGTATCATACGCGTAATAGTAAGTCTATACGAATAAGCGTCTCAGGACGAACGAAACTACCTAAGGAGCCTTATAAAGGTGCAAGCCCCCAGGGGCTTTTTACCAACTCTTTCACGGGGGAGAATCAAGCTTCGGGAGACGCCAGAAGATCCATACCACATAGACAGGGATTACAAAACGCGAGTAGTAGGCTCTCCAGATCCTACCATTTAGAGACCCCAATATGTATAAAGCACCATATTACATCCCAAGATTTTGTATAAAACATAAAATCGATGCAATAACTAAGTAGTTAGGATCTGGGAGAAGATAAATTACCTAGTAGGAAGGGTATAGCATCAACTAAGTCAGGAACGATCACTATCCTAAAAGAGAAGTAAGATATCATAATAATAAAGGCTCGGATATGCTTTAATACTAGGGGGCTTGAAATTAAGACAGGGTTTGGTATGTACGTAAGAAACCTCTTGATGCCCAGAATGCATAAAAACCAAAACAAAAACATCACACAGGAATGCCTGCACACCTTAACGTGCTAGTTGTTTTATATAAGCTATGTAAGGGAGGGTTGTGATTGCGCTTGGCGATAGCGACCACGTAGCTGAGATACTAGCATAGATAAAGCCTGGGACGAAGCAAATAACAAAACCCCTACTGGGAATGTAAGTCTGGTGTAGTTATGCCCGCATTCATTCTTTCTGTTCCTCTCGTATGCATACTTTCCCTCCAGGAGTGCCCACCATCCAGACAGACATAAGAGTATCTAGTCACACATAACTAATTCTGTCTTACTCTACAGAGCGGCCGAGAGATGAAACGGAAGCAGAACGGGGAAGACGGCGTGGCAACGCGCCCAAGCCCTAAGCGCCGGACAAGGGATAAACCCTTCCGAGAAAGCGAGTCGGTTCGAGAACAGGCGAGGCCCTACCTGCTGGCAGTCGGCAGGCTGCATATAGATGTTCTGGAGACGACGTGGAGTATAGGTAGAAACCGCCGTCTCGAACCTGGTCACGTCCGGGAACTGAAAGAGGCGTTCATGAAAGGTGGCCTTGAGCGCGGCGCACCCGAGAACCGTATTTTCGTCCTTTGTACTGCCGAAGAGGTCTACCGCATCCGCCGGAGCAGAGATAACGAAGACGATAACGACGACAACGACGATAATAACAATAACGGTAACGATAGTAATAAGGAAAGTAATAACGATAACCACCATAACAATGCTAACAGGAGCAGAGAGCATGGTGGCGACGAAGATCCGTTTCTCCGTTGGGCTGCCGTTAATAAGACCAAGGTGGAGGTTATGGCCGGACAGCACCGACTTCGCGCCCTCCAAGAGTATATCAAGGCAACAGGCGCTCCGGAGTCGGATAACTGGTGGACGTGTGAACTATATGATAAAGGTATGCTAAAGCGTCACCATTAGGGATACTTAGCAGCCTATAGTTTTATATATATATATAACCATAGGAGGGCTAACTATAACTCTTGAGTAGACCGACTCCCGGTAGACCTCGACATAAAGCTACGTATCAACCGTAGAGACCCGAGCCTACCCGATAACCACGGTCAGATCTGGACGCAGCTTGTATCAATCGCGTCAGATACATCAGGAGGATCCACCAAAGGCGGAGCCGCCCAAGTGATTGTCGACTATAAACTCGTGGAGGCTTTACGGCTTGGTGGCGAGAAGAGCTTCCCCACGCGTAGGCTCGTCACGTTATGGAACCACGAGCGGTGGAGAAAGATAACGACGCGATGGTGCCAGACTCGCCTAGGCCTAGAGACCTTCAACATCTCTACCTTTGAGTGGATGGCCAGCCTCCGTATTGACGACTACTGGCTTACGACACTCAAGGCGGCGCTGGGCACACTTAAAGCCCTACCCCTCGACGAGACGCAGGACCTCGGCCAAGACGACTGGAATCGGCTATCAACAGCGATACAATCGGCGACACGTACGCGCGATGCAGTCGAGGCTATATTCTTTACCAGCGACGGCAGCAAGGGCAGCAGCGCGCCCCACCACCGCAAGGTTGGTCTCCTCGAGACCCTGGACGACTCGAATTATAGGGAGGTGTGCCGTGCAGTATGGGCAGTCCCAAGCCTCGAGTTCGTCGACTTGAGGCGCTTCCTCCGAAGCAAGAAGCCCGAGACGGAGGCTGCAGTCCGGATACTACAGCACGTCATCAGCTGGATCCACCACGCTAGCGCAGTCGACCTCGCAATGGTCAATCCCAAGTCGAAAAACAAGCCCCAGCTGCTCAAGTACCTACAGGCTGCTCTCGATAGTTTAGGCATGTCGAGGGGTATGACCAGTAGGTATCCGGCGGACGCAGCACTACAGCTACAGAAACGCGTCCTCGACTTTGCCCAGCGAAACGCGTCTGCCTTTCAGGCGCCGGAGGTGCAGGCATATATTACCGACAAAATCACACTCGTAAACACACCCGACTATAGCAAACGGTTTAACTACGTCGTATGGGCACGCCTACTACGGATTGTCCGGCAGGTCGTCGACGCGGAGGATAACAGCCACGTCCTTAGACCCGAGTGGGAAACATCGAATACAAACGAGGGAGGTGTCCCCCGGGCGGAGGTTTCAACACTCATAAATACATTCTGCGCTAGTCTCTTCAAACTCGGAGATCGGCCGGTTAAGAAGAACGACTCTGCACTTATCGCTCTCCAGCGTAGGGTTGAGAAGCTCCTGACATCGTCTACTACCGAATTACAAGGTATACTATCGACTAGTCCAGTTTCGTCGGCTAGTAAAACTATACCTTACGCCACAGAGGGTGATGACAGCCTCCTACAGAAGCAGAAACAGCAGCAGCAGCAACGAAAGGCGGGGGCTCTAAGAGATCTGAGCCCCCCGCCACCAGCGCAGAAGCCTAGAAACTCTCGGGAGAACAGCAGTAAAAGAGCACCTCCAACCCGCGGCGCAAGAGTAGATCTCCTGTCGGACGAAGAGGAGTCTCTACCCTCCTCAACCCCTCCTAGGCGACTACCGAGTGACCGGCAAAATAGAGTAGAGGTTACGTCGCCAATTCTAGGGGTCTCAACAGCTCTGAATACTCCTACTCCCAAACCAATACCACACTGGAAGGTAGGCCCGAGAGCAGGAAGGAGACAGTAGTGTAGGCCTAACCTAAAGTCGTAGCCAAGCATAAACACGTCTATAGGATAAGGCTAGGTCTGAATCTAAATAAAAGACAATGGAGAATGAGAGTGATTTTGTCGTAATGAGCAACGCTTACCTATACAAAAAAATAATGCCATAATCCCAGTTATGTCTCGTCATCTTATCTTACAACATTTTCATTTACCTTATTGCCTATGGCTACAGTATTATTATATTGCTTTTTTTTTTCGACACAGAGCCTAGAAACATGAGCTAGTTACCTAATTTTGTTTTTTCTTTCTTTCTTAGAGAAGCAACAGGGGGATAAGAAGGAGAGGCTAAGAGAGATATAGGTATAGATCGGAGGGGGAAAAGCCCCTGGGGGCTTTTTCATTATTTCAAAATACCGCTTATGAGTTCACATGTGATTTTCTAAGTGTATTCTAAGCATCATTATCATTCCATATTTCTTGTTTGTTGATTAATTTATTAGAAAAAAATAAGAAATAATCTACTAACAAAACAAAGAGTTGTCTTATCAGAATATTTTAGTACTTATAAGAAGGCTAGTAATAAGTAGTAGCCTTCTTTCAGTAATACTAGAAATTACAGCACCTACCATATAGAAACAGACGGAACACCCTAGGCTACTTAAAAGTATATAGACGCTATCGGTTTTCCTTTTAGACTTAACTTACAAGTAAAGCTAAACAGCCTAGTATAATGTCTATCCATGCCACCCTCTACAACAGGCCCTCTGCTATCGATGAGGCAATCTTATTCGCCGACGCGTCATGGAGGAATGAGGAAGAGGACGACGAAGAAGAAAATAGCGACCAGCGAGGCCATGGCGGAGAAACACAGAGGTGGGCGGTTGATCACTCTACAGGCCATCATCGCCTCCGAGGTAAGGAAGCATCTCAGGGCAGGGGGCGCCTAGTAGAAAATCACCTTGGTTAGTAAGCTATCTACTATTGCTAATACTAAAGAACAGTAGATCGCTTTATCCAAAGGGTTTTAGCAAAGGACTTTGAGCCCGATAACGCACTGAAGATGATCCAAGAGAAGCACACCATCGACTTCGGGTCTATCCGGACCGGGTGCACCCAGGCGCAGCCGTCAGATGGATACTACCCGCAATTCTTCCTCGACTTCTTTAGCGTTATAGGCAAGCCTGGTCAGGCTATATCGAAGCGCGACGGCCCGATCTTCGACAACATTATCGTATCGTTCCAGCGATGGTCAGCTCCTTACGGCGCCAAGCACATCAGCGGGATCCCTTTCGACATGACCGGGCGAACCTTTCGGATTGCGCAGGCGGCCACGCGCGAGACCTGGTTCATCGTCATGCACCCAGTGACGGGCGAGATGTCGGAGTTGCCCTCCTCGTCCGCCGACGCCCGCCGGAGGCGGGAGCAGGCCGGCGAGCGAAGCGGCATGCCCACGCAGTTGGCAAGCGAGTTAGCCTCCTACATCACCAGCGTATTTCAAGTTCCCGAGCTCCTGGGGGAGGGCGTCGAGCCCTCGTGGCGCCTCGGCGGGCAGGAAAGCTAGAGGATCAGCTCCAACCGGTGGATGACGTTCCAAGAGAGGTTTATGGAGGGCTGGGCGGCCTGGTCGCACCAGCGCGGGCCTGGGTCGTTCTGGGCGAAGCACGAGCCGGCCTTCCATGCTTACGACTACGGAGCAAATATCGAAATCGAGGTAAACGATGAGCTCTGTAATCTGCCGCGAGAGAGACACTACTCGATAGACGAGGATAGCGAGGATGAAATTGACGGATACGAGTGCTTAGAGGAGAGCAGTGACGAAACACACCAGCTAGAGGAGCTCTCTATAACGGACGATAGGGTTCCTTCTATAATAGCAGACACGAGGGGTAATAGGCGTATAGGAAGCAGCGGTAACAGCATCGACAACACGCGTTACGAGCGTATATTATCGGAATGTAACGGCCTCTAGAAACTGGTGTCTGAGTTGGAGGCGCGCTTCCACCTAGAGAGCATAACCGCCGTGTCATACGCGCTCGCCGTCTGTATCAATAGCGACTGGGTAGTAGCCGACAACAATAGCGAAGCCAGTCAGGCAGAGACGAGGAGCCTGCTTATCGACAGGAACATGATCACGAGGGAATTCGCAAGCGCTCGGGACTACACGTTCTATCCGCAGGCATTCCATCCAGTATATGGAAACATATCGTCTAGCCGCCCGCCCATGTTTCTAGACTTACTCTTCGCAGCTATGAAGGGTAATATGAGCGACCGGAACGAGGGTGCTGATGTGTTATCCTTTGGGTACTTCTAGGGCTACTCGAACATCAAGCGTAGCGTCCGTCACAGCCCCCACGACCTGTTGGCAACGAAGGGCTATGCGACAGCGGCGCTAACCGTACCAACGTCAGACGCCGGGGCCACATGGGCTACAAGCCAAAAGCGCGAACGACTATTACGCATTGTCCGCGGACCGGACGAGTCTAAACCCTTCGCAAGAGAACGACAGCAGATCAACGTTGCGATCGGGGCCGAGGAGGTTGCCTTCCGGCTCGAGCAGGTAGTCTCCCTGGACATGCGGCGTATGGTCGGCGGACAGCGGACGTTCGAAACCGTCATCAGACCCATCTTCCAGATGATGCGGTTCTTCCTCGTCGAGCACGAGTCGTACGTACACATCTTCCGGTCTATGCCGCTCGAGATATTCCCCCGGATCATGTGTGCCTACTCCAGGCTTTTCGAGGTCGTCATCGGCGAGATGGAGCGCCAGTTCGTCATCGGAGGGGAACAGGGGCTTGATCTCGCGCGCTCCGAGGCGGTCGCCGTTATCGATCGCCTAGGCGGTTATATGTTCTCGGGCCACCCGCGGCACCTTCCCAAGACTATACTGCGGCCGCTCGGCACGCTCGGAAGCCTCTGTGCCGGGGGCTGGCCCTTCATCGACCCGGCCGTCTTAAACCTCGGAGCTTCGGGGTCGTCAGGAGGGGCAGTCATCAACATGTCTTAGGGTTAGGGTTAGG